>NW_028258354.1:7818980-8125932 GCF_053883595.1 Heterocephalus glaber | reverse complement strand
CAATAATGTATGAAAAGAAAATATTTATATATTAGGGTCACCTTTCAAATAAGTATATTTCCTTTTGATCTTCTAAAGGTTAACTGTAAGATTTCAGTCATGAATACTGTTTCTGAAAATAGCAATCAGCCTGATATGTGATACATTAGACAAATATGGCGAAAGGGAGGGTCCATATGACTTAGATGTACTCACAAGCTTACATCAACACAGGTTTTACAAACTCATCTTTCTCTTGCAGGAAAAATTGTTTCAGCTCAAAAAATTAAATCAGTTTATCTGGTACTTACTGTATAAACCATCTGAATTTTTACACTTTGTCATATATATTTTCTTAATCATGCTTGTTACAAATTTCTAAAACAAGTAACAGCCTGCCTGTACCCTTCCTTTTGTTAACAAACTTGATTTATTTAGTTATAAAACTAATAAATAACTAACAAGATCTGTTTTAAACCTCTTGTGTTGATTTACTTTGAGGTTAAGAAATTAACAACATATTTAATTTTGTAAGATTTGTGGTAGCTATACTTAAGTAGAGAAATCAAATTTTCTTATCCATCAGAAATTTGAGCTCTGAGACTCACTGAGTATAATCCTAAAATAACTTATATTAAATATATAGTAATAATTGGTAGGTTGCTAAAACTGAGGTAAACTGTAGGCCTCATTTATACACCAGGAAATAAAGGCAAGTGGAACAGACAACAACAAAGCAGGAAAAGAAATGAATAGGATAAAATAAATACAAAATAAGAAAATCCTCATTATGATTTATATTGAAAAATATATTTTCTAAATAAGCATCGTTAAAAAAATGAGAATCAACTTTCAGAATACGAATAGATATTTTCCTGGAGAGAACCTGATAACTGAATTGTCATAAAGTTATTATAAGATCAAAAAAACCAAAACATCCAGATTATTTTTCAAAATTCACACAACTGGGATTCAGAATTTTTTTCTTTTCTCCAATAACATCATACATTACTAAAAGCAGTATCATTATGACTCAGAATACTATGACTATAATTATACTTTAATACTTTCAAAAGCAGTATAACAATAAGCTGTTCCTTTTTCTGAGTTTGTTCTCAAACTATTTTTAAAGACCATTCTATACGTATTATCAAAGCTTAAAAACTGTAGTATCATAGCAAAAAATTAGTATATTTATAAATAAATGTTATTATGATCATATAGATTATATATTTACATAAAGTCTCCTACCTTCATAAAAAATGTTTGCATTGAAAATAACCATTGAGATTGATTATTATGAAAACTGTAACAGGAAGAAACGATCTTATAAAAAACAAGGTATGGGGTTATATTTACCTGATTACTATAATCATCAAAATATATATTTGAACTAAGACAGGAATATTCAGAAATTCTTACTTTGCAGAATTAGAGGTGACAGTTATACTGTTCAATTGAATTATAATGATGTTATAATGCCAGAAATAAGGAAAGAGTAGCAGATAGAATCAGGTTCCTTATTCAAATTTAAGGCTCACAAATAGACAAAGATATTTTTGTTAATTCATGGTCACAATGAAGGCAAAAGCTATTTACTAAGTTTGTGAGAGAACTAAAATAAATATAATTTCTATTTGCTCCTTTTCACTGTAAATAGTAGAGACATTTTGTACAAAGCTATTAAATATACTTGATAAACCTAATGTAATTTACTGCTTATATCTCCATATGTAAATTTTACAGAGTTTTTACTTCATTCCAAGTGTCTTCCTACTTCAAATATGGAAAAAGAAACAGTAATGTCTAAAGAAATATGGTATTATACAATATATATATATACATTTTTTTTTTTGGTACCGGGGGTCGAACTCAGGACCTTGCGCTTGCGAGGCAGGTGCTGAACCACTGAGCTAAATCCCCGGCCCATATTATACAATATTACAAACAAGCTGAGTGTGGTGATGCACGCCTGTAATTCCAGCACTTGAGAGGCTGAGGCCAGTGGCTTGCCATGAGTTTGAGGCCAGCCTGGGCTACACAGTGAATTCAAGGCCAGCATGAACTACATAGTGAGATCCCATCTCCAAAAACAAAAAACAATATTACAAATAAAACACTGGGCCTAATGACAGTATTTTTCAGGAGTCAGCCATATTCATTTTTATAGCACTTACTGAGCCCTTACACCTAGCAAAGATAAATGAGACTTAATTCATGAAGTGAGGGTGAGTACAACTAATAAGAAAGACAGACTAGGAGATAACTACTGTAGAGGTTTGAAATTCCAAAAATATGTATTAATGATGAAAACAGAATTAATAAGCAAGCTTAGCAAGGTACCTTACAGATCAATATAGAAAAACCAGTTATTTATTGGCAACGAATGAAGATAAAATTTAAAATATCATTAACAGCAAATGAAAATACTTAGGAATAAACATTATTAAGAAATGTGTTTCATATTAAGAAATGTATACTGAAAAATACAAAACATTACTGAGCAAAATTAAAGAAGACCTAATGAATTAATAGATCTAGATTGGTCACCAAGTATTTTTGTAAAGGGCCAGACAGTAAATATTTCCAGCTTTATGGGTCATCTACTCTCTTTGAAACTACCCAACTCTGTTACGTTTGTATTATATTTACTAACGTCTACTTTATACTATTCCTTCATTAGTTAATTTCTAAGTTTTAACTTTTTAAAACCACTATCTTTTCTAAATGTTTGAACTTAAGCTAACAATGATTTAGCCATTTTTAAGTTGTATTATCTTTCATTTAAAAATATGTCTAATTTTATTTCTTCTTAGACTAAGAATTATTTAAAAGTATATTGTTCCATTTTCTAGACCGCTGAGGGATAATCAAGTTATCTTTTTGTTATTGATTTCTAGTGTACTCTCACTAGGGATAGAAAATGCATTGAATAATTTCTACTATTTGTAACTTATTGGGATTTGTTTGATGGTCCAGCATGGGGTTATTAATTAACATTACTGAGAGGACAACCTTGCTGAAGCACACCTTAAATTCATTACAGAGCCTTCTGTCTGAATCCTATCATAAGATAATACATCTGATTTTTCAGAGGTGATTTCATAGTCATATTCTTGGCACCAACTTTAGATCATGGTCTCGTCAGAGTGTTCTGAGTTTGATTTTTTGCTCTGAAACACTTCATAGTTTTAGCATCACTTGTAATCTGAAGGGAAAGGGAATCATTAACACTAGGAAATCATGGCTCTGTTTTTACTTAACAGTGGTCTTTTTTCCTCTTTCTTTTTACATCTGACAATGAGCAGTACAAGAAACAACTAGACACTACTTCCAACACTTTGACAGATCACTAATTTCATCAGATACATTTTCTACTTTTCAGTTTACCTCAGATGACATGTTGCCACATTACATTAAAAAGAAAATCACTTCTGTCCCATTTCCAGGAAGATTTTCCCCTGTTTTTCCTTTCAGTCTTCAATGGCAGTATCTTCAAAGCTTAAAATCTTACTAGCAGTTTGTTCAAAAACCTTTAGGCTCTTATTAATACTCATCTTACAACTTCTACTCAATGCCCAGTTCCAAAACCACCACATTTACGTTTTACTATGTCAGTACCATACTTCCACATACCATAATCTGTATCAGTTACCTATTGTTACATAATAAATCACCCCAAGACTTAGCAGCTTAATGCATCAAACATTATATCACTGTTTCTTAGGTTTGAGAATCTCAGAGTAGTTTATTGGGTTTATCTGACTTGGGGTCTCTCGTGAGGTTGCTGTCAACCTGGGGACTGGGTCTTCACTCATCTGAAAATTCAAATAGTACTGGAAGTTCCACCTCAAAAATCACATAAACAGCTGGTGGTATATATCTCTGTTCCCCTTTAGATGGGTTAAAGATTTCTGTTATCATATGTGCCTCTCCATAGGCTGCTTGAAAGTCCTTTGCCTGAGCAGTTGAATTGCCCACTGTGGGAAATGAGAAACCTAGAGTGTGTGCCCATCCATCATGTAAGATATAGCATCTTTTATAACCTAATATTGAGTGATATATCAAGATTTCTGCTATATGCTATTGGCCAGATAGACCAACTTTGGCACAACAAGAAAGGGAACCAACCCAAGGATGTGGATATGAGGAGTAAGGAATTACTGTAGGCCACAGTGGAGGTTACTGCCTCAGCTTACATGCTAATACATGTATTATTATGTACTTTAATTTTCTACACATTTTCAACATTATAAGAAATGAATACAGTGGACCCTTGACTTAAGAACTTGGATTTAGATTCCACTCTATTTCTTGATTATATCCCTGTTTTATAGAGTTTCTTAAAGTGAGTGCCTGACAGCATAAATGAAACATTTAGAGAATGAAGCTTGAAAAGATGTTTAACTTTGTTTCTATATTACTGGTAAGGATATTGACAATCCCAGACTTTAATGTAATCAGACTAGCAAAATTCAAAGGTGGACTTCAGACTCTTTAAGTCCAGCTCATTTACTTCTATGAGTTCCACTTGCAACAAACACATGAATTCTAGTAAAATTGCAAATTCCCAGACTTAACTGATTTAATTTTAGAGAAAGATACATCTTTAATAAGCAGTCCAGAGGCTGGGGGTGTAGCTAATTTGTAGAGCATTTGCCTAGAGTGTGTGAGGCCCTGGGTTTGATCCCTGCCACCACAAAAAAGAAAGGAGTTCAGGTACTTTTTATGCATATTAAAGTTTCAAAACTATCTTATAGGTTAGGTAAATCTCATTCGCCTTATTGAAAAATACATCTATAGTCTCCTAACAGACTTCTCAAACCTTTTCTTTTACCTATGCAAACTTTTCATGATTTTTTTCCTTTTTCACTTTGTTTATTAGATACAAGTTTCAAACAATCTCTGTAAGGCCTCTTTCAAAGAGAGTAATTAATGAATCTGAGTGAGCTGGTACAATACTGAAAGCTTGCGGTGTATCCAAAAAAAAAAGATTAAAGTAATACAGTTTAATATATTTGAAGATATCCTGGACACAGATTTTCCTTTATTCTGGGAATGAAGTTCTTCTTTTAGAATAGTTACAAAGCAATATATACTCCAAGTGATCAAAACAATTCCTCAGGAATAAAGCAACTATGCTATTTACTTATATTTACATAAATTACCAAATATTTATTTACTTTGAGTATTTGTTATTCTAATTTAATAACAGTCATTTTTGTAATTCACTCTTTAGCTCCACAAAATGAAGAAAATCAGTCATTTTTAATATTTCTAGATTATAATTTTAAAAATTTTTAAATAAAGATATTAAAAGTCTACATTCTCAAATCTAAGAAACTTCATGTTGAAAATATATTTCTCCAACTTTTAATTTCTTATTTTTTAAGTGTTTATCAGAAAAGCAGTGTAGCACAGAAAACAGGGTCAGGATGTCTAAGTTTGCACCCTGATGTGACTTTCTACTGAACTTGTCTAAATCTTTGTCCTCATTTCCATATACATAAAATAAGGATAATAATACTTACTTGATAGTGTTTTCTCAGGACTAATAATAATGTGCAATGCCTTTAGAATAGTGACTAGCATGAAACAAATCTACTACATATGTTAACTGTTGTTGTTACTATTATTATACAGTATACTATAACATTTTGCTGGCATTTTTTCAAGATAAGTGCCAAGACTTCATAGTTCTTTGTCTTAACAACAAAATTTGAACTACTCAAGAAACCTAATATTTATATTCAGTCACTCTCAAACATACCTTTCGTGCTATTGGCTCCTGACCTTCCATCAATGTGTACCAGCTAACAAGCTTATTCCAGCCCTCAGTTGGCAATAGTATATAATCCAATTCATCAATAAGATGCTCCTTAAGTGACTGGGCATCACCATCTACAATAGCAAAAATAAACAATATATAAGAAATAGCAGTACTCACCTCTACATACTTTGGTTATAGACATTACAAATTACTTTGTGAAAATAAGTAGTCAAAATAATTCATTCTAAAAAAAGAATGTCTCCCACATATTTCAAAATAACTGTTGTTCGAAAGCCTTCAATGTGTACCATTAGTCAACAAGCAATTTTTTAAAAAATATGTATTAGCAAACATAATGATTATACTCATCTTGGGGAACTGGTACATATACATATCACATCTTAATCATTTTGACATCCCCTTCCCACCCTCTGCTCCCTCTTCTCTCCTCTCCCTCAGACCCCCTTCCCCATTTCCACAGTCTACCTTCTTTCCTATCATTTGCCTTTTATTTTGATTTTTAAATTATTTATATTTTGGATTTCTCATATAAATGATACAATATGTAATCTGTATCTGATTTATTCCACTTAGCATTATGGTTTCAAGATGTATCCATTTTCCTAAAAATGACTCAAATTTATCCTTCTTTATGGTGGAATACTACTCCATTGTATACATACACACCACATTTAACTTTTCATCTCTCGATGGACATATGGGCCACTTGCAAAATTTGGCTATTATGAACTCTGTTGCTATAAATATGGATATATATATGTGTGTACATATATATGTATATATAAATGCATATAAATATATATTTACATTATATAATTATATATTTATATACATATATGAGAAAAATGTCTTTTTAACTTTTTTAGAGAGACTCAGAAGAGGTACAGATAGGTCATATGGAAATTCTATTTTTAGTTTTTAAATTTTTCTTTTCTCAGGCTCTTAAAAAATCTGAAGATGTAACTGTTGACCAAGATACCTGACAGAGGAGTGTTTGCCAAATATCGTGAGTGTCAGAGATCCTTCACATGGTAGCAGTGTACTGAACCCAGAAAAGTTTTGCTTCCCATGTCAATTAAGACTAACTCAAAAAATTTCCATTTGGTTAGGTATAACTCAATAAAGTATTTGTGTATTTTGGAAATTCAAATGATGAGACAGTTATTAAGTCCCAGATTAGGACTGTGATATAACTGTGACTCAGAAAATTACTTCTAGATCTCTAGATCTAGAATATTGTGCCTACCTTGCACAATATTTTTTAGTTTAACTAGAAATCTGAAAGTAAATCACAGAATTAAAACCACTTCTGAACTATCATCATTTTAGATCTGGGGAACAGTCCAGGTCATGGGCCTTCTGGAATAATAAGACGGTTCACAAGTCTTATACTGCTTTCTGTTACTATAGACAAATTTGCATTTTTTAAGAATCACATACAAAAACTGTATGTCTTTTTTTTTGCTTCATTCATGTTGTATAATTATTCTGAAATTCATTCAAGTTTTTACCTATCAACGGTTCATGTTTAATTGCTGAGTAAGATTTTATAGATAGATATACTTCACTTGTTCATTCAGGTATTGATGGATGTTTGGGTGCTTCATAATTTTTTGTATTAGAAATAACACTGTACAAACATTCATGTACCATTTTTCACATGGATAAATTCTTTAATTTCTCTTGGGTAAATAACTAGGAATTATATATAACTAGGTACTTTGGTAAATGGTGCTCTACCACTGAGACATATCCACAGTCTCCTTCATTGTAGTTTTAATCTTCATTTCACTAATACTAAATAAGGCTGAGAATCTTGGTATGTGATCTGAACCTCTCGAGAGCTTTTTTTCAGAAGTTATTATTATTATAATTTTTTATTTTGGTACCGGGGATCGAACTCTGGACCTTGTGCTTGTGAGGCAGGTGGCAGAACCACTGAGCTAAATCCCTGGCCCAGAAGTTATTATTTCAAATACTCTATTATCTTCTTTGGTAAGGTGTTTAATTTGGGAAGTCTGACCATTTCTTTCCATATGCTTTCTGCCTCATTCTGTTTTTTTCTTCTCTTCTGGAGCTTCCACAGTGCTCATACTGATTCACTTGATGGTATCCCATAAATTCTTTAAGTTTTCTTTCCTTCTGTTTGTTCCTCTGATTGGATAATTGGATCTCTCTTCAAGTTTACCAATTCTTCTACTTGATTGTCTGCTATTGAAGAACTCTAGAGAATTCTTCACTTATTGTATTGTTCAGACCCAGTGTTTGTTTGGTTTCTTTATAATTTCTATTATTTGGGTGATATTTTCATTTTGTTAAGTTTCATGTTCCTGATTTTGTTTAGTTGTCTATGTTTTCTTGTAACTCAGTTTCTTTAAGACAATTACTCTGAATTCTCTATTAGGCAATTCATATTCTCTATTTCTTTAAGATCAGTTTCTGGAAATTTGTTTGTGTAATGTTTTCCTGATTCCTTTTTTTTTATGGTATTGGGGATCGAACTCGGGACCTTGCGCTTGCGAGGCAGGTGGCAGCACCACTGAGCTAAATCCCCGGCCCTGTTTCCTGATTCTTTATGTTCCTTGTACCTTTCCGTCACTCCTCCTCCTAATCTTTATGGACTAGCTTTGACACAGAAATAACTTCACCTATCAAGTGGCAAGAGATTTTTGGGAAGGCTTTCTGAAAACCTTTCTGTGGATGTGTTTTTTCTGTACCTGTACATGCAGAGTACAGCGATTCACTGGTTTCTATTTTTCCAGGAGCCTATCTCTTCTTCCCTGTAGTGTCTGACTGCCATACCATAAGCCAGAGCACTGGAGGCATCCTCTACCTTTTCTCCCTCATGTGTTTAAGAAACTTTGAAGTCTGAGCCTTTTCCCATCTTCCAAAGCTGTGCTGGATATGTCAAGCCATCTGTCCCTTTACCTTCATTTTTTCGTTTTTTTTTGTATTGGGAATCCAACTCAGGACCTTGTGTTTGCCAGGCAGGCATGGCACCACTGAGCTAAATCCCCAGCCCTTCCTTCATTCTTAACTGTACCTACCAAACTATATCAGCACCATTAGCAAGCTGGATGAGATGAAACAAATCAGTCATTAAAGCAACATACTTTGCAAGGAACTGGAGGAGCACTCCCCTCCTCTTCCCTGGGAAGATAAATCTCAGGTTCTTCTATACCTTCTTCCAATATTGCAGTAAGCCACTCATTCCTTCTTCTTGGTTCTCAACTTATTCTAAGGTATCCAAACAATGCCAGATCAGTCAGGCACAGTGAAAATAGACAGAAACCAGCCTGCTACTTTACTGAAAGGCCAGGATGCTGGAGGGTATCCCACTCCTCTCCTCTCCTGGAAGGAAGGTAGCAGGTTCTTTCTCAATTTCACAAAGACTTCTGGCTATGGCAACCACCCCTCCTTTCCTTTATTAATTGCAGTCAGGGATCAGAACTATCCTGGTTCCATTTAGCACTCTATAGGGTGAAACAAGCATTGGCCCCTAGGTCAGCAGGCTGAAAACCTGGGACATTTAATGCTTGCTCTCCCTTTTTTTTCCCCCCTAAAGGGAGAAGTTCTGGGCTCAGACAATTTCTCTTGAGCTAAGCTATGCCAGCTTGAAGGAGAGACTGATGTAGGTAAAACAGAATCGGGCCCGGGATTTAGCACAGTGGTTCTGGTGCCTGGCTCGCAATTGTAAGGTCCCAAGTTCAATCCCTGGTACCAAAAAAACAGAAAAAACAAAACAAAAAAAACCCAGAATCGCTCTTACCTATTTCAGTGGGATCTCAGTTTTCTGCTCATCTTGAATACTACACATTCCTATTCTGATCCCGGACTTTTCATGAAGGTATTGTGGTCCCTATGTCATTGTTACTGTGGGGCTACTAATAATGGATGGGACTTCCTATCATATCTGGTTGATATCATTCCTCTTCTTATATTTAAATTATGTCTTTAGGTACCTAATATTAAGGTTAACTATATTCTCTTGGTGAAATGCCCCACATCATTTAGGTTTTTTTTTTTTTTTTTTTTTGGTACTGGGGATCGAACTTGGGTCCTTGCGCCTGCAGGCAGTGAAACCACTAAGCTAAATCCCCAGCCCATCATTTAGCATTTTGAACTGATTCTCTACCTCTGGTAATGTATTTTTATTTTGAAATTTAAATATTTGATATTAATAGGATTATTCCGGTTTTCTTCTATAGTGTTACCATATGTATTAAGTTTTCTGCCTCATATCAAATTGCCATAGTAGTTTAAAATAATACAGATTTATTATCTCACAGTTCTATGGGTCAGCAGATCAAATGGGCTCAAGTGGGTTCTGTGCTCAGGGTTGGATAAGGCCAAGGTCAAGATGTCAGTTGTGCTGGGTTCTTATCTGAAGGGTCTGGGAAGGAATTTGCTTCTAAGCCCATTCAGGGTATTGGCAGAATGTAGTGCTGTAGGTTGTAGGTCTAGCATCCCATTTTCCAATTGGGGATAAGTCTGAGGTCTCTCTATTCCTATCGATTGTCTACAAGTGTCTCGGATGGTTCCTTCCATCTTCAAACAAATAGTGCTTGTTGTGTGTCATTTTTATGCTCTGATTCTGACTTTTTACCAGAGAGAAGTTCCCACAATTAGAGGGCATATGTGAACAGATTATGTTCACTGGGATAATCTCCCTTCTCTATTGTAATCAAGGGAGTGATACTTCATCCTATTCCTAGGTTCCACCCACTCAAAGAGGAGAGAACTATTTAAGAGTGTCATTAGGGGATTTAGAACTCTGCTTACCATATTGACATTTTTTCCATCTCTTACTTTTAAACTATCTGTGTCTTTATATGTAAAGTGGATTTCTTATAGATAGCTGATAGATCTAACTTTCATCCAATCTTATAGTCTCTATCTTAAATTAGGTTGTTTATAAATAAAGCAATTATTCATAGAGCTGGATGTTTTAAAGAGCTGGATTTAAATCCATCATCTTGTTATTTGGTTTGTTATCTGTCATCTGTTCTTTTTTTATTTTTCCCACTTTTGGGGGGGATCTTTAATTGATACTTCTCTTTTATCTTTCTGCTTCTTTGCAGTTCTAAGACTGACCCCCCCCATCACCCTCATTTTTGTATAATCTCCGTTTTGAGTTGGTGGAACCTGGGAATAAGATGATATATCACTTCCATGATTATACAGCAAAAAGGAGACTATCCTGGCAATAGCTGGTGAAATTCAAGATATTAGGTATTATGTTGCTGGATATTAATGCATTCCAGTAATACCCTTTTGTTCTGAAATTCAGTTAAATACTTAGAAATAGTTAAATTACTTGATACTTTCAGATTAGCAAGACATGAGAATGCCTTTTACAGAGCCAAAACCATTCTCAGTAGTCTACATTGTGAATTATAAAGTTTCCACTTTGGCTCCTGTGAACACAAATTATTCCTTGCCATAGATAAGCCCCAATAAATATTCCCTCTGATTCTTTTGGCTAGTTCTCTGTCATCGGGCAGCTTCATCACATATATACACTGACCAATAGTAGTTAAAGACTCTCTCAGAGCTGTTTGCTCCTGTGTGGTTTCTCTGGACTTTACATTTTGTCTCCTCAACAAGGGGTATCTTGGGTCTGCATGGGTTCCTCCTTCTGGTGCTGTGTCTTAAGAAGTTTTTAAACATAGTAAGCAGACAGCAATCAGAGAATCCATGTCCTTTGTTTCTCATATCTCAGGGATCAATTTTTTTTGCCCAACAACAACAGCTAATCATAATAGAATAATTTGGGTTCATTAGGTTGAATCTATAATGCAAAGAAATTTCTAACTTATCAATTTAACATTTCCCATATAGTTATTGACATTAATATACTAAAATTTAACACATTTACAACTTGACTGAAGGAAGAAAATAATGACCTTTGAGAAGTCCAGAGTTATCAATGGGTCCAGGATATACGTTTTGATCTCCCATCTGGTATTTGTCCCAACTGTCAAAGCCAACATATTTTTTCCACTGTTTGAACCAGCGACTATCTACCAAATACCTAGAAAAGAAAAGAAAACTGGTTAAGACAAGTATCTAGAAAGACGAGAACAGCAGAAGACCTACCTATTTTTGATATTTCATTTTATATTAAAGAACATGCCTACTTCAAACTATTATGAGAATTGTAATGCCACTTAGTATTTGTAAGAAAAATACATCATTTCAGGCCGGGGATTTAGCTCAGTGGTTCCACCGCCTGCCTCGCAAGCTACGGACCCAAGTTCAATCCCCGGTACCAAAAAAAAACACAAACCGCTGCCCCCCCAAACCTGAAAAGTACATCATTTGTATAAAGTATTATTTCTGTTTTTCTATAAGAAGTATCTATTACTTAGAGAAATATTGCATATATATTTAAAATAATAATCCATACTAATACTTTACAAAGCATGCAAGTGATAAATATTTAAGAAAATACTTGTTATTTGAACAAAAATTTGAATAATTATAATAAAAAAAAAGTTTAAAAATAGTGGTAAAATAGAAATGTAAAACATAGTCCTTTACTAGAAACATACAAAAACAGTACATTTATTTTATATATTTTAATCTTTGAAGAAACTGGGATTCATTAAGGGTTTGCAAACCTGCTAAATATAATTACTGCATAATGAAATTTCTAAAAATCCTTAAAAAATAATTAAGTTTCTTTACTCACAAAATAACAATACTGTCACTTTCTTATGCAATAGTAAAATCTTCTAGGGCATTTTCCTTACATTTAACCAGGTTCAGTTACAAATAAAATTAAAAGTAAAAGTTAATGACATGTTTAAAATTCACATGTGTAACAATACAGATTTTCAGGAGATCGTCATTATAATGTTTCTGGGTTTACCACATATGGTATTACAAGAGTAAAACTTCTTATAATTTATCATGCAACATTATAGCGCTTCATGAAAACACATGAAGCAAAGGCATCAAAGTAATAAAACCTCATAATTCTTTTTTCTTCTTTAAAAAAATTTTATTGGTACATTTTAGATATACCTAATGATAACATTCATCACAGGGAAATTGTACTTGTACATGATATATCTTACTTCTTTTTTTCCATTTTTCTCTGCTCCCGTCACCCTTCTTCCCTTCCTTATTTACAAAAGCTTTGTTTCCATTTTTCCTTCTGTTCTCATTTTTTCTTCTCCCTTTTTCCCTTTCCCCCCTCCCTCCCTTGTTGCCTTTCGTATCTGAACATTTCTTTTCTCATTTTCCAATATCTATTTTACATTTTGGTCCTTATTTACACTTTTGGTTTCACACATTAGAGAAACAATGTGCTATTTAAACATATGTGTCCAATTTATTTCACTTAAGCGTATGGTCTCAAGGTGTATCCATTTAGACAGATCTCAAGCTTGTCTTTCTTTATGGCAAAGTAGCACTCCACTGTATAAAAAAACCACATCTTCTTTATCCATTTGTCAGCTGATAAGACATTTGGGCTGTTTCCAAGAGTTAGCTATTAAAAACTGAGGTGCTATAAACATGGGTGTGCACATATCGCTGTGGTATGATGCTTTTAATTCTTTTAGGAAGATACTAAGAAGGGGAACTTGCTGGGTCAAGTGGAACCTCTACTTCTGAAAACCTCATAATTCTTAAAGAATGTACAGTTTAATTTCTTAAAGTCGATATGCAGAATTATCTACCAGTACTCCAAATCCACTGAAAGAGTTATGCAACTGGAAGTTATGCACTGTGGAATTTAAGACTTGTTAGAAAAGAACTGAGACACAAAATCTTTTAAGACTGTTTTCTAAAATAATATGTGGTTGAAAATCACTCACTGTCAGTGGTAGAGCACTTTCAAGAAAGTATGAGGTCCTAAGTTTAGTCTCCAGCACCATACACACACAAAAATAAGTAAATCATTCACTAAAAACTTTTTTTTTTTGATACCAGGGATCGAACTTGGGACCTTGCACTTGCGAGGCAGGTGGTGGCACCAATGAGCTAAATCCCCAGCCCCGCTCACTAAAAACTTTTAAAACTCTTCCTTGCAATTTAAACCAGATACTCAGACATCTGATTTGCTTTCTCGGCAAAGAAATGTCACAATTAAGAGACATTTCTACTATTTTATTCATCTATCATTGTCCCAATTTCATGGTGTCTTTATTACTTTAATCTTGATACTGTTTAGGGAAAGTTGCTCCAGCTTGATGTTTTTACAAACTGCCTTGGTGATCTGTGAGCATTTGTTTTTTCACATGAACTTTAAAATCATATTATCACATTCCACAAAAAAACCTAAAGATTTTTACTGGAAATGTATTAAACTTTCAGATTAATTTGGAGGATCTGCCATTGTTAACAGTGCTGAATCTTCCTATCTACAGATATAACACATCTTTTCATTATTTGGGTATTATTTAGTGTCTTTCAATGAATGTTTTCACTTTTTCCCATAAAGATCTTACTTAATTTGTTGGATTCATTCTTAGGAACTTCAGCTTTTCTGCTGTATGAACTGTACTTTTCCAAACAATTACATTTATAATTGTAGTTGATGCATGGACTATTTTTATTACTTAAATTCTTTTATTGGTACATTTTAGGTATACAACACATTTACATTTCTCATTGGGAACTTGTACCTTTACATGATGCATCTTGGTTCTTACTTTTTCCCCATTCCTAGCCCTCCCTTCACCCTCTCCACACTTCCCTATTTACAAAGACTTTGTTTGTGTTTTTTCCATTTCTCATCATTTTTCCGTTCCCCTGCCCCTCCCACTAACCCTACAACTAATGACATTCATCACTGGAATTTTGCACCTTTACATAAATGTCTCTTGGTTCTTATTTTTTAACCCTTGCCCAGCCCTCCCTTCAACCCCTCCATCCCGCCCTATTTACAAAGATTTTGTTTCCATTTTTCCATTTTCTCATATTAATTCCATTCCCTTCTTTCCTTTCCCCTCTCTCACTTCCCCTTCCCCTTTTCTTCCTATTTCACATTATCTCTTATATGTTTTAGTCCTTATTTACACTTTCAGTTTCTCACACCAGAGAAACTATTCAGTATTTATACATGTGTGTCCTATTTATTTCACTTAAGAGTATCGCCTCAATGTGCATCCATTTAGCTATAAATGTCTCTAATTTCTCATTTTTTTATGGCTGAGTAATACTCCATTTTATTTTAAAAAAACACATTTTCTTTATCCAGTCTCCAGCTGATGGGCATTTGGGCTGTTTCCAAGATTTAGCTATTACAAACTGTGCTGCTATGAACATGGGTGCACATATATCACTGTATGATTCTTTTAATTCTTTGGGGAAGATACCCAGGAGGGGAATAGCGGGGTCAAATGGGACTTCCAGTCCTAGTTCTTTGAGGTATCTCCATACTGATTTCCACAGTGCTTCCACCAGTCTACACTCCCACCAGCAGTGGAGCACGGTTCCTCTTTCCCCACAGCCCCGCCAGCATTTGTTATTGTTTCATTTCATGACAGCAGCCATTCTTTCTGGAGGTGGAATCTCAGCATTGTTTTCATTTGCATCTCTCGAATGACCAGTGATGCTGAACATTTTTTCATGTATTTATTTGCTATTTCTACTTCTTTGTCTGAGAAATGCCTGTTCATTTCAGATGCCCATTTTCGGACTGAGTATTTAAATTTGGGAGGTGTGATCTTTTTAAGTTCTTTATAGATTTGAGATAACAGACCATTGTCTGAGGAAGAGCAGGTGAAGATTTTTTCCCACATTGTGGGTTGTCTCTTCACACTGCTGGTGGTTTCTCTTGCTGTGCAGAAGCTTTTTAATAAGAAGAGATCCTTCTTGTTGATTTAATAAGAAGAGATTGTTGATTGTTTGTGCTAGTTCATGGGCAACTGAGGTTTTGTTCATAAAATCTTTTCCTACACCAATGTCTTCAAGAATTCTACCTAACCTGTATTCCAGCCAGTTCAGCGTTTCTATTTTAATATTTAGATCTTTAATCCATTTTGATTTTAGTTTAGTGCATGGTGAGAGATACAGGTCTAGTTTTAATCTTTGGCAAGTTGAAACCCAATTTTTCCAGCACCATTTATTAAAGAGGTGAGGGTGTTAGGCTCCTTTATGGAAGATGAGATGGCTGAGTGTGTCTGGTGTTGTTTCTGCATCTTCTAATCTGTTCCACTGGTCCTCAGGTCTGTTTCTTTGCCAGTACCATTCTGTTTTTATCACAGTAGCTTTGTAGTATAGTTGCAGGTTGGGGATTGTGATACCCCCTGCCATGTCTCTGTTACCTAGAATTGCTTTTGCTATTCTGGGTCTCTTCTTCTTCCAAATGAATTTTTGGATTTTTTTCTCAAGGTCCATGAAGTATGCTGCTGGGATTTCAACTGGAATTGCATTGAATCTATATAGCAATTTTGGAAGTATGGCCATTTTCACTATATTAATCCTTCCTACCCAGGATCAGGGGATGTCTGTCCATTTTCTGATAGCATCTTCAATCTCTCTTTTCAGAGTGCTATAGTTTTCAGAGAAGAGGTCTTTGATTTCTTTTGTTAGGTTGATTCCTAGGTATTTCAGTTTTTTGGATGCTATTGTGAAAGGAATTATTTGCCCTATTTCTCTCTCAGTGAGTCTGTCATTGGTGTAGAGGAAAGCTATTGATTTTTGTGTGTTAACCTTGTAACCAGCTACTTGACTGAATTTGGTTATTAAGTCTAGAAGGCTTTTGGTGGAGTTCTTGGGGTCTTCTATATAGAGTATCATGTCATCTGCAAATAATGACAATTTGACTTCTTCATTTCCTATCTTTATTTCTTTCTGTTGTCTAATTGCCATGGCTAATGTTTCCAAAACTATATTGAACAAGAGTGGTGATGGTGGACATCCTTGTCTTATTCCTGATTTTAGTGTGAAGGATTTCAGTTTTTGACCATTCAGTATGATACTGGCTGTTGGTTTTTCATAGATGGCTTTTATCAGTTTGAGGTAGAGACCATCTATTCCAATTTTTGGTAGGGTTTTTATCATAAATGCATATTGGATTTTGTCAAACGCTTTTTCTGCATCTATGGAGATAATCATATGGTTTTTGTCCTTGGCTCTATTGACATAGTGTATTACTCGACTGATTTGTGTATGTTGAACCATCCCTGCATTCCTGGGATGAATCCCACTTGATCAGGGTGTATGATATTCTTGATGATCTTCTGCATTCTACTTGCCAGTATCTTACTAGGGATTTTTGCATCTATATTCATTAGTGAGATTGGCCTATAGTTCTCCTTTTCGGTTGGGTCTTTCTCTGCTTTGGGGATCAAGGTGATGCTTGCTTCCAGGAAGGAATTTGGGAGTATTGCTTCCCTTTCAATTTCATTGAAGGGTTTAAACAGTAGTGGCAGCAGTTCCTCTCTAAATGTCTTGTAGAATTCAGCAGTGAAGCCATCAGGGCCTGGGCTTTTCTTAGGTGCTAAGTTTTTAATTACATTTTCAATTTCATTGGTTGATATTGGGTTGTTCAGAATTTTTAGGTCTTCTTTGTTCAACTTTAATAATTCATATGTATCTAGGAATCTGTCCATTTCTTCTGTGTTGTCCATCTTATTGGCATACAGGTTCTGGAAGTAGGTATTGATGATCCTCTGGATTTCTACTGAGTCTGTTGTAATTTCACCCTTTTCATTCCTAATTGCATGGATTTGGGGCTTTTCTTTCCTTTTTCTGATAAGGTTGGCTAAGGCTTTGTCAATTTTATTCATTCTTTCGAAGAACAAACTCTTGACTTCATTGATTTTTTTTGTATCATTCTCTTAGTCTCCATTGCATTGATTTCTCCTCTGATCTTTATAATTTCCTCCCTTGTATGAGCTTTGGGGTTGTCCTGCTCTTCTTTTTCTAGAAGCTTGAGGTTCAGCATCAGGTTGTTTAATTGGGCTCCTTCTGTTTTCCTAATATGCGTCTTCACTGCTATGAATTTCCCTCATAAGACTGCTTTCATTGTGTCCCATAGATTCGGATACATTGTACTGTCATTGTCATCTAATTGAAGGAACTGTCTGATTTCTTCTTTAATTTCCTCTGTGACCCATTGGTTATTCAGAAGTGTGTTGTTCAATTTCCACGTGTTTAGGAAATTTTTCCTGTTGCTTTTGCTATGGATCTCCAATTTCATCGCACTATGGTCTGATAATATACAGGGGATAACTTCAATTCCTTTGCACTTACTTAAACATGTTCTATGCACAAGTATGTGGTCTATTTTGGAGAATGACCCATGTGCAGCTGAGAAGAATGTGTATTGATTTTGTGGGGTGGAACACTCTGTAAACATCTGTTAAATTCATTTGTTCAAGAGTTCGATTGAGTTCTAGTATTTCATTACTTATTTTTAGTCTAGTTGATCTATCTATTTGTGATAGTAGGGTGTTGAGGTCCCCCACTACAATTGTATTAGTGCATATATGACTTTTCATGTCCATTAGTATTTCATTTATATAGTTGGGTGCACTAGTGTTTGGTGCATAGATATTTAAGATTGTCATCTCTTCCTGTTGGATTGTTCCCTTTACAAGGATATAGTGTTCTTCTTTGTCTCTTAATCAGTGTTCGTTTGAAATCTACTTGATCTGCAAAGAGGATAGCTACTCCTGCTTTTTTTGAGTTCCCGTCGCATGGAGTACTGCTTTCCACCCTTTAACTTTCAGTCTGTGAGTTTCATTTTGAATTAAGTGTATTTCTTGTATGCAGCATATTGTTGGATTTTGCTTCTTGACCCATTCTGCCAGTCTATTTCTTTTGATTGGTGAATTGAGACCATTAACATTGATGGTTATAACTGAAACATATTGACTTATCATTGTCATGACTTTTTCTTTTTGTTGGGTTCTCCCCCCTTTACATTTAATTTCTTGTCACACCAGATGGGTTCATTCTGCTTTGCTTCCTGTGGTTGTGGATCCTTGTTTTTTGTTTCTAGGATATTGTCTAAAATTTTTTGGAGTGCTGGTTTGGTATTCATGAAGTTCCTAAGGTGCTCTTTGTCATGAAAGTATCTTATTTCTCCATCAATTTTGAAAGATAGTTTTGCAGGGTACATCAATCTGGGTTGGAGATTTTTTTCCTTTAGGGTTTGAAATATGTCACTCCAAGCTCTTGCCTTGAGGGTTTGCATTGAGAAGTATGCTGTGATTCTGATGGGCTTTCCTTTGTAAGTGATTTGTTTCTTTTCTGTAAGTGCTTGTAGAATTTTGTTCTTCTGTTGGGTTTCTGGAATCTTAACAATTATATGCCTATGTATAGATTTTTTTTTTTTGATCACGGCTAGTTGGAGTCCTATATGCCTCCCTTATGTGTATGTCAAGTTCTTTTCCCCTGCTGGGGAAGTTTTCTGCCATCACTTCCGTGAACAGTTTTTTTATGTCATCTGCACTCTCTCCTGTTTTTTCATTCACTCTGATCAGTTTTATCTTATTCTTCTTTGCATTGTCTACCAGCTGCTGGACTGATTTCTCATGGTCCCTTAGTATTTTAAAGCAATTTTTCTTTTCCTGGTCAGTAATTGCAATCTTAGCTTCTATATGTGAAATTCTGTCCTCACATTGGCTCATTCTGCTGCATAAACTTTCAATGGGAGTTTTTAATCTCCTGGAAATGTTTGCATTTGTTTTATGGATTCCATTTGTTTCCTATGTTTGGATTCCATCATGTTCCTCAGCTCCTCTATTTTTTTTATCTGTGTCTGCTCTGGATTTATTAATCACATATTGCACTATGGGCACAATCTCTACCATTATCTGAGAAATTATTTCTGATTTCATATTTTCCAGATCCTCTTTTGTTGTCAGTTCAGGGAGTCCAGGTGGTTAAGTATCACATTGTTCCATCTTGTTTTCCTTTAGGGTTGCCTTAGGCGATCTGGAAGTGTGGTTTTGAGGCTTGTTCACTTGTCTTTTCATTTCAACAGATTCAGCCTTCTGTGCCTTTGTTGAGGCAACTTTTTGCTCACCCAGTGGTCTTCAATTCTCAGCCAAGCCACAGAGCTGCCTTTTCTCTGATGCTCACCAGTACAGTAATTCCTGGGTTCAGAAAGTTGGCCTTCTGGATCCCTGAGCTGACCTGTTGTCTGGGTGGGCTTTTGGCTGGGGCTTGTGCACACTTGGGATGGTATCTAGGTGTGCCACTGGCTAGGGCCCCTATGTAGCTGTTGTCTGGGTGGGTCTTTGGTGGGGACTGTGCACCCCAGTTCCTCTTGTGTGAGCAAGCTTCTGGCTAGGGTCCTGCGCAGGTCCTTGGCTTGGGCCTGTGTGCCCAGCCTCTGGGGGCGGGCTGGAGACCTGGCTGGGATCTGCTTGCAGCGGCACTGCTCTGGTCCACACTGCTGCTCTGCCAGCTAAGGTGGTCAGGTGTGCCTTTATTACAGAGATTTTCTTCACTTTTCCAGTGGGCTTTAATTTTCATCAAGGGGCCTCAGAGAGGCCCTCTTTCTGTTGTTCACTTCTACTCTATCTTCTCAAGCTCAGAACAATGTCCTTTATGACCCCTGCAACTCTGTAGTGTGGATCTAGGTAATGGCTCAGCACAGCCGAGTGTGTGTGTGTGTGTGTGTGTGTGTGCACACGCGCTGGTGCTTTGGGGTGGTGGTGAGGAGGCCCAAGAGGCTCACCTCCTTGTCCCTCTGGGGCGGTGGTACGGCAGCCCAAGAGGCTCACCTTTGTGCTCTGGGGTGGTTGTACAGTGGTGCGAGAGGCTCACCTCCTCCATGCTCTGGGGTGGTGGTACAGCGGCCTGCTTTTTTTCTTTCTCTTATCTACCATTTCTTAATTTTTCAAATTTTATGGGTTTCATGCTTCTGTTCACCATTAAGCTTTATGAATATATGGTCAACTCTATGCTACTACTATTGAATACTGTTCTACTGTTAGTGTAGATAAAGCTGTTCCATTTAGTAAATATTTACTGTAGGTCAATATTTGGTTTGTCTTAGTGCTTATATTACAATCATAGATCTCTTTTCTATGGCTGAGGTTGGTTCTTGGGGGTATGTCAATATCTAGTCTGTCTTTGACACAGTTATAGTTGTGGATTTTATTACTACAGCCAAGGTGACATAGTTGCTATCAATTTGTTTTTTCTGCGTGACAATATCTAGATTGCCTTGATGTTCTTAACAATACTGCAACTCATTCCCATAGAACTGGGTACTGAGCCAAATACATTGCAGCCTCCCCTCCCAAATAAATGGAAGTGTAGGGAGGGGTCCTGGGACGGAGGCAAAGACCTCTAGTTAGCCATCCCCACAGTACATCACTGAAAAGCAGACACTAACTAAAGAGGTCTCCATTCTAGCAACAAAGTCTTTCACTATAATCAACATGCTACCTCAGCATAGAAGATAAACAAAAAATAGAAACATGAGAAGAAAAGGTAACAAAATGCCCCTTCAAATTCCCAACTGCCTCAAAGCCAATCCAGGGGCCATTGAAGGAAAGAAATCGAAAATCATTCAGCTGAATTATGTGAAAAGAGAAAACAAAACAGTTTAATAAGGTGCTTGGCAAGTTCAAATAAGATATAACTAAACAAACAATGCTCCTAACCAAACAATCAGTGAGTCTATAGAAGACACTTAGAAAAAAACCAGATGAGCTAAACAAAGTAATGGAAAATACAAATGTTCAGCATGGAAAAGCATTAAGAGGCAATGAAAAGGTACCAAACAAATCAGTAGATTAGAAGTTCTATTAAAAATATGGTTAGTGAACAATGTGAGGAAAAAGTGTCAGGACCAGAAACAGAGTTGTAGTTCATGATCAATTATTGACAGATACCTTAAAAACAAAACACAAGAGAACATGAAAAGTAGATTGAACAGCTCCTAAACAATCTAAGATTAACATGTGCCCACCAGCGTGAACCACCAGTGGTACATGCATGACTGTTCCATCGAGCAGCTTGTACCTTTTGGTAGTAGAAGTAGTAGAGTCATGCATGCGACAGTCACATATGACCACTGGTGGTTCAAGATGTTCAGCAGCAAGACACACAAATTATGGCCCCATTGTGAATGTGTTAAGTGGAATTAGAGAAAAATCAGAAGACAGCATAAATGGCATAAAAAACCTGTTTATAGAAGCAACTGCAGAAAATATGGAAAAAATTTAACATACAGATAAGTGAGGCATATAGAACTGCAAATACAGAGGTACCTCAGCTCACAAACTTAATTCTTCCCATGATTCTGGTTGTAAACCGAATTGGATGAGAACCGAATCAAATTCAATGGTTAGGTTCAATGCTGACGTTATGGGAAAATTTGATTTGTTTCTTGTTCAATTTGGTTTTTTTTTCAACTCAGCCAGTAAGCCATAGCATCCTAAGGTAGTTAGAGAGCATATAATCCCCAGTCTGTAGAACCTACAGCCCCACTCAGCAATATATGAAGCTATAAGAAGGCAGAGACTTCTACACCCTCAGCACCCCATAAAGAATTATGGGGATTTATGTCTCTGAGGGAGAAAGGGAGCAGCAGATTAGGGGATGGCCTGCTGGCTGGGCAGGTGGATGGGACCTGTCAGTCACAGAGATCAAGGAGACATGTGCCCAAGCCCCACACCTGGGACCAGAGAGGGCTACCTTCAATTCTTGTGAGAATTCAAGCAGGTTCTTGACAGGATGGCCTAGCATCAGCTTGAGGAGTGGAGGGATACAAAACACGGCTGCCATTAAGCTCCTGGCCATTGTGCTCTCTCTTTCACAGTGGTCTACTCTCATTTTGTAGAGCATACTTCTTTTCTTACCTTTAATTGGCCCACATTCACTTTGCAGAGTATATTTCTTTTCCTACCTTTAATACTTTAATAAATGTAAAACCTTGCTGCCTTTTTGTTGTCTTGACCAATTTTGGGGTTTTTTTGATACTAGGGATTGAAATTGGAACCTTGCACTTGTGAGGCAGGTGGCGGAACCACTGAGCTAAATCCCTGCCCTTGACCAATTTTTTTGGTCAGAACAGCAAGAATCTAGAAAGCATCTCTAGAACAAACACTGCAAAACCCCAGAACACAAATAACATGGGAATTGGCAAAGGCTGACAAGCTGCAATAGTTCATCCTTAACCATGGTTTTGCTTTCTTTGGTTCCAATTACCTGAGGAATTTTCCAAATGACTCTGAAAATAATTTGTTATTCCAGAAATAAACAATCTACACCAGTGATGGAGAACCTTTTAGAGAGTAAGTGCATAAACTGCAACCCAAAACCCACTTACTTATCTCAAAGTGCCAACAGTGCAATTAAACCTGAATTGTGAGGTTTTAGTTTAGAAAAACAACTCATACGTTAACATCTCTTGTCTTAAAAGAAAAACAAAAACATGCATACTATATGTTAACCACCACTGATCTGTACATTAAAAAAAAAAAAAAAAAACCACAGCAAGTGCAAATAAATGCCCTAATGATGCATCTCAAAGTTCTGGAAAAACAAGAACAATCCATAACCAATGCTAATACAAGGAAAGAAATTATAGATCAAAGCAGAAATCAAGAGACCTAAAAGAGTACAAGAAATGAATCGAAGAGCCGGTTCTTTGAAAAGGTTAAAAAAAATTTAACCCCCCCCCAAAAAACCCTTAGCCAATCTTACAAAAAAGCAAGAAAAAATCCAAATCAATGCAATTAAAAATGAAAAAGGTGATAGCACAATGGACATTGCCAAAATTCAGAAGACTATTAGCAACTACAGTAATATCTCAGTTCATGAATGCTTCTGTTTGCAAACAATCCGGTTCACAAACAAAAGTGTTCGGCAAAATTTTGCTTCTGTTCACAAACTCTGCATCAGGTGACAAACATGATTAAGGCCATCTTCTCCACACAAACACAGCCATCTTCCCCCAAATCATAAAATAAATTAAGTTGGTAAACACTGGGTTACCATTGTAGTTCACAAACTAGTACACCAATAAATTGGATAATTCAGAAGAAATGGATAGAGTCCTAGATACACATGGATTACTAAAACTGAAACAAGAACATTTAAAAACCCTCAATAATCCAGTAACAGGCAATCAAATTGAAGCAGTAATAAAAATCCTACCAAGAGGGCCAGGGATTTAGCTCAGTGGTTCTGCCGCCTGCCTCGAAAGTGCAAGGTCCTGAGTTCAATCCCTGGTACAAACAAAATCCTACCAGGAAAAGCCCAGGTGCTGGTTGTTCATAGATGAATTCTATAAGAACTTCAAGGAAGATGTAACACCAAAACTCAAACTCTTTAATGAAATCAAAAGGGAAGGAATACTCCAAAGTCATTTCCGGAAGCCAACATTACCTTGATTCCAAAACTAGATAAGGATCCAACCAAAAAACAGGCCAGTCTATAATGAACAGAGATGTAAAAATCCTCAACAAAATATTGGCAAACAGAATGCAACAAATCAACAAAAAGATCACACATCATGACCAAGTAGGCTTCATCCCAGGGATGCAAGGATGGTTCAACATATATGCAAATCAATAAATGTAACGTATCACATGAACTTAAGGACAAAAATCATGTGATCATCTCAACAGATGCAGAAAAAGCCTTTGACAACATCCTTTCATGATTAAAAAAAAAAAAAAACCCCGAAGAAAATAGGTATAGAAAGACCTCATCTCAATCTGGAAAAACCTGCTTATGACAAACTACTGCCAATATCATAGTAAGTGGGAAAAAATTGAAATCTTTCCCTCTAAAATCAGGAACAAGGCAAGGACGCTCACTTTTACCACTCCTGTTGAACATAGTCCACAAAACCTTTGCTAAAACAATCAAGTAAAAAAAAAATAAAAGAAATATATATAGGAAAGGAAGAAGTTAAATTATCATTATTTGTAGATGACATGATCCTCTACATATAAGACCTAAAAAATTCCACTATCAGACTCCTAGAATTAATAGCCAAATTCAGCAATATAGCAGGATACAAGATCAACACACAAAAATTGGTAGTGTTTCTGTACATCAGTAATGAACTCACTGAAAAAGAGAAAACAATACCATTCACAACAGCAAAAAGAAAAATACTTAGGAATTAACCTAACCAAGGAAGTGAATGATGTCTACAGTGAAAACTACAATGAAACTATTCAGCACTTTAAAAAAGGAGATCAAAGAGAACATAAGAAAATAGAAAGCTATCTCCTATTCTTGGATAGGTAGAACCAATACAATCAAAATGGCCTTCCTTCCAAAACTGATATACAGATTTAACTGATAAATAATCCCAATCAAAATACCAACAGCATTCCTCAGATCTACATAAAACAATCCTAAAATTCATACAGAGCCAGGTGAGCCTAGAATAGCAAAAGGAATCCTGGGTAATAAGAGCAAAGAAGGCTTCACAATCCTAACATTCAAGTTATATTACAAAGCTACACTGATAAAAACAGCATGGCACTGGCACAAAAACAAACATGTGGTTGGTTCAATAGAACAAAATAGAGGAAGCAAAAGCAATGAACCCCATGCACATTCAGGTATCTGAGCTTTGACAAAGGGGCCAAAAACATACAATAGAAGGAAAGGTAGTCTTTTTAAGAAATAGTGCTGGGAAAACTGGCTATCCACCTGCAGAAGATTGAGTCTGTACACATATATTAAATCATGTCCTAAAGTAAAATCCAAATGGATCAAAGTTCTAAACATTAAAACAGAGACACTTAATCTGCCAACACTGTATTGGTAAAACTCTTGAAGACAAAGGAATAAGTAAGGACTTTCTGAACAGAAACCCAATGGCACAAGAAACAGTACCAGGATGCAATAGAATCATATAAAATTAAAAAACTTTGGCATGGCAAAGGAAACAACAGGGTGAAGAAACAACCTATAGAATAAGAAAATATTTTTGCCAGTTATTCCTCAGAGGACTAACATCTAGAATATATAAATATTACTATATAATATAGATTATTATATATTCCAAAATATATAACCCCCCCATAAAAGACCTAATCAAAAAATGGGCATGTGAAATGAACAGACATTTTACAGAAGTACAAATGGTCAGTAAATATATGAAAAAATGTTCAAAAACACTGGCCATTAGAGAAATTAAAACAACACCAAGATTCCACCTCACTCTAGAAAGAATAGCTATCATCAAGAAATCAAATAGGCCATGTTCTCCCTTGTATGGTGGCCCACCTTCATGCTGTAGGGTGTACTTCTTTTCCTACTTTTATTTGGCTCAAACTCGCTCTGCAGAGCCTGTTTCTTGTCCTATCTTTAATAAAACATTGGTACCATTTGTGGGTTTTTTTTTTTAAAACCAATTCTTTGCTCAGGACAGAAAGAAGCTAGAAACCACCTCCAGAAGGAGACTCCAGTACCCCTAAACCTGGTAACATATTTGGCTTAGCCAGAAGAGCAGTAAAGGGCCCTTTGGGTACATTTTTTGTTTGTTTCTCTCTAATGCCATGAAAGGTTTTGGTTTTTGTTTTTTTTTTTTTTCTTTCCTCGTCCCTCCCCTTTAGGCTGAGAAACTCAGGAGGGCCTTCTTATGGTGCCAAAAATCTTTCCTGCTATTCCCACCATGTAGGAATGGGGGAGGGAACGCATGGCCTCTGTTTTTATTCCAGCTATAGAAGGCCTACAGGCCCACTTGAAGTTTATCTACCCCTTTCTTCTCTTTACCATTTTTGGTCACTCATTGTTGATACAAGTCAGTAAAGAACATCCAGAGAGCCTGTTATTAATCCAATTGCAGAACAGACTGTTAGGGTACCGTATGTGCGACCTAGAGTTTAGTATACCTTTACCTCATGTTTCTGCTCTGTGATACTTTGCTCAACTTTCTCACTCTTTGGGGGAAAAATAGCTGTTGGTAACCTGGGAGGCTGCCTGAGTAGTTGCTTAGCCCAATTTACTCCTTTCTGTGCTCAAAGTCTTATCTGTGCTTTGCCCCTAGATGGATTTTTCTTTCACAGGGTGTTATTTCATCCTAGTTAGTTCCGCTTTGGTTTGTCATGTGAATCAGCGACATGGGTTCCACCATGTTTGATTTCAAGTGACCTCGTGGTCACCAGAAAATCTCACCCTGGTAGATAGGTGCTAAGCCTCTGATTTTACAGAGTATGTTGGCTTCCTCCCTCTCTTCTTTTAAATTAGGCTAGATCCCTTTGCTTCTTCTAACAAAATGAAGGTAATTTACAAATATGTGCCTGATGGCCTGTGCAGAACAAAAGAACAGCCAGAAAAGCTTAACTTAGTGACTGAGTCAAAGATAGAGCCATCCTCATTCTTAGGATTTTTAAAGGTTTTTTTTTTTTTTTTTTTTTTCCTAAAAAGGAGGTTTCCATCTCTACTGCCTTAAACAAAGTACCACAGTTTTTACTATTGGAAGTAAATGCAAGATACAGTTCTCAAGTGGCTCAAAATACCTAAGGGGGTCCTGAAATACTATTTCTCAAGTGGTTTCACCCTGCTTAAATAAACCCATCAAGTGGCTCAACGTGACTAAGAGAGTCCCAGTGGGGAGGGTCTCCACATTGATCTAATGGTAGTTTCAAAGGGCTAGGTAGAGCCATCAAGTGGCTCAACACCCCTCTAAGGTGTTAGGGGGCCCTCATATAGAGACAAAAAGCCCTCAGTATGGCTTTCTTCTATGCTTCTATGAAAGATGCCAGCGTCATCCTAGCTTTAGACAGAGACATCTGTCTAGTAAATACTTGAGTCTCCCAAGGGACACTTTGTGGGCTGAAATCAGGCTCCTCCTTCTGCATGGGATGCCATCTTAAGGACCTGATACCTAGTTGTCTACCAAAACCCCTGAGTAGGGCCATTTTCTATGTTTCTATGAAAGATGCTGGTGCTATCTTAGCTTTGGACAGAGATCTCTGTCTAGTAAATACTTGAGTCTCACAAGGGACACTTGGTGGGTTCAAATCAGGTCTCCTTCTACATGGAACCATCTTAAGGACCCTAGTTCTCTCTCCACATGGGGCCTAGGAAAAGCCATAGGAAATGGCATGAGTCAAGCCCTGCAGATTTCACCCATTTCACCACTAAGCTGTATCTTTGATAAGTGGGAAAGGTTTGACTCTGCTAATTTAAAAAAGGAACAGCTTATTTACTATTGCAACATGGTTTGGGTTCAGTATGAATTAAGAAATGGTGAGAAATGGGTATGGGATGGCAGTTTAAATTATAAGACTATTTTTCAGTTAAACTGTCTCTGCTTAAAACATAGAAGGTGGAGTGAAACCCCTTATATTTAGGCTTTTGTGACCCATTAGCTCAAGCCCAGAAACTATAGTATTTAGAGTGGCCCCAGAGGAAAGAGAGATATCTTTGATGATCCTGTTCTCAAATCCCCACCTGTCTCTCAGGGGATATGGGTCTTTCTCATCTGTTTAATGAAGAATCTTCAGGTGGAACCCCAGACACCTATGACCCAATTGCTCAACACGGCCTTTTCTGTGTACAACAATCAGGATCTAGAAGAGGGTCAAAAGAGAAAGGCTAAGATTATAGCTGCTGTAACTGGCAATGCTTTAAACTCACCCAAATCATCTAAGAGAATCCAAAGATAATCAAGGAAAGAATTCCTGTTTCAAATGTAAGAAGTCTGGACACTGGGCAAACAACTGCACCAAGCCAACACCTGGGCCCTGCTCCAAGTGTGAGGCAGCCAATATTCCTGACTTATGCCACTTGAGGGTGGACTGTCCCTGCTCCTAGAGAGGGGCTAGGCCAGCTAAAACCCTCAGTTCCTGCTCTGATGATTAAGGACTCCCAAGGGAACCTACAATGGCCTTGTCCACAGGTATTACCATCTCTTATGAGGAACCCTGGGTAATGCTGGATGTCATGAGTAAGCTAATTCAATTACTTCACTCTGTTTTGACTTCCTTCTCTGAAAAACCCTCCTCTAGATCTACAGCCATAGTTGGGGTTGAGAAAACCAGAGATTCTTTATTCCTGCTCTGATGTGTCACTTTGAAGGCCAAACGCTTAACCATGAGTTTCTAGGTGTCCCACATTGCCCTACTCCCTTACTAGAAAGAGATTTACTAGCAAAACTGGGGACAAGTCTCAAATTCTGGCAAAAGCCAAAACTGATTTTAACCTGTTTGGACTACACCAGGTTTCCCTAACCAAATTAGCTAACACATGATTCTGCTGCATGGTATAATGGAATACCTGGTAGGGCAAATTCAGTTATGCCAATAGTTATAAAACTAAAAGACCTCAGATGATTTCCTAACTGAAAGCTCATAGACAGGTTTCTCAAATATGGCCTTCTGCAGCCTTACAGTCCCCTTGCAATACTCTTTCCTTCTCAGCAAGTAAAGTGATTGACAATGCCTTTAGAGAAATAAAACATGCTCTTACTCAGGCTTCAGCCCTGGGGAATCCTGACTTAGGAAAACCTTTCTTTCTCTGTATATCAGAAAAGAGAGGGCCGGGGATTTAGCTCAGTGGTTCCACGCTTGCAAGAGCAAGGTCCCGAGTTTGACCCCTGGTACCAAAAAAAAAAAAAAAAAAAGAAAGAAAGAAAGAAAGAAAAGAGAGGAATTGCTTCGTATGTCTTGATCCAAAGGATAGGACAAGAACTTCACCCAGTGGCACACTTTTCAGAAAGTTAGAAGGAATGGCTGCTGGATGACTACCTTGCCTGAAAGGAGTAGCAGCTATAGCTATGCTAACAGAGGAAGCTGCAAAAATAACTTTAAAACAGAGGTTAGAAATCCTGACTCCCATCAGGTCAGGGTTATTCTGGAGAAAAAAGGTTACTTGTGGTTAACAAGGGAATAGCTTGCCAAGTATCAGGCCATGCTCTTAGATACCCCTGAGATTATTATAAAAACTTGCACTATGCTTACGCCTGCCTTTTTAATGCCCGCAGGCCCAGAAATTAGCCAATCTTGTGAACAAATGATCTCTCAGACCTATGCAAGCAGGCAGGACATCAGTGATCTGCCCCTCTAAGACCCTGAAGAGGTGTGGTTCACTGATAGAAGTACCTTTGTCCCAGAAGGATATCAAAAGACAGGTTATGCAGTTATCAGTTCACAAGAGGTCATTGAGGCCAACTTTCCGCAGGGACCTCTGCTCAAAAAGCAGAGCTTAGGGGCTGGGGATTTAGATCAGTGGTTCCACCACCTGCCTTGCAGGCGCAAGGACTGGAGTTTGATCCCCGGTACCAAAATAATAATAATAATAATAATAATAATAATAATAATAATAAAATAAAAAAGGCAGAGCTCATAGCCCTTACTTGGGAAAAGGCAAAGTTAGAAAGTTAAATATACACACGCACACTCTAAATATGCCTTTCTAGTGCTACATGCCTATGCAACAATCTAGAAAGAAAAACTTTGCTAACTAATAAGCAATCATCTATAAAACACAAGCAGGAAATTCTATAAGTCTTAGAGGTAGTCTATCTTCCCAAGTAGGTCACTGTCATTTATTACAAGGGATCCCAAAGAGATACATTTAAAGTCCCCTTGGGAAATCAAAAGGCTGATAAGGAGGCAAGACAGGTAGCCCTACAGCCCCTCAATACCATAGCCTTATTCCTAGTTCCTGAGGAACCATTCTGTTTAAAAAAAATCTTACATGGGAAATGGTCACTAGAATTTTCACAGAACTAAGAAGAAAGCTATTCCTGAAAAGCTCTGGAAGATCTGAGGTACCTCTTCAGAAAGCTCCAGGTACAGATAAACAGAATTGCTAATGACCCTAATTCATCACAGCTTAAATGGGTACCTGTATTGATAGTCCTGTTTTCAATTAGATCCATTATATGGGTAATCTTGCTAGGGCTATGGCTCTCAGGCTCTCCATAGTTTATCTAACCTCCCTCTTTGTCATGCTTTGTCTTCCACAAGAAACATGGAAATCTCATTTGTTCCTCATATGTGAGTTCTACATCCTCAACATAATAGTAAAGTTTCTTTCTCCCATCAAACAGGCAGTTCAGTGGTCACTAATTCCTTTTTCATTGTGTTTTAACAGTTTTTGTCTTCAACCCAGCCAGTGAGCTACAACAACCCAAGGTAGCTGAAGAGCATATTATCCAGTGGTGTAGCTGGAGTTCATGCCACTTCAGGCAATTCTTCAATTTGAAAAATTGGGGTGGTCCTTCAATTTGCTACCCTCCAACATATCTGAATATGTTAATCTATTTAAATAGAAAATTAAAATGAGTATAGAAAAAAATATAGATAACTTTTTATAATTATTACATTAAAAAAACAGTAATCTACAAGGCTACTAAAAGTAAAAAATTAAAATTCAACGTACTAGAATTTTCTCTATGTTAAAATGGAGTACATTGTTACAATATAATTTTCCTTTTGACCAACAATACTGCCCCAAAAATGTGCCACCCAGGGCCAATGGCCCCTACTTTCCCCAGCTATGGCACTGACATAATCCTCAGTAGGTGGAGTCTACAGTCCCTTCCAGCCCCTTCAAGCTAATGCAGACAGGGACCTCAATTCACTCGGTACCTCATAAAGAATTATGGGGATATGCGTGTCTCAGGGGGAAATGAGATAAGAGGTTAGGGGGCTGTAAAGCTGGCTGGGAAAGTCGGTGTGACTTGTTAATTACAAAATCCCAGGACACAAGAGCAGAATGGTTCCCAAAGCCCCGCAGGTGGACTTCTCACAAGAACTTTAACAGGTTTTCAATAGCACGGCCTGGACCTAATGTCAGCCTGAGAAATGGTTGGTACAAAAACAGACAATCCACACTGAGTTTTTGCCCCTGTGTTCTCTCTCTTGCAAGGTGGCCCATCCTCAGGCTGTAGGGTATACGTCTTCTTTTTTTTTGGTACCGGGGATTCAACTTTGGACCTTGCGCTTGGTGAGGCAGGCGCTGGAACTGCTGAGCTAAATCTCTGGCCCCTAGGGTATACTTCTTTTCCTACTTTTACTTGGCCCAAACTTGCTCTGCAGAGCCTCTTTCTTTTCCTACCTTCTTTGCTACCATTAAAAAAAAATCAAATATAGTAATAACAAATGCTGGAAAGGCTGTGGAGAAAAAGGAACCCTTCTACATTGTTGGTTGGAATGTAAACTAGTATAACTACTATGAAAATCAAAATAGATTCCTCAAAATTTTAAAAATAAAAATTCCATTTGACCCAGCTATTCCTCTTGTAGGTCTTGTAGGTATCTTCATGAAAATGTTAAAGACATAATACAGTGATACTTGCATACCCATGCTTATAGCAGCACAATTCATAATAGGTAAACCTTGGAAATGGCATATATGCCCATCAAGAGATGGATTAAAAAAAATACAGTATTTATATGCAATGGACTACTACTCTGCCATAAAGAATAAATTTGTGTCACTTATAGGTGAATGAATGCACCTTGAGACCATATTAGTTTCCATAATATTAGGAATCAAAACATGGAACAAGCAAGGAGAGAGAGTGGTAGGGGATGTAACAGAATTAAGATTTGTTATGTACATGTACCAGCTCCCCATGATAAATAGCCAACATGTGCTAATAAAAATAAAAATTAAAAAAATATATTTTCTTATCTCCTGAAATCAGACTTGAGGAGATTCTGAATTACTGTGAAATCTTAAAAAAGTTCATTGGCAATGAAGCCCTTATATTATCTTAATAGGAATTCATTCAGTCAAAAATTCTGAAGGCCTATTATGTATGTGTGCTAGTCTACATAAGATGTTCATTAGCAAAACAGCTAAGGTCCCTATGTTAATGGAATTCAGAGTCCAGTGTAAAAGACAGACAGTAATCAAGATACAGTATATAGTAATAGTAAATTATTGTGTTGTAAAGGAAAAGAATGGGGAACTATGAAAGCACATAATAGAGTCACTATTTAGAATAGAGGAAAATCTCCCTGAAAAGTAAATTTTAGCATTTGAATGGAAATGACTCCAGGAAAAGTATAAAGAAAAGCTATGGATGGCCAGGGATTTAGCTCAGTGGTTTTGCCACCTGCTGTGCAAGTGCAAGGACCCGAGTTCGATCCCCAGTACCACAAAAAAAAAAAAAAAAGAAAAGCTACTGAAACTGAAAGAACATCATATGCCAGGGCCAGGACTTTCAGAATTTTTTGTGTTGCAGGAACTGAGTAAATGAAGTTTCAGTTTATGAAAAGGGAGGTAAAATATTAAATAAGACTGACAGAAATAGACTTGGCTACACTGTAGTCTTCAAGTACCTAAAAAAAAAAAAAGATTTTATCTTAAGTGCACTATGTTATGGTTTATATCCAAAGTCTCATAGATGGGGCTTCAGGGAGGTGACTAGATCATGAGGGCATGAAATCATCAATGGATTAGTCACTGGCGGTATGTGGCCTAGAAGGATCTCTCCCTCTCTTCCCTTGATCTCTTTCTGCTTCCCACTGCCATGCAATGAGATGCCTCTCCTCTGCCATGCCTCTGGGCCTTGGAGCCAGGGAATTATAAACTGAAACCTTCTACAGACCTCTTATAAATCTCTCCTCTTTTAACTTCTGTCAGGTATTATGTCTCAGTGATGAGAAAGTAACTAAAACATACTGGAAATCACTGAAAGATTTTTAACAGGGATGACAGATGATTTACATTTCATGAAGATCACTGGGAATACTTCATAAGATTACTGTATTAAGAAGATCAAATATATGTGAAACAGTAAATAAAAAAACTTACATAATGTCACATTAAGAGTACTTTAAAAGGCCTAAATTTTTGGTGTTAAATATTTTGAAGGTCTTAAAAAAGATAATTGGTACTGTGACATAAACAAAATAATTTTTGATGGCTCTAGAGAAGCTGGGGGCTTTCGGTCAACTTTAACATAGTCTTCAAATGGAGTAAAGATATTATAAAAGCTAAAAAAGTCCCCTTGCCTCAGCAGAGACAGGAGATACAGGAGAATTTACAAAATGCTTTGGTGTTTTTATATATACTAGAAGCAAATTTAAGAAGGACACATAGGGAGCATAAATGAGTCAGAAATAATCCTAGATCTAGTAAGACTTTAAAAGCAGTATAGGGAAAGCCCAGGACTTAGGAAATCTCAGAGAGATAATGCATATAAATACAAATATAAATGTATGTATATATTTTGAACATGCTAATGCTGACAAGTTTCAGAAAAATATTCTTAATTGCCTAATCACATGTTTTTAATCTTGTCACTGCAGAATAACCATACACAGTCATTCTTTCAGAAGAAATACATAGCAGCACATTTAACCTCAGAAAAATATTTATAATTATTTCACACAGAATTAACAGCATGAAAATTCTCCATACTAAATCACTCATATCTAATTCCTTTATTTAATGAAACATCTAAACTACATTTGAATGGTGATAATACAACAGGTTTAACGTTAAAGGAGATATTTGACAGTAATATTTTAAATTATTCTAAGTCAGAGATTTCACTGACTTTTAAAAAAATACCACCAGAACTCAGAATTTCAGTTTCAGTAAATAAAAACTATGAAATACTTTCAAATAAACCAAAGAACTGGTTTACCTTCTCTTTTTATCTTAATTTTCAGATTTAAAGCACTTCTAACCTATATTCTGTTCTGCATGTTAGCTCCATCAGTTAGCAAGAACTAATTTTATGACCCCTTTTTAGATCTAAACTAAGACAACCCAAGAAGGAGGCCAAGTAAGATTGTTTTAAACTCTTCATCCAGAATACATATATATATGATCAATGATATCATAAATATGTATGCCTCTCCATACTAAAGACATTCTGCAACTATATCTGACATATAAGTTCAAATAAGTTCAAACATTTATGAAGCAAGAAGGAAATAATGATTAATAATGTTTGACCTTTACTATATGGATTTCCTGAGCTAACTCTGTTTAACTTTTCTATACTGGAAGAACTAAGCAGGGAGGGAGTGAAGGAAAGAAGGAAGGAAGGAACAGAAGAGAAAAAGGAAAGAAAGGAAAAAAATAACACTAAGAAAAATTAGGATTTCTTCAAAACGAAAGTACTTACTTTACTTACTTAACTTACTTTACTGTTAAAAAAACAGTGTATTGTATGCATCATATCCAGGCATACATTAAGATCCAGGTACAGGGCCGGGGATTTAGCTCAGTGGTTTCACCGCCTGCTGCGCAAGCACAAGGACCTGAGTTCGATCCCCAGTACCAAAAAAAAAAAAAAAAAAAAAAGTACATGTACATTTTTGTAAAATGTTCATGTACATGTCATCAAAATGTAGCTAAAGAAAATCAATACAAACACAGCCCCTTCCCTGGCCCTCTCTGCAATTCATACCCTGAATTCTGCATTTATCATTCCATGCCTGTTACTATATTTTTTATATAACTGTATTTGCACAAATAGTATATATTATTGTTAATATTTTTAAACATTTAAATGGTATATGACTTCACTTGAAGGATTAATTAGGATGCTACACCTTTTTTCAGCTGCTACGGTTGCTGTCCTATCTCCTTTTATAGAGACATTATAAATGTCTTTTTGATAATTTGGGTTTTTTTGGTACTGGGGATTGAACTCGGGACCTTGCACTTGCATGGTCCACTGAGACAGAACCACTGAGCTAAATCCCCAGCCCACTTATCTATGTTCTTAAGAAAGTAGTGTTTGTGTCTTTAGGGCATGAGGCTAGGAATAGGAGAAAGATCTGTGGGTTAAATGACATATGCAACATTCACTGAGTGAATATTACACATCAGATACCTCTGAGAGATAAAGGGGCAGAGAAGATTTCCTATGAGAAGTAAAAACACAAGTTGGTGAAATGAAGAACATACTATTTAAAAAGGCTAATGAAATATTAACATATTTAAAAATATTACAAAACAAGATTTCAGTGTAATATAAACTCAGATGTAGGAAGGTTAAAACAAACTTGAAAAAGAAGTTTCTAGAGGACTTAATTCTTCCAGATTTCAAAACTTGCTACACGTCTATAGTAATTAAGATAGTGTGGTACTACCATAGGGATGGACATATATATTGATGTCCGATGAACTGAATGTCTAGGAATAAACCTTCACTTTTACAGACAAATGATTTTTGACCAGGGTGCCAAGACAACTCCACAGGAAAAGTGGATATTCATATGCAAAAGAATGATACTGGGCTGCTTCCTCACACCATTACATACAAGCAATTAACTCACTGAATCACAGACCAAAATGTGAGTTACAACTATAAAACTTGTGAAAGTATAGGATTAAATCTTCATAACCTTAAATTAGGCAAAGCCTTCTTATTCATGGCACACAATGCAAAAGTGACAAAAGAAAAAAATAAACTGGACTTCATTAAAATGAAATTTGGGCTTCAATGGACACTACCAAGAAAATGTGTAGTATATATTGTGAAATAGGAAGAAAATGTTCAAAGGGGAAGGGGAACAAGGGATGGGGAAAGGAAAGGAGGGAAAGAAAAAATGAAAACAAAGCTTATGTATATGGGAGTAGAGGGGTTGAAGTGAGGGCAGGGGAATGGGAAAAAATAACAATCAATATATATACAGGTACAAATTCTCAATGATGAATGTAATAAGGTATACTTAAATGTACCAATAAACTCAATAAAAAAAGAAAGTGAAAAGAAAACTCATCGTGGTATAAAATTTTTCAGATCACCTATTTGATAAATGACTTGTATCTAGTATAAAGAATTCTTACAATTTAATAAAAACCAAACTTTAAAAATTGGCAAAGGATCTAAAGAGACATCCAAAAAAGACATATAGTACATAAGCAGATGAAAAGATGTTCAACATCCTTAATTATCAGGGAACTATAAATCAAAACCCTAATGATATCACTTCACACCCACTTAAGATAATCATAATAAAAGAAATAGGAGGGAGTAACAAGGATGTGGAAAAATCAGAACACGCATACACTACTACAGGTAATGTAAAATGCTGTTTGGAAAAAGTGTAGCAGATCCTGAAAAAGAGACTTAACAATTTCAGTTAGGTATATACCCAGGAGAAATTAGAACCTACACATGGACATTCATAGTTATGATAGCCGAAAATTAGAAATCAAAATGTCCATCAACTGATGAGTACAGTTATATCTATATGTTGAATAGTTGTCAATAAAAATAAATGAAGTGATACATGTTACAATATGATGAAACTAGAAGATACTATGCTAAGTGAAAGAATACACACATTATATGATTCCATTTAAATAAAATATCCAGAATAGGCAAACATATAAAGACAGAAAGTAGATGTGTAGTTGCACAGAGCAGCAGAGTCTGGGAGAGAAACTGAAGGTGACTGCTGATGGGTATGGGATTCCTTTTCAGGACGATGAAAATATTCTAAAACTGAATATGGTGATAGTTACACAACTTTGTGAATATACTAATACCAAGAGAATTGTCTACTAAAGTGGGTGAATTGTATGACATGTGAATTATACCATAACAAAGATGTTATACATATATTAAATATATTTTGTGTGTATATACATATAGTTATATGCACATTTAAAAAAAAGTAGAGTGGAGGGGTCATGGATCTGGATGGGATTATAAGGAATGATTTTATAGAGATTAGTCTTAAGCTAGGTTTGAAGTGAGAGTGAGAAATCAGTAAGATGTATTGTTTGAAAAACAGGAATGATGTATAAAGCCAATAAGGCAGGAAACTGGAAATGTCACCCATATCAAGGCAGGGAAGTAAGGCTAAATGAAGGCGATCCTGAAAATTCTACAGGTTCTTCATAAAGGTAACAGATGAAAGTGGTGTTTATCTAGTATGACAAAGTGTCACTTCTTGATTTTAATGCTTATAAGTATTCATCTCTCAAAAAGTTGCTCCCATAATCTGGGCTGGCTCTATCCTCACATGCAGGCAGAACAGGTTAAGAGTTTACAGTAAAATGCAGGCTTAAGAGTTAGACTGCCTAGTTTAGAATCCCTGCTCTATGACTGACTATGTGGTTACAACTTAACTCTGCAACCTCAGTCTCTGTACCTATAAAATGAGAATACTGGCACTTTTTCACATATGTAGAAAAAGCTCTGATATACTAAGTAAGGAATAGCTTTTGTAAACCATAGCCACCATTATCTGGTAATTACTTAACTACAACTCTCCTCAGACTCAAAAAGTTCTTCAGTTTGAAATCCATGGAAATATTACCAATACAAATTTTCCATTGTTAACAAAGACGTATGTTTTCATTAAACTGTTACATTGTCAAGCTGTAAAAAAAACACAGTCAAATAGTAGAAAACAACCCAAATTATCAAGTCTTTTTTTCTTACCACAGTAAAGGAACTTGATGCTCTTTTCATTCAAGTAATTAATTGTTTTTAATGCATTCAGATTTTTATTTTAACTGTCTCTCTGGAACTTAAGAATAAGCCAGCCTCAGAAACACTCTTAGTCTTGTCAGTGAGAGCCTTAGACATCTTTCAGAAAGGTAGTCCTTCCTATGAGTACTACTTCTAAATGATTTTCTCTAACAACTGGGGAATTAGCTCATCAATATCTGGGTCTTCTTCAAACTAAAAGAACAGAAGAAACAGCATTTTTAGCTTTCACTGTAGAAAAGAAAAACTGGTAACAACCATCCTTTTGTTTTTGGAGAGCTATGGAGAAATCATGTAGAATCTCAGTGATGGTAGCAGTAAAAGCGTCTAAGCATAACCAAATACAGGTTAATCCTAGAGAACTTTTCTGTCTTCTAATACAACCTAAATATACCATATTCCCCCCCGCCCCGAACAGCTACTTTTGATCCTTTCCTCAGATATATAATTTTAATATGTATTCAAAAACTTGAGGCCACTTACTGCCAGTCTTATGCTAGTTTCTTTAATAATGACTTAATTATTAAAGTAATAAACTGGATAAAAAAATGAAAGGAAGTATACAGTATTTCCCTGTTTAAAGAACAGATGGGAGGAAGAGTATGGAGAATGCAGTGTCAGTCCAGTTGTGAAAATAAAAGATACAAACTGGACTGACATTGCTCAGAGAACAAAAAACTTAGTTGTTGAAAACTTCTATATAGGACTAAAAAGGAAGAAAAATATCCATGGTTTAATAAAATACTGTTTGAATTACATTTTCGCAAAAAACCACTTTTAATACTAAAGATAAAATGACAATATTATTTAAAAACCAAATATATTATTTATAAATATATAAATAATATAAATATATTATTTATAACCAAATATTTAAACCAGCTCCAAAATAAACATAAAATGATATAAATAAGGGCATATACTATAAAGGATATATAAGTACAAAGCATTTAAAATAGTGGTTAGCACAGTGTTACATATTCAATAAATGTTCATTGTGTGCTATCACATGAGACTCAAAGGCAAGCCAAATGATTTCTCTAATATTCCTCATTTATAAGAATATATATATATATACTTATCTTGATGTTCAAATCAGTATATATAATCAACCTTTATTAACCTCACTTTTTTTGCCAATACACTGGATGGTTTCAACTCACTTTTGGCAATAATCATGGCTTATTAATAAAGTGATCTCCAAATGAGGAAAAGAAGAATTACTCTAAACTCATATAATAATTTAATAAATAAAATGGACATATTCAATAACTAAGTAAAACCATTCTACTAACAGTAATGCTACTGGGACTGTCAGTGTTTTAGGAAGGCACTAAAGATAAGGCAATATGATTATGCTTATACATTCTGCTACCTTAAAAGTATTCCTTGACTTCAAAATTCATTAAAAGAATTAGGTCCAAAAAAAATTCAGTTAGTAAACATGGAAAATAAAGCATCAAACATTAATATTAGTGGTTTTTGTGCTGGGCTATTTCTACAGATTCATAGTGCAAAAAGAGCACTTTATGTATTTGTCATTTACAGTAACACAATACTTTTAAAATATGGACAAAATATTAAAACAAAATACCCTTTAAAGATTTTACTACATACTAGATGTGTTATTTCTGTAAAACAATACCAGAAATGGCCATATCACCTTTAATAGAAGCTTAAGATTTCTGATTTTTAAAAATTCAAAAGATCAACAGTAAATGATCCCAGGCTATTCTGTATGAATGTATTTCTGAATAAAAATGACATTTGTTCTATATATTCAGCAAGATGTTAAGATTTTTCCACATATTCCATCATAACTAAACTGAACAGCCACAAGAGACAAGTGTGGGATAAAATGGTAGAATTCTGCTGCTAAATATAAAGTAGATTGCATTTAAGAAGGAAAAGTAGTCCTCTTTTTTTTTTTTCTAAAGTGGAACTATTTTAAATGAATCTTTAAAAGGCAGTTTGGTATAGTAATTTAAAGGCATCAACTAAAGATCCAGACAACTTGAGGTCAAATTCCAGCTGTAGCACTGTGTGAACACCTCTGTGAGCCTAGATTTCTATTCTGTCTAATGTAAATAATGGTACTAGTCCCCTAAATTGAGATGATGAGTAAGTAAGACAAATATACTTAAAACATTACCCAGCACATAGCGTTGTTGAATGTAATACTGCAGGTTATGGCTGAACAAACTAATTTTTTCTTACTATTTTATAAAAATATCACTTACTACTTTTCATACCCTAATGAAAAAAAAGGTATAATTTTAAAAAAATGAAGTCTGAATATCACAAAAATAGATAAATGAAATTGGTGGCCAGCTTTGGATCTTCTTAGCTACAGAGGGTACATTAATCCTGGATTAACAAACTTACTAACTTACTAACAAACTTACAAAAACAGAAAAAAGCTTAAATAAGAAAAGTAGCTTTTCTATATCTTTAAGCGACCAAAATGTGAAAAAATACTTTATAATGTCACTATTTCAACCTTAATTTTTAACAACCAGCATTTCAAAAGTTTTGCTTTCTGGTTTCATTTCCTATAAATGCTATCTTTATACTCTATTTGGTGGTAAACATACTGGCACAATTAAAAATTAATTTTAACAGTAATAAATTTCTCTAGTAATTTCAAACAATTTGGAGTTCATGTTAATTAATAGCATCTTTACATTATTAACTTTGTGATTATAAGATTATTTTCTAGTAGTGTCACTCACATATGGGACCAAATAAAGCCTCAAAGGCCTAAGTAAAACAAGAATGGTGGGAACATTCTAAAAACTAAAATCAATGTCTCCTGGCCTAAAACTTTATTAATCAGAAATTTCAATCAAAGTTACTGAAACAAAAGTATAGACCGCCTCCAAAGAGGTAGGGGAAGTGGTAGGGGAAGGGGAAAGGGAAGAAGGGAAAGAAAAAATTATGAGAAAAGGAAAAAATGGAAACAAAGTCTTTGAAAATAGGGAGGGAGGATGGGGAATGGGGAAAAAATAAGAACCAAGATATATCATGTACAGGTACAAGCACCCAATGATAAATGTAAACGTATTGTATACCTAAAATGTACCAATAAAAGAATTTAAGGAAAAAAAAGTACAGACTTCTTAAATGACTCTAAACATAAATTAACATTGCTCTCCAAGTTACTGAAAATGATAGATGAATAACATTTAGTAAAAATGGGGGAAATGAAGTAGTGATTTTGATAATTTATAGTTCACAATAGGTCTATTTTCAAAGTGACTTCCAAAGAGAACAGTCACAACCCATAACTTTCTTTGTAATTCATTCATTTAACTATCACTGCTTAAATAGAGTCCTAAAATGCTAACACATAATCAAGCATGAAAAGCAAGTTTTCTTTTTTGTCTCATCAGGAAAAACCACCATGTATCTGAAAAGTTGTCTTTTCTCAACCTAAGATAAACAATTTAGTTTCTTAACCTTTTTCATAGTTCCCAAATTCTAACTTAATCTTGTTCATGGTTTTCTGACTCTATGAGAACTGAAACACAGATCAACAAATAACATCAAGACTACTGCTTTCCTCTTTGTACAGATTAGTGTTACTTTACTGTCTCATCTTTTTAGGATGTATCTACTTATATTTACTTCTCACTATAAAGTCTAGTATCAAGTACAGTATATTATGAAGTATTTTCCTCTTTATTACAGACTTGTATAACTTACCTTTATCTCTAAAAAATAGTTGGTAGATAAAAGTCATCCACTGCTTGCAAATAAGCAGAAATGCTACTATTCACTCAGAATCAAATAAATCTTTGTATTTGCCTAGGCATTTGAGTTAGTATGTAGAGTACTATGAGAAACTTATCTATAATGTGCTCAAGAGCTAATTAGTGAATTTCTTCTATTTAATTAATTTGATTTATAAGTGCAAACATCTATATTTTATGTCAAGAATAAATCTATGGTAAACACTTCACTTTTTCTTAATAGTCCACTCTTTCTAAAATGGTTATGTGCATATACCAAGACAATGCTCATTTGCATATGCCCTGTTTCAACTATAAAACAGGATTTATAAAAATACCCATAGAAGACTAATTTAGTTTTTAAAAGACATTAAAAATTAGAAAACTTTTTGAGTTTCAAAATAAGCCCCAAAACTAAATTACTAAATATTCTTATCAGTTCTGTATTCATGAGTTCATTATCAAATCTGTACTTACCAAGTTTTTCTCCTTAAAACTCTTGAATTAAAATTTTGCTTTACACTATTTTCTTTTGGACAAGTTTCACCTGTCAATTTGCAAGTAAAATGACTCATGTATAAACCAAATCTCTACAACTCCTCAACAGGATTTTGTGCCTGCAATTTTTTTCTCTTAAAGAGAATATTAATGTGAGAATAAAACTTGCACATTCTGCTGTTATCTAAATATCTGGTTCTCAGTTTTCTTTAAAATGAAAATACTGAAATGATTCAAATATTGACTTCCTCTTTAAAGAGTAGCTCTCTACTCTTAAAATGGTTTACAGTAACTTTGTTAAAAGGCAAAAATACACTCATTTGAAAAATGCCAAACTTTAAAAAGTTTAATGCCCATAGTACACATATAGCTTCTATTATACTGTACAGTCAACAACATCTGTATACAAAAACATGGCAGCATTAAAGAGAACAAATAATATCTATTATTTTAACTTATGTTAAAATGGATAGGCATATTTATATTTTTATGAGGTGGATACAGGCTGGCATTATTAAAAATTTTAAATGTTCTTTAACATAGACAGCCCAGCCTGATTCAGTCTTTAAAAATCCCCAGGCCAGGGGACAGGGATTTAGCTTAGTGGTTTCACCACCTGCTGCACAAGCCCAAGGACCCGAGTTCGATCCCCAATATTAAAAAAAAAAAAATCCCCAGGCCAAGGTAAACATAGATCTCCTAAGAAAAGTCTAATTCTCCTCAGTAACAAACATCTCAGGAACATTCCAGTATGAATAGTAACAATTATTAAGTCATATGAAGGTCTTACTTTTTGCTGTAATGCAACAAGTGTATATTTGCACCCTTAGGGATTTTTGTTATAGAAACATAGTATGTAGCCTAACAAAGTAGAAAAAAGTGCTAAGACTTAGATCAAAGACTTAAATTTCAAGTCCCAAGTGTGCCACCTATTAGCGTAATTGAAAATGATTCTAATATTACAGCATTTTGTTAGGAGTAAAAGGTAGAGATGAAAAAGTGATTAAAGCTTAGTATTTCATAAGTATCTAATATTTAATAATATTAAATCGAATCAAGGTTAAACACACTATAATACAATTTTTACTGCCCGTTTTATAGATGAAGTTACTGAGGTGCAATGACTTCAATGTACTTGATTCAAAGTCATATTGCAAGTTAAGTGGCGGAACTGTGAAATAATTCAGGTCTAAATCTTATCCTCCTTTCACTAAGTCACACTGTAGCACAAGAGACAAAACACTGTAAATGATACACCACTGCTATGCTGACAGTGGGAAATGAAAATAGCTTTTATTATAATAGAAATTTGGGCACATTATCCTTTTCCCAATGCACAGTACATTCTCTTTATGTTACATATTCACGTATTTTAAGTTATTCTGGATGTCACTTGCTATGGCTGACAAGTATTCAAATGTCCTCATAATTCCTTCAGTATTTTAAGCGTAGTACGTTCTTTGGTATTTTACCAGTTTGAATATTAGCAACTACTTAAGCCTCAAGTGGACTTAATCTACTCTTTGCAGGTCTACCTTATCCTTCAAACAGGAGGGAAGGGCTGCAATTCTAACAGAAACGCTGCCGGCTTCTATCCAGCCTCCACTAAAGCACAAGACCACGTGTTATCTCTTAGAAGCCTAAGGCACCTTACTCTTCTCCTGTCTTTTCACAAGGAACTAACAATTAGGGTTTCTTTTTCTTAAGTGGAGCCCTGACACATACCACCTGTGTAGTACAGACCGCAAACATCCTGCAGCCTGAGTCCCGGAAGACTACGAGAATCAGAATAGGAAACTTGGATATCGACAAGGCCGGGAAAAGAAACGACTGAAGTAAAGCGAGTGAGGTCCTAATAAGCCGCGGGACTAGGACCTGTCAAAACAGTGTGGACCCTGGCAGGAAGATTGCAGCTTATCATTCGGGAAGGCCCGAGGTGGGAGCGGCACTGGGGAGAAAAGAGGACGGAGAACCGCACAAGCCGCCGCCGCCCCTCCCCGCATACCTCAGCACGCACCCACAAGCCACAAGCCCCGGCCCTCGTCTTGGGTCCAACCTTTGCCCCCAAATCGTGCTGCCCAATACGGCCGCCGCCGGACCTGCTCGCACCTGTCACTAGTGAAAGACACCAGCCCGCACTTCCCGCTCAGTTCTTCACCACCTCGGGTAACCGCGGCCACCTCAATCCTTTTCACTTACCAAGTGTCCCCTTTGCGGAGCGAGGTTTTGAGCAGCGTCGCGATGTCTGAACGCTGGGTTTCCAGATCTGCCGCTCCGCCTTCCGCCATCTTCTTCCACTAGCGGTAGCGGAGGCGGCAGCGACGGCGGCGGCACGCCCCAGAGCATTGTGGGAATGGCGTTCCACGGCTCCTCCCAGTCGGCGGGTCGAAACCAAAAGAGACTACGGGAGGGGGGCTGGCGTCTTTGGACAAGAGGAGGCCCCGGAGGCGAGCTGGGTGCGCGGCTGTGGTCTGCTGCCCCCCATCGGTCCCCGCCCGCCCAGCGTCTCGTTTTGGCCTCCTCGCCCGGGACCGCCAGGTCTAACTCTCCTCCCGGAAGGCTCGGCAGTGTCGCTTGAGCGAAGCTTTGCCCCGCACATCCTCCACTTTGCCAACCCCTCCTTTCTTCCCACAGACACCTTAAAAGTCTTATTTGCGCATTCACTCACGCTTGAGGGTGGGGCAGGGTGGCAGTGTGGGGACGGCTAAGACATGGCAGAAAATTTACAGCTCCTTGACTCTGGGCTTTTCGCGAGTAGCAGAACGCAAGCTCAATGAATATCGGCACCAAGAGCACTCTGAAACCGAACGTTTGGCCGCAGTGCCCTTCCTAGGTTCCTTCCTGGACTCTTGCTATAGGTAGGGACCTTTCTCGGGCTCTTTGTGACGCTTCCCCACGCACACCCAGACTGCTAAGCTCCAGTGAAAAACATGTCCTACTTTCTTGGTGAATAGGGAGTGAAATATGTATTGAATAATGCAAGGTACTAAAGGGGAAGGAAGCCTGAGAGAAACCTCTTGTGTCAGGATAGCATTTCCCCAGTTTTATCTTGCTGTAGCTTCTACACCTGAAATGAAACTAGACAATACCAGCTTTATTTGAAGCCAGCAATAAATGTTACAAATGGGGAAATCGAACCTCAAAAACTAAATCTCAAGGTCACACAGCAAGTGGAAAAGTGGGAATAGCATGTTTATAACCCCAGTTCTGAAGTTCACCTACTATACACTGTAGCATGCTCACTGCTTCGCCTTATGAAAGTGTAAATTCCACAGAAACTGAAACTGGCTGCTTCTTTTTCTTACGTTTTTATATATTTTAATTTTCTGTACGTTTATTTGATGACTAATAGAGCTATATAGCATGTAAAAACCACCTAAGTATTTAATAAATTAATCGAAGCAAAACTGCTTGAGTATTTCCAAGTGTCTTACTTTTCTCGTGGTTGAGACAAATAACCAACACTCAGTGAAAGGAGGAAAGGTTTATTTAGCTCACACTTTGTAGAGGTTTCAATCCATAGTTGGCTGGCTCCAAGGGAGACAGGCATGACAGGGCAGAGGGTAGCAACAAGGGACGACCACGGCTCTTTCTATTCCTTATGGCTTATCCAGGCTACGTAGGGCCAGTAGCACTCACACCCTTAATCGTAATGCCCCTCATCCTAGCATTGCACGAAGAATCAATTCCAGCATCATACACTCTAGATCCAGCCTCTGAAAAAGCCTCACCTGTGACCGCATGAGGCTTTAGCGGGACATCTAAACACAAGCCATAACACCAAGCATGAAGTTATCCAGAGGCTTGACTTTAAGATGCAATAATTGTATGACAAATAAAATGACAGATAAGAATCCCTGCATGAGCAATGCCTACCCTAAGTCATTTGGTGGAATGCATAAGAGATGGGTTTATACACTAGTAAGAAGAGCTGAACTGGTCCAAGTAAATGTAGTGCATATTGGCATTATAATTTGGGTGTATCAGTATTGGAGTGACTTGTTTCTGCACAATCTATTTTGTATTATCATGTAAACCTTGATTTGAGAATCTAAAAGCAACTTTCCATTGTTGCTATTTGTTATATTATTTGGCTTTTCTTCTGACAAGTTAAAGACTAAGATTAGTTTCTCTAACCATGGATATCTTCAAAGGGTTACATTTCTCCCCTTTTTCATCTCTCTCTGGGAGAGAACTAAGTGCTTTTCCTAAGAGAGCCAGCATTAGATAGAATATGTTGTAGCTACACAGAAATGAGTTTAAACCTCATTCAGCTGCTACCTGTAGTTACCTGTGTTTTAATTATAAAATTGGGAATTATAAAACTTACCTTAAATAATTTTTATAAACATTAAATGAAACAATATACTTTTGTAGCTTGGGACATCCTCACCAACCAATAAACAGCAGAAGGAACTGGACTGGTGACAGGATGAATTGTATACCATGTGAACTGTATTTCAATAAAGTTTTTTTTTTTAAAGCATTAGGGACTTTGAAGGCAATACTGTGCTCTCTGTCATCTTACAGAATAACCAAGAAGTAATACATTATTAACACTCTTGTCCATTTTCCCTTCATAGAGAAATGTTGAAGCCTATAGCATGCAATAAAGAATAGTTTTTTCTTCAATTGCACCCTGCTCAATATAGTGGATTAACTGGGTAAAGATGTATACCTTCAATGTCAATTTGAGTTATATGTCAGATTTATGAGATCATTTTGTAAAAATAACTAGTTACCATCAGAATCTTATAATACTTTATTTAACAAGCACATACAGGGTGCCTGGCATGGTTCTAAATTCCTTAAAGTACTAAGTTAATCCTCATAGTAACTCTATGAGATAAGTAGTATTATTATTCCTATTCTAGAGATGAGGAACTAAAGCAAGTAACAGAACCCAATTTTGAAATCAGTCTGGTTCCAGGATCTAGAAAATTTGAGTAAATTTCTAATTTTCTACCAATCTTTATGATCTTGTTTATAGCAATCAGCTTTTCAGTAACCTCAGTTTACCAGTTCATGGTAACACTAAATAATGAAACACTAAATTACTAACACTAAATTATGAAAGAGAAATATTAAAAAATAAATAAAATATTTAAATTATGAAGAGAAATATTATTTATAAGAACTAAATTCATTAAGGCCCACACCCCTACTGAATAGATAAGTAGATAAATTGATGAGAAAAGCTACATTACCTGGAGTCACTCAGATAATTTGAATGTATTAGGGATCACATCTGCTTATTCAGAATGAATGTCTTCATTGATGTATCCCTAAGCTAATGTCTTACAAATGTATTATTTTCTTGGTACTGTTGGTTTTACCTTCTCAGATCCTCTGTATTTTTCCTGTCCGTTAAAAAAAACCTTGGAATTTGAGTAGGTAAAAGGAGTTCAGAATATTGACATCTTTAGAAATAAGGCTTGATACGAGTAAAGTGGACCTCACATAGAATCAGAGTTGATTTAAAAAATATTCTAGAAAAGATTCTGTGACCTTGTAATAATTCCCTTCTCTGCTCACTGATGTTTGAACAATCCCTTGTTTAACCTTGAGAGTTTCTTATACTCAATGATTGAGAGATAGGGCTTCAAGTATAAATATTATAGGAAAGAATAAGGCTTGAAAGAGGGGTTAAATGAGAGGCAGTTTTCAACCTGGGGTGAATGAAAGAAAGAAGAAAAATCATTGTGTTTAATAATAGAGTTAAATGGGTGGTAGTACAAACAATTCCAAGACAAGTTTGCCACCTTCACAATTTTATATAGTGCTGGCTACATGAGCTCAAGAGAAAATCTGCCTAAAGCCTGAGTGGATTTAGCAAATCACTTACATATATAGAAAAAGCACAGCCTCTAAAAGAATAAGCACATACCAAGCAGGCATGGTAGCTCATGCCTGTAATCCTAGCACTCTGAGAGGCTGAGGCAGAAGTATTATAAATTTGAGTCTGGGCAATTTAGCAACAGCAAAAACTTTATTTAAAATAATAATAGTGATTATTATTATTATTAATAATAAGCATATGCCATAAAAGAGTAATATTTGATGATTTTTGTTTCTTAGCTCTTCCTGTCTTTGATCTTCAGGAAGCACTGTCATGCCTTTTCCATCTGCTCTGTTTTTGCACTGCAATTATTCCTTCTGTTAATCCACCATTCCCTCATTTTTATTCACCTCTGAAAACCCTTCATTCTTTTCACTTATGTAATTTTATAATTTCCTATCCCTCTTCATCACCTCTCTGAACAGCTAGAAGGCAGTGGAAAGGCGGAGGAGTAGTGCAAACACGAAAATAGCATGTAGTAAAACGCTTAATCTGTTAATGATATTTTGAAACTTGTGGTGTGAATAAAAATGGCAAGTGCCACTATGCAGTTTTTCAAGCTTAAAAATATAGAGGCTCCTTATTTCAAACAAATGTTAGGTTCAGATAAGGAGAATGAAAAAGTAGTGAAATGAATATAGCACCTTTTACAATAAGCCAGTATACTTGGATTTTGACTCTGGCTCAGTGCCACTAACTAGCTAGATAACCTTGGCCAAGTTATTTAATCTCTGTGAGCATTCATTTTCTCATTATAAAATAAGGTGATTAAACTTCACAGGATGAAACTCAAATGCTTGCAGGGCTTAGATATAGCTAATGGAAATGGGTGAAGCAAATCTGCTTTAAGATAATAAGGAGTTGTGGGAACTCCCTTGAACTGCCTGCCCCAATGAAAAGTATTTAAATTAAAGGAATTAGAACAAATGAAATTATTTCTCCTGCTCCATAGGATCTGGAAAGTTTAATTTTGGCATGACCACGAAGCCTACAAATTGATTAATATGGCTTTCTACTTAGATCCTCTTTTTTAGAAGCACATACAAAATGCTATGAAAACTGATACGGTCTTAAATGTTGATATAAGTCTGCCTCATACATAGTCAGTTCTAACTAATGATGACAGAGCTAAAATAATCAAAATAAACAGACCAAGTAGTCTAATAAGTCTAGAATTATATAAAAACCCCAAATAAAAGGATATTCTGTGGGTTCTAAATATTTTTAAATGAAGTGTTCATGTATGGTGGAAATTTTTTTCCCCAAAGTCGGCTTATCCTATTCAACCAAAGTGGTGTATACATTGAACCAATGTTGAGAGTGGGAAAATATATAATTTTTAAAAATTTTTATTTACTGTACCTTTATTGACAGACATCAAGGTTAGTAAAAGAAACACTTCATGAGAAAAAAAAAAAAAGGAGAGAGAGAAATGTTTAAGCAGCCTCTGGTCCTTTCCTATGCCTCAAATTTTAGTAGCTAGACTTTAGAAAAATAAATAATTTCAAGGATGCTGATGTTTTGTTTTAAATGGGCAAGATGAATGAAACACAATATTGATCTTAACATTACTTGATTATTTTTATTTTATAGCAGTTCATTCAAAAGTAAAAAAAATTTGTACATATGGATCTTGGAAACCTGTACAACTAAAGTAAAATAGAGAGTTCTGAAATAAGCCACTAATTCTGCAACTATATAGATTTCGGGGAGATTAGCTTTGTTTTCTCCCAAGAGGACTGAATTATTCAGATTTTCTGTTTGGACAATCCTTCCCTTCGTTTTGGCTGTGAAAGCAAAAAAAAAATTAAACTGGTTACACAGAACAGAGTTTTAGAACAACAAAATAGCAGGTTTTAAAGAATGTGTTCCAAGACTGATGGAAACACTGAGCAAGGCATGTTGCTTCTTCCTAAGCAACAGGACACAACATATCATATAATAGGTTTATATCAACTTGGAAGACACCAACAAGGAAGAAAAAACAAGTTTAGAGAATTTGTAAAAATATTTACTACTGCTTTTTGTTGCTAGCTGATATGCTTCTGTTTAGAACCTCTTGAGCTGTGTTAATTGTGCATTTCTAAAATTATTAGTGGCCTGAAGCTGATATGTAAAAATTGGATATGATTTCTACAACGTGGGCAGGAAATAATAATATATCTTTTCAGATAATTTACTTAATAATCAATATCTCTCTCTGCTACTTACCAGTTCTGTGATACTGGAAATTGTAGCTTCCTCATCTATAAAGTGGGGATAATAGACATTTCATCAGAACTCTTTGATAGTGGGGTTAAATAATGAATATGAAGCTAATAATGGAGCTCAATACATAGCTCAATTATTATTTAGAAAATATCTCTCCTTTATGTTAAAATCAGTTGGTTCCCCATGTTAGACAAACCCAATTACTAAAGAGTTTAAGAAGGGTAATGTTAAATGTCTAACTTGACTAGTCTTTTGTGTAAAACAATATACCTATAACCTGCTAATAGAATATACAATGCAAGAATATATTTATATGCTTATGAATATTCTCTAATTAAAAACACAGATGTATAACAAATCAAAGACATTATTTTGAAGTCATCTTACCTGTGAACTGACAGAGTGGAAGGCACAATAATGACTCCCCAAAGATCTCTATGTCCTAATCCCAGAACCTGTGAATATGTTATCTTACGTGGCTAATGCGACTTTGCAAGTATGTTTAAATTAATCTTGGTATGAGACTATCCTGTATTATCCAGTGGGATGCAATTTCATCCCATGAATCCTTAAAAGCAAAATCAAGTTTTCTGTTTGTGATCAGAAGATTATGTAACTATGAAAGAATGACTTTAAAGGGGACAGAAGGCAAGGAATATAGATGGCTTAGAAGCTGGTATAGGAAAGGAAATGAATTCTCTAAAGGCTCCAAGGGATACACACTTGCCAATACCTTGATCTTAGAACAATAAAATTTGTGTAAGATTTATAACCCATAGAAATATGTGCTAAAACACTTCTGTTGTGTCAAGTCACTAGGTTTAAGGTAATTTAGTGCAACAATAATAGAATAGAAAACTAATACAGAGAAGCAGAAAAAAAAAACAATGAAACTAAACTAAAAGAAATTAAGAGAAAGCAAGAAATATTCAGACTCTAAAAGATTAATGACTGTGTCCATCTACTATAGCACTACACATGATATATACGTTATATCATGGATAACAACAAAAAGAAATTGTATAGGGGCTGGTGATTTAGCTCAGTGGTTTTGCCGCCTGCTGCGCAAGCGCAAAGACCAGAGTTTGATTCCCCGGTACAAAAAAAAAAAAAAAAAGAAAGAAAGAAATTGGATAGAATAAAGTCTTCTGGACTACTGGCTGACAAAAGTGTGGAAAGATTTTTTATGTATTTTTAAGTATGGTAAAGAGTTTTTGTTTTCTTTTGGTACTGCGGATCGAACTAGGGTCCTTGCGCGTGCGGGGAAGGCGGCGGAACCACTGAGCTAAATCCCCCGCTTATGTAGTTTTAAATATGGAAGATATTTTTGGAATGAATTATAAAACTAACACAAAATGGGAAATAGTACCCATTCCTAAGTCTTCAATGATTACGAGATTATTTTAACTTTTTAGGCAATATCACCAAATTCTCAATATCGAATTGTATTAAATATCCATGAAGAGAAGACCTGTAGGTTATACGTTATGCTGATTACACTTCAATTGATTCAGATATAAGTCAAGAACAGGTGACAGTAGGTAACTATATAATTTCTAGGTAAACCGTAGTATACTAATCATTGGCATACTGTGGAGGAAAATGCTATAACAACTTTCTAATAGACTCTGAAATACAGGGAAATAAAAATAGTCATTAAACCAATCTTACTGTATTAGAAGTTTCCAGAGAAAAAGAACCAATAGATTATAAATCCAGTGATATAGATTTATCATGAAGGATTGACTCATACAATTATGGAGGCTGACAAGTTCATGTTTTGGTGTCCTTAAGCTGGAGAATCAAGATGCTGGTGGTTCTGTCCAAACTTGAAGGTCTGAGAACCAGAGGAGCCAGGGGTGTAAGTCCTAGACTGAATGTGAAGGTTCAAGACTCAGGAGAGCTAATGTATGAAGGTAAGAGAAGATGGATGCTTCTCCTTAAGCAGAGAGAGAATTTGATCTTCCTCTTTTTTTTGTTGTTTTGTTTTTTGTTGTTGTTGTTCAGTTAGGGTCCTCGAAGGATTGGGTGGTGTCCACTGACATTCATGAAAGCATTTTTTTCTTTTTTACTCAGTCTGTTGATTCAAATTCTAATCTCTTCTGGAAACATATTAAGACACATACAGAAATAAAATGTTTTACCAGCTATTTGCGCATCCTTTATTTCAGTTAATTAACACACAAAATTGACCATCACACTCATGTATTACAATCAGAGGAAATTGAGTCAGTTGACTTATGAGGGGTAGAGCCATCAACACACATAAGGCTGGATAATACAATCACTGTTAGGCAAAATAGATTATGAATCAATCACATACCCCAAAGTTTCCTTCCATCCTCTCCCCATCTCTTCCTTTTATCCATGCTGTCTCCAAAGGCATTTAGTACAAGGCTATGCTGACAGTGGTTCCTTGATAAGTATACTTACTTGAATGAGAAGACTTTACAGAGAAGTTAAAACTAAAAATAAAACCAGAGTCTACTCACTGCTTAAAGTAGTTAATGGAAGATAGAAGTAGACCAAGGTACAGAGAAAACAAAACAAAATGACCTTTCTTTTTTTTAGAACAAAGACTGAGTAGTTGTACATGATGCCCTTTAGGCTCTGTAACAATGGTCTGGTTTTAAAGGGCCTATTGAAATGGTTCTACACAACAAATTTCTTTTGTCCCTTTTGGAGAAAAATGAATCTGAAACATTTTTCTTCAGAATAGAATAAAATAAATTATAAAATTAAAATAGTTCAAAACGGTCAGACTTTCAAAATAAAGGAAATTGTCCCAAAATTATTCCACTGTTAACAAGGTTTTCATTTGCAAACTTTCTATTGTTTTATTGCATAACTTAATTCAGAAAAGAAACAACACAATCTTATAAACATGTGGATACCTTTTTCAAATCTGAAAGATGTTTAAAATTGTTGAAAGAGTAAATAAGTTTTTAAATATAGAACAATTCATCTAAGGGAAATGATAATTTTCCAGGAAGAAAATCTTTACCAACTGTTTTAGTTACTTTTCTCTTGCTGTTGAGACAAAATACCCAACACCCAAAGTTAAAAGAGGAAAGGTTTATTTGGCTTACAGTCTGTAGAGGGTTCAGTCCATAGTTGGCTGGTTCTAAGGTAGGGTGGCATTGCAGACAGGCAGAAGTTAGAAAAAGCCACAAAGGACCTTAATAGCATCTTTCTGCCCCTTTTATCTTATTCAGACTACTTAGGGTGGGTAACACTCATGCCCTTAATCCTAGTGCCCTCGGGCCTAGCCCCACCAAGAACCAATCACACACTCTAGATTTAGCCACCTCTGAAAAAGCATGAGGCTTTGAGGGGGGACATCTAACCATAAGCCCTAACACCAATATTGATTTTATTATATATTTGCTATCATGTAATGGAAGAAAATTTATGAAAACATCAACAGTTATTTTTTTAAGTCCTTCTTTTAAAAGGTATAGAAAGCTTTTAAATTTTTTTAAACTTTATTTTTTATTAGTACGTATTTGTCATACATATTGATGACATTCATTATAGGGAATTTGTACCTGTACATAACCTATCCCAATCCTTTTTTTTCCACATTCCCCTCCCCACCCTTCAATCCCTCCTCCTCTCCCTATTTACACAAGTTTTGTTTCCATTTTTTTCTCCCATTCTCTTTTTTTCTTTTCCCTTCCTACCTTTTCCCCACCCCTTCCCTTGTTTCCCTTCCCATTTGAACATTTTCTTCGTACTTCCTAATATAAAAGATACAGGAAATTTTATCTGATTAATAGATTGGGACATGTCAAACTAAATTTTGGGCCTCTTCTCTCAAAAAAGAGCTCTTAAATCAGGCAGCTGCATATCCAAGAAGAGAACATTCTTCACATGAACTTCATAAAGATACTGAAACTCATTTGGAATTTGTTCTTCCTTTTAGCCACCTTGAGGTATCCTATCCAGTAGACTTTTGTATTTTAAGAATATTTGCGCATCCTGTCATTTTTTTGTATTAAATTCTTTTATTGGTACATTGTAGGTATACAACACAATTACATTTCTCATTGGAAATTGTACCTTTACATAATGCATCTTGGTTCTTATTTTTTCCCCATTCCTAGCCCTCCCTTCACCCCCTCCACCCTTCCCTATTTACAAAGACTTTATTTCCATTGTTTCCATTTCTCATCATTTTTCCTTTCCCTTCTTTCCTTTCCCCTGAACCTCCCACTACCCCTACCCCTTTGGACCTTTTCTTCCTATTTTACATTATCAATTATTCATTCTAATCATTGGTACATTTTAGGTATACAATATAATGACATTCATCATTGGAAATTTGCACCTTTACATAGTCTCTCTTGGTTCTTAGTTTTCACCCTTGCCCAGCCCTCCCTTCAACCCCTCCATTCCTCCCTATTTACAAATATTTTGTTCCTATTTTTCCATTTTCTCATATTAATCCCATTCCCTTTTATCCTTTCCCCAGCCCTCCCACTTCCTTCCCCTTTGCCCCTTTTCTTCCTATTTCACATGACCTATTATACATTTAGTCCTTATTTACACTTTCAGTTTCTCACACTAGAGAAACCATTCGGTATTTACACATGTGTGTCCTATTTATTTCACTTAAGAGTATTGCCTCAATGTGCATCCACTTAGCTATAGATGTCTCTAATTTCTCATTTTTTATGGCTGAGTAGTACTCCATTTTATTAAAAAAAACCCCACATTTTGTTTATCCAGTCTCCAGTTGATGGGCATTTGGGCTGTTTCCAAGTTTTAGCTATTACAAACTGTGCTGCTATGAACATGGGCACACATATATCACTTTTAATGGCTGGAAAGTTAAAAAAATTATCTCAGCCTAAATCAGTGCTTCTAAAAGTGCAGTCTGTAGATTACCTGTATCATATACTTTAGTGTATTTTAAAATGTGGATTATTAGGCTTAATTCCAGATACGCTGAATTAGAATCTCTAGGAGATGAGGATTACAAAATATTTTAACAAGCTCACAGATCATTTTTGTGCTCTCTAAACTTGGGAAATACTAGTCTGAGGAGACAGATTGGCTTCTTCAATTAATTTTTCCCAGATTCAAGCAATGACTCTTGACCTACTGATAAATGTTGAGTATTTTGGGAGCTTCAAGCACAAAATACCTTAGACAGGGCAATTTATTGCTCACAGTTCTTGGAGATTGAGCAACCTAACACTACAGCGCCAGAAGATGTGCCTGGTGAGGACTCACTGTCTGCGTCAGGGTGGCAACTTCTTGCTGGAAGAGGCAAGGGAACTCCCTAGAGCCTCTTTTTTAAGGAACCTAATCTCATTTAAGAGGGTGGAGCCCTTACAGTTTTATCATGTCTCAATGAACACATCAAAATTAGTAAATACAAAAATGTAAAATAAAATCACAATGAAATACCAAGTCACAGTCCATCAGTCTGAAACTTTTTAAAAGTTTAACAGTATCAAATGTTAGTGAGAATGTGAACTAATGAAAATTTTAATATTGTGTTAATAGGGGTATATAGGAAAAACACTTTGGAGGACAATATGGTATTTAATGAAGTTGTAGTTGTTCATACTTTATACCTTAGCAATTTTACATCTTGGTACCATAGTGGAACTTCTTCAAGTATACACAAGGAGACATATCCAAGTATATTTATTGCAGCAAAATGGAAATAAACCAAGAAATAAATAATAGTGTATAGTTTAATAAACTGTTTCATATGCAGTCACTAAACTCTCACATTTTAAAAGTTATTTCATGAGAGGTTATCATAATGCTGGAAAGATTTAATGCACTAATATTTGAGTAGAAATGATTAAAAATGCATATGTACCTATGTAGCATGATTATATATCTCTTTGTATATTTATACATCTTCAATGTCCAAATATATTCTTATCCATAGAGGAGAAAAAAGATACCTGAAAATTACAATGGTTGAGTTCAGTGATATGCTATGGTTATTTTTTTGTTCTTCTGTCTTTTTTTTTCTTAATTTTTGTAAAAAGTATGTAAATGTTCCTAGAAAGAATAAATAAGGAGGAGAAAGAGGAACGGGAAGAGGAGTTTGAGTAACTTGGGAGGGGAATAAAAAGCAAATATTGTCATGGTTCAATAATATGTTAATGTCTTCTTACTTTTGATGTTAACTAATTAAATCCAATGGGCAAGGACATGTTACGAAATGAGTAAAATGCTGCCAGTGTGTAATGAATTTTAAATAACAGCTACAATGAGTAGAGAAGATTTCTACCGAGCCATCATCTCAGCTTTCTTGATTTATACAGTAGTTAGCTTTTGCTGGTTCGAGACCCTGGCATCTAAACACATAATAAAAAGAAAATCAGTCCATAAATGGTAGCCTTTACAAATAATCATGAGTATATATTGTTGCTTGGTTTAATTGACTGCATAATGTTTTAAAAAAATTATTTCATTTACTTGATAAACTGAAATGGCTATAGGGCTTCATTCCAGCCTATAAAATACATGATATGCATTTATAAATATATAATTAGGGAGCTCTTAAAGCCAGATTTGCTAGGGTTACATTGCAGGTCTAGCATCATAAATATGAAAGCATTTTTCTGCTATGTTTCCTTTATCAGTGGGGTCACTTAGTGGAGCAGCTCGACATTCAAACATGGTCTCTATATGAATATACAGAATGGACATCTGATTTCCAGATGTTCTTTATTATTATGGAAATCTTCCAGAAATAAAGAAATTTTCATTTTCTTAACATCTTAAATGTTAATATTTAAAAATTAGAACTAACATAAAATCTTAGTAAGTTTAGTTTTCAACATAATTATATAAAATATTCATTTTTTTATACTTCTCAGGTCAGTGGCTAATTTAAAAGGAATTTTAAATGAATTTGGGGTTTTTTTGGTACCAGGGATCAAACTTAGGACCCTGCGCTTCCGAGGCAGGCGCCGGAACCACTAAGCTAGATCCCTGGCCCTGAATCTGGTTTTTGAGAAGATAGGTTTTTATAACAAAAGGTTTTAAGTAGGTTAGTTCCTACTAGTTATCAATTATGTTCACAAAATTATGCATGTTTCAATCTATGTTAATTTTACTCCGAAGTATTATATTTTCTCAGACTAAAAAATTGCTTTTTAATCCTTATACATGTAGATATTGTGAGACTAGATGTACAAAATTGTATGCAATTAAATTTGAAAATTTGAAAAAACTATAAAATTTGAAAAATACATTTTAAAGACAGGGAATTATGTGAAGTAATATAACACACATCTGTACATAATCACAAAGAATTCTTAATAGTTAAGATTTTGTTATATTTATCTTTAATAATATAATGAATAAAATATTAAAGGTAAGTAGGAATCTTTGTGTCTCATTTCTTCTGTTTACCCAATAAATTTAGTGTCTGTCCTATCTTCTATTAAAATTTTATCCTTTTACAAACATACACATATATCCAAAGTACATAGTGTTGCTCTTTGTGTTTAAAATTATGAATTTGAACTGAATTATCCTGCACAAATCATTTTATGTTTTTTCTTTTCACTAGCATTGTTTACCTTACTAGCATGATTACCTTTACCTGCTATATGATATTCTACCATTCAAACATACCAAAATACACATACTTATTCATTCTCTTTTTGATAAGCATTTTTGTTCAGGCCAACATTTTGCTTTTACAAACCATACTGAAGTGAATATCCTAATATCATCTCCTTGCAAACATGTGTGAGTTTCTCTAGGCTGTGTATTGTGAACTAAGGTTCTCCAAAGAAGCTGCATCTACTTTAAGGATACTACAGGCTGGAGTATGGAGTAATTTTGGCTGACTAGAACATTGTAATTATGGAGATATGGAACTTTGTAAGTCAAGAGTGAAACTTATCTTGGGCTATTTGAGGCTTTTTAATAGCCACTTACCTAACATTCTTATGACTGTTAGGTAATCATCTGGGGATATATCACTAAGCTTTGCAGATCTCTAGCCTCCTCCAACCCTAAAGCTAAGAATGTTAACACCTGAAACCTACAATTTCCCCACTCCGTTGCAGTGTCCCTTGCTGATGCCTCACCAAGATATTTGTTGACTGCATTGATTTTTGACATTCTTTGTTCTTTGGATATAAACGTTTTTATCTCACTTGACCTCACAATATGTCTTTAAGAACAACTTGAATCTGTGCTCCCAGGCTCTAGTGCACTCACATGTGGTTCAGAATAAACTATTTTCTTATTGCCTTAAAGCAGAGTTATTTTATTTCAACTCTACCTAGAAATAGAATGTTGAATTATATAGTGTGTGCATTATTTTATTTCCCATCTTTTTCATTTTTGAAAAAGTCTATTGATTTTAAAATTTTCATTAATTAGGTTTAAAAAATCTATTAGAAGTTTCCTATAACTACAAAATCTTTATAAGATATATCTTAATATAATTTCCATTAGGTCTAAGATTTAAGATAATTTATTAGTTCTCTTTTTTTCCCTTGGAAACATCATCACTTGACCCATCTGAATCATACCAGTCTAAATTGTTTGCACTGTCTGTCTCGGTGTTCGTTATTATCTTGGGACTTCCTCTGCCATCATTCCTGAAATTCATTTTGTTTACTTTCTCTTCTTTCTAAAGCTGAATAGAAGAACATGGTGGGAAAAGGTCCCACTGCTGAGTATGTAGTTTTCAGTCTTCATCTATGCTTGGTAACCTTCCAATGAAAAAAATATCAATTTTTGTACCTCTCAAAGCATCTAGCACAGGGACTCCTAGAAGTGGGTGTTCAATATACATTTGTTGCATCGGTAACTCAAACCTCTTTGATGAAGTTTTGTTATTAACTGAGAAAACAGATTGGAAATCTCTAGTGTTAATAAAGGCAAACTCAGTGGCAAGTGAGGATTAATGATTCTTTCCATATTTGAGTGCATAGTTTAAAATATTAAAAGTTTGGCTAGCTATAATGCTTTCAAAGATAAGGAGCATACAAATTTTCATGGGATTACCCAAGCCTATAATCTATAATTTCGTATATGAGAAAATAACTCAAAAGGAGAACTACCTTTAATTATTATAGGTCCTTATGGTTGGTAATTAGAAAGCCTGTTTGCTGACTAAAAAATTGCACAACAAAGGAAGTAGGAAATTATAGTGCAATGAATAAAAGCAATGGTACTTATAAATTCAAACTTAGTAATTCAGTCAGCCTTTGTCTGGTGAATGCACTCAGGTTAGGTCAAGCTAAAAGCTTCCTGAACCTGAGAATTATGTTTGGCCTCCACTGGAGAAATGTCTGGCTGCTATATGGCGTTGCTTCTCTTTGATTAGCAGTGAAGAAAAATCAGTTTCATGGTACAAAAGAAAATTAAGGATGTCACAGTCCACATAACAATTACCAGTAGTCTCTCTTACTTCTTGTTTAACCATTCTAGGTTCTGGGTTGCCTTTTCTTCAACATCATCATGTGCTAGAAAGTGCCTAAACCCCAAAATAATTTAAATCCATTTTAATGTTCTGATGTCAGAAAAGAACAAAACCAAAATTAGACATACTTCCTTAAGGAGTTTATATAACATGTTGCATAGGCAGAAAGAATAAACCTGTAAAACACATAGTCTGTAATGGATGCTGCTTTCATAATTTATCATTCTAGATGCCAAAATTAAAGTGAAATGAATGGGATCTATACAATTCTCCTATCTATTTATTACAATTCCTAAGAGCTCTATTTTTATCTCAGGGTGAAATAATATTAATAAAAATAGTACCAATAATAATATACTATAATAATTTGAAAGCTTATATGAGCATTAGTATTATAAATTATAAAATAAAGTACATTCAGGGCCAGGGATTTAGCTCAGTGGTTCTGCCACCTGACTTGCAGGCACAAGGTGCTGAGTTTGAACCCCAGTACAAAAAAAAAGTACATCCAGTTAATTATACAGTAAATGTGTTATTGATTTTATTTTCATTAATAAGTATATAGAATAAGATATATATAATCTATTTATTTTATACTATGTAAAATATATTTGCATTATATATTTATCACATAATAAATATTATACTGGAAAAATTTTTATAATCCTTCCCTGTTTTCTATGCAGAATGGATCTTTAATGCTGTTTAGAGAAGCATTGGACAACTCTTCCACTTTTCTGTACACTAACCCACTTGAAATTTAGTAGCTTAAAACAATAATAGTCCTTTATTTTACTCATGAGTCTGTAATTTGGGCAGGCTTCAGTAAAGACAGCTAATTTCTGATTCATGCAGCATCAACTGAGGTGGCCTGGGTACCCTGATGGCAGAGGACTAAAATTGAGTAGGCCTTAAGAACTAAATAGTTCCTTGCTGTAGGAAGAAGACTCTGGAGGTAGAGATAACTGAAACTGGCCCAGAGGGAGAAAAGAGAGAGAATGAGGTGGCTGCAGTGGAAAACAAAATTCTCAGAGAAGATTTAAGGTCTACAAGGATAAAAATTACATAAACATTTTGCCTTTCTGTTTCACAAATAAGTACATATTTAATATTTCTTTCTTTCTTTTTTTTTTTTTTGGTACCAGGGATCGAACTTGGGTCCTTGCGCTTGTGAGGCAGGCGGTGGAACAACTGAGCTAAATCCCTGGCCCCATAACTACATATTTATCAATGCCTTTGGAGCTTGATTTTTTTTTTTAATTATAAAGATATATTCTACTTGGCTTAAAAGAAACAGCTGGGATAGAGCAAGAGTGGTCTAGGGTTACCCAGTCACATTCAGGTTATATATAAGTATAACAAAAATATACCTGTATATCCAAATACTATAGTTCTGCCAATAAGTTCTAAATCCAGTTCAATAAAGAGCAAGTTCAGTTCAACAAGCATTTAGTAGGTACTTAGAATGTTTCAGGAAATGCTAGTTGTTAAGGATATAAAGATGCATAAAACCCAGTTTCTGGTCTAAATCTAGTGGGTCAGTCAGATTTATAAATGGGAAGTTTCAGTTAAAATCCTTAGAAATTTAAGAGTTTGGATTGTAGAGTCAAAATGTCTAACTCTGGATAACTTACTTATCTCTCTAAGCCTTAACTCCATCAATTATAAAAGGGGAAAGTAGTAGTTTGTACCTTAGAGAGCTGTTGGGAGGATTAAATGAAATGATAATGTATGTAAAATACTTAGCAGGTGCTTGGCACAAGGAAAGTGCTCACAGATGAGTAGTTGTTATATGATGTAGTAAAATGATAAATGTTAAGGCATTAATATGCCCAGGATCTCTTGAGTATACAGAGGATTGGGGCAGTTACAGTGCTTAATTAGTCCATACACAGGAGCAGAGCAAGGTGAAAAGTTGGGGCTTTTGTTAAAAAAGTATTATGAATTAAAGAAGGTGACATCTCAGAATTATGCAAAGCCTAAGGCCCTTCTTTGCCTGTGGTTACCTGGAATACGCAGGTTCCATGCCTGTGAAGCTAGCACTGACCCATGACACCTTTGTGGAAATTAGAAAAAGACACCCCTTTTAGGTAGTTTGCTTCCCTCACTTGTTCCATCAGCCAGTGCATAAATTGCACAACCATACTTAGTAGTAATCTATCAAATACTTAGTATCAAAGGTATGCCATTACGCATCCCCAAATACATCCTTTCCTATTTCCAAAATCAATTAATGACTCCATTATGTACCATGTTATGCAGGGCAAAAATATGAGAGCCATCTGTAGTGGTCCCTCTTCATTTTTCACTCACAATCATCAAGTGGTGCCAGTTTTATCTCCTAGACATTGCACAACTATACAGTGTAAGCCTGGACATTTATGTTAACCCAGGAGTTTTAGAGCAGGCTTCTTGAAGGATTTTACTACTGACTTCTGCCTTGAAAGATGAATGAGGCTTATCTAAAAAAGAAGAATGATAAAGAAGATATATACAGAGGATCCAGGTAAGAAATAGTGTGACTGGAGGGAGGGAAAAACTTCTAGAAATGTCATAATACAAGGGCACAAAGTGCAAGGTATGAAATGAGAAGTGCGGTGAGAGTAAGGAAATGGCAATGCATTGTAAAGGCTTCATGTCAAGCCACACAGTCTGGGCTTTAGGATGATGGCAGTGAGGATCCACTGATAGATTTTAAGCAGGGAGTTGGCATGTTCAGACCTGGCTTTCATAAGAAAAAGTAAGTCTTTGATGACATTAATGGGGACAGGGCTACACAAAAGAAGAGGAGTTATTTAGCTCTTGCAATATGACAGGCCAAAAAGATGGCCTGAATGAAAGCAGCAGGAGTAGGGATACAGCAAAGGTTAGGTGATAAAACTGGCACCACTTGATAATTCGTTGTGAGTGAAAAGTGAAGAGGGATCATTATAGGTAGATGGCCCTCATATTTTTGCCTTGGGTGACTTGGTGAATAGTAGAGTTATTAAATGATTTTAGAAACAAGAGAGAAAGGATGTATTTAGGGTGCATAATGGGATATTGGGAGTTTGAAAAACTTAAGCAACACACAAGTGGATTTATGTAAAATCTGAAAAGAGGGATCAGTATTAAAGATTTGGAGTCCTTTAACACACTGATGGTAAAAGTTCAGAGAGTGGATGGGACTGGTGAAGAAGAGTAATTGAGACAAAAACATGGACCAAGACCAGAAACTTAAAATACAACAACACTTAACGGATAGGCAAAGAAAGAAAATGAATGAGAAGGAGGGGTCTGAGAGAAAAAGGAGAGGCAGAAAGGAGTTGAGTTTCAGGAACCAAGAAATTAGAGGACTCAAGCATTCTGAGGTAATTATGGTTTGAAGATGGTGGTATAGATGGTGATATTTTTCTTTTCTCTTTCTAAAAATCATAAAAGAGCAACAATGAGAGTAAGAAAATAAAAGAGCACAAATTAGGAGACAACTAAAGCCTCAAATCTTTAAAAAATGCAATTACAAAAGACCTAAACATGTAGCTCAGTGCAAAGGCTCTGGGCTTAGTCCCAAGGACAGCATAATAGTAATTATTATTATTAATATAGCAAAATTAGCATTTTCTTTTAAATTTTCATTGTACATGTTTGTATCACCCAATAATTATATTTATTGTGGGGAGTTGATATGTGTAACTAACTCATCTTAATTCTGTTTTCTTCCCTTTTACCTCCCCTCCTCCCTCCCTCATCTCTAGATCCCCTTCCCATTTGCAAAAGATCTATCTCCTTGTTTCCTATCATTTATCTTTCACTTTGCTCTTTAAATTATTTATATTTTGGGTTTGTCATGTAAGAGAAACCATATGATATTTAAGGTGTTGTATCTGATTTATTTCACTTAACATTATTGTCTCAAAGTTCATCCAACTCATCCATTTTCCTGCAAATGACTTAAATTTATCCTTCTTTATGACAAAGAAGTATTCTAATGTCAAAAATTAGTGTTTTTTTATGGCTTTTTAATTTGGGAGAGCATTTAAAAGGACTTTTCTCATTTCAGCCATTTAGTCACTAAAAAAGTTGTCATAATTTTGTTCTGGATTTTTCCATTTTCCAAAACTTACTAAATATATTTAGCTTTCCTCTCATATGACCTACTGATAATTAGGTTAAAAAAAAGAAATACTAGGTCCATAGCTTAGCTTATTGAAAACTCCCTGTGAAAGAATAAGATTTTATATTGTTTTAAAGTTAATGTATGAAAATAATTTGTGTATTTTAATGAACTATTCATAAAGGAATATTTGCAGATACAGTTCCAACTAATAGAAAGAAGCAGAGTTTTTATGTGCTGTGTGGGTCATTTATAATAAAAGCAGCTAGGCTATAGTCAGTGGTTTAATTATCATAAGGTTGGTGAACAAATTCAAATATTTGCTTACAACTTGAAATGAAAAAGAATTTCCTTAGCCAATAAATGTCTCTTTTACCAAACACATGATCTTAAACATTTAAGTCACTAGCCATTGGGATTTTACTATTAAAATTAACTTTTGAATATCATAGAACAACTCTTTGCCCTTGGTATATAGAAATACAGTTTTATGTTACTTTTGATTAAGTGTAGATTTAGTGCTTGCCATTCACACACATTCTCTAACTTTGTCCTGTATCTACTAATGCTTTACATTCAAAAAAGCACTTGTATCAGTAACTTCAAGTTTTCTATTAAGTATAAATAAAATTGTGACCTGTGGTTTCACGTATAATTTTAAGCAAAGCTTATTTGTCATTTCCACACTTCAAATAACGAAACTAGTTTCATTTAGTTCTATATTTGAATTTATTTATTTATTTATTTTTATTAAATTCTTTTATTGATACATTGTAGGTATACAACACAATTACATTTCTCATTGGGAATTGTACCTTTACATAATGCATCTTGGTTCATATTTTTTCCCCATTCCTAACCCTCCCTTCACGCCCTCCCCCCTTCCCTATTTACAAAGACTTTATTTCCATTTTTTCCATTTCTCATCATTTTTCCTTTCCCTTCTTTCCTTTCCCCTGAACCTCCCACTACCCCTACCCCTTTGGACCTTTTCTTCCTATTTTGCATTATTGATTATTCATTCTAATCAATGGTACATTTTAGGTATACATATATTTGAATTTTTATAAGGCAACCTAGGTTTTTATTTTTAGAGCTGGAATATTTTTTCATTCATCAATTTACGGAGATATACTATTAATAAGAGAGACCTTTAAATAGTTTTGTCTGTTTTTTAAACTGTTTTCCTATTTTTAAAATATTTTTCTTGCTATATTCACTTTGACATATTCATTATCAATAATTAAAATGATATTTTGTCCTTATCTGTTCTCATTTAGTAAGAATAATACTTTTCATATACAGTAATGCCATTTTAATCTTATCTCAAATCCAAAATCCAAAATGTCTAGTTATTTTGCAAGTATGATATTATTGAATCTCCTATGTAAATGTGTAACTGCTTGAAAAACTGTCCTTCAGAGTACCTTTGGTAAGTAGAAAACTATTCCAATTTAAGTGTCCTTTTGATATCTGCTCTATTATCATTGCTTTATTGACTTTGTGACTTGCAATGAGAAGGCTGGAAAATGTAAAAGAGAAGAAAATAAGTGACTAGTAATAACTTTATACCCAAGAATATTTGAAACACCTATTTGTTTCATGGATTTAAGGGTATACATAAAGATAGTAGTATAAGATGTACATCCTTTTTCATGTGTTTATAGGTGCTAAATAAATATTAAATGAAGGAATGCGATTTAGAATTTTCATAGAATGTTGCAGTTCCTGACCACGGCATGGCACAAAGGATGAATGATTACTTGGAGTTCATGTCCAGTTTAACCTCCAAGAAGGCCCAGAGGGGCTGCCTTAATGGAGACCCCTCAAGGTGAGAGTCTCAGGAAAACACAGCCCCAAACTGAAGCTTCTGTGGTTTTTTAATTGGTAGAATCTGGAATCAAAGATAAAGGATGAAAAGAGAACATTTGTGGAGGAATTCATACAGGGGATGGGGAAGGACAAGGGAAGATCAGGGTAGTCTGTTACATGACTGAACTTAGGACCAATCTAAGTGATAAATCACAGTATGGACAGGATGAGGGCCCAATTATTCATTCCTTAAGGCAATGTGCTTTGATCCTATTTGGACTTGTGGCCCTGTAGTCTCTTTTAATTTCTAACCATGCATTCTGGGAGGTTTTGGGCTTGTGGTTCCAAAACTCCCGTACCTCTGCCTAACCATTGGATACGTACCTCAGGCCAATGCCCCCATGTATCCCCCTTTTTTGTTTCATACATGGGTTTGGGAAAGAGGGTCAGGGTGAAGCAAGGAGGGATATTTAGCTTGGTGGAGAAAGGTCATCATGGCTTCAGCATGCAGTGTCCGTGGAAACAGTATTCAGAGAGCTCTCAGGATTACAAGAAAGATCAAAAAGAAAATTATTCCAGTAGAATCCAAATGCAAAGGTTGAGACCAGAGTTCCAATTCCCAGTGTTAATCCAGTGGACAATATCATTGAGATTATTATTGAGATGATGGTAATATTACGAACCTCCATTTGAAGCTTATGAAGTTGGGCCTGAAGTCTGCCATGGAGACCAATAATTTCTCCAACTAGATTTTTAAGAAAAGCAACATGGAGGAGGTGTTAGACCTCTTCCAAAGATTCAGAATGATTGAAAGGAATAGGAGTAACACACACCGAGCAATACCCAATGTCACAACTAAGCCAACTGTGTCCACAGGGCCTGCTGGTGCCTGCCAAAGCAGCCCACAGCTGCCTCAAGGGCATGAAGTCTTTGCAGAATCTCTTTATTAGCGATTGTTTGAGACAGCCATTCCAAGGTAACATTCTGGAAACAGCTATCCATAGTTTGAACAGTTTGGATAGAGTGAGTCAAGGTGACGACCTCTGTGGCTGAAGTAGCTTCTAGTGCTGTTGCTGCTATAGTGGGAGCCATCAAAACGCCCCAAAACTGCTTTTGTCTGATATGTACAAGTGCTGAGGTGATTTGTTCAACAGCAGAGTCTACCATCCAATTGAAGGCAAGATTGGCGGAAAGCCCAGAATCAGGCCTTAGTCTAAGCACCATAATATAAGTAATATTTAATTTAAAAATATTATTATTAGTGACATATAGAGTCAGCCATGTGGAATTTGAAGACAAGGTAATAGTGAGAGCCTTAAAAAGTTAGTACCAAGGAGTGGATGAAATATAAACAGTGGAAATAGTTTCCTCCTTAGAGGACCAAAATATATAGGCAGGAAGTACAGATCATGGCATGATTGGAGGTATCATTAGCAATCCAAGTGAGCTTATCTATATGTTGATAGCTGCTGATTCTAACAATTCAAGGAAAGAAAGGAATAGCTAAATGCCATAAAGCTTTTTAAAGGGGATATAAATAGGTGCAAAAGAAAGACATGATAAAGGTTCAGCAAGCCTAAGATTCCATAAGGAAGGCCTACTGCTGTAGTTAAAAGACAAACTATAATTTCAGGTTGAATTGGACTGTAATGCCACCAGATTATGGGGTCCCCAATTTCTAAGGTTAGTTTATAAGCAAGATGAATAACATAGAGATTGGTGGTTCACATGAAGTCTATTCTAAATCTAGGTCATCTCCTACAGGCACCCACAGATGAGAACATGCAGGAATACTGGGTTTAGGAAGGTGCCTGCCAGGCACAGAGGAACCTAGGATTCTGCCAGTATTAATGGAAAGTTGATGATGGGTCCCTTTAGCACAGTTAGGCCTGATAAAAATATGATTCATATACTACTTAGGCTGAGAGAGAATACAGTGGTTACTGGAGGTGACATTAGCAACTATACAGAGAGGGAATTCTTCAGCCAAAAAAAGGTACTATTCATGAGGTAGTAAATGCCATCCAATGAAGTATTAAGAGTAGCTATAATTTTTATCATAATCCTTAAAGGGATAGGAGGGGGAAACCAGGCTGTGACAATATAAGAGATATCTACTTGGAGGAGAGGGGAGGCTCAGAGTCCCCCCAGCTGATTATATAAAAAACAGGAGGTGTAAGTATATGTGCCCAATATATCATGCTACTTACTTTTGTTTTACAGTTAAATAGAAGCAGAATAAAAGGGTTTTATTTTCCTTTTACCTTTTCCATCTTAGAGAAATAGATGATTTGTTCTACCATTGCCAGGAAGAGCTTTTCTGGATGCTGGATTTTTGTAGCATCTGCTCAGCCTGTGCAGTGAGCTGTTTAATCTCTCTTCAGGTAGATCCTGAGAATTGTGTTGTAGAGGGTAATGGATTTGTTCTCTTATTGTTGCCCATCCCTGGAGGGGAAGCACCATCTCCTGCAGCTTAGCTCAGGATGGGATTGTTTCTCCCCTGGTGAAAGAACAAGTGCATGTCCCCTCCCCTCAAGTGAGCAATTCCATAGGGTCCAGTCCTTGAGGGCCAGAGAAGGTCTTTGTGGGAATAAAGTGTTTTGCACTGCTGTGAAGCCATGAGTCACAATTTAAAAATTTTAAAGAAATGAGTGTTTTATATAATTGTTCTTTTGGGTAAAGTCTCTCTTTATCATATTCCCCCTTTTTTGTTTTAATAATTGAGTTTTATTTTTTATTTATTTATTTTTATTACTTAAATTCTTTTATTGGTACATTGTAGGTATACAACACATTTACATTTCTCATTGGGAACTTGTACCTTCACATGATGCATCTTGGTTCTTATTTTTTCTCCATTCCTAGCCCTCCCTTCACCCCCTCCACCCTTCCCCATTTACAAAGATTTTATTTCCATTTTTTCCATTTCTCATCATTTTTCCTTTCCCTTCTTTCTTTTTCCCTCCCCCCCACTACCCCTACCCCATTGGACCTTTTATTCCTATTTTGCATTATCGATTATTCATTCTAATCATTGGTACATTTTAGGTATACAATATAATGACATTCATCATTGGAAATTTGCACTTTTACATAATCTTTCTTGGTTCTTATTTTTCACCCTTGCCCAGCCCTCCCTTCAACCCCTCCATCCCGCCCGATTTACAAAGGTTTTGTTTGCATTTTTCCATTTTCTCATATTAATTCCATTCCCTTCTTTCTTTTCCCCTCCCCCTCCCACTTCCCCTTCCCCATTGCCCCTTTTCTTCCTATTTCACATTATCTAGTATAGCTTTTAGTCCTTATTTATACTTTCAGTTTCTCACACCAGAGAAACTATTCAGTATTTATACATGTGTGTCCTATTTATTTCACTTAAGAGTATTGCCTCAATGTGCATCCATTTAGCTATAAATGTCTCTAATTTCTCATTTTTTATGGCTGAGTAGTACTCCATTTTATAAAAAAAACCACATTTTTTTTATCCAGTCTCCAGTTGATGGGCATTTGGGCTGTTTCCAAGATTTAGCTATCACAAACTGTGCTGCTATGAACATGGGTGCACATACATCACTGTGGTATGATACTTTTAATTCTTTGGGGAAGATCCCCAGCAGTGGAATAGTGGGGTCAAATGAGACTTCCAGTCCTAGTTCTTTGAGGTATCTCCATACTGATTTCCACAGTGGTTGCAGCAGTGTACACTCCCACCAGCAGTGGAGTAGGGTTCCTTTTTCCCCACAGCCCCCCAGCATTTGTTATTGGTTGATTTCATGATAGCAGCCATTCTTTCTGGGGTGAGGTGGAATCTCAGCATTGTTTTCATTTGCATCTCTCGAATGACCAGTGATGTTGAACATTTTTTCATGTATTTATTTGCTATTTCCACTTCTTTGTCTGAGAAATGTCTGTTAATTTCAGATGCCCATTTTTGGATTGGGTCTTTAAATTTGGGAGGTCTGATCTTTTTAAGTTCTTTATAGATTCGAGATAGTAGACCTTTGTCTGAGGAAGAGCAGGTGAAGACTTTTTCCCACATTGTGGGTTGTCTCTTCACATCGCTAGTGGTTTCTCTTGCTGTGCAGAAGCTTTTTAATAAGAAGAGATCCCACTTGTTGATTGTTTGGGCTAGTTCACGGGCAAATGAGGTTTTTTTCATAAAATCTTTTCCTACACCAATGTCTTCAAGAGTTCTACCTAACTTCTGTTCCAGCTGGTTCAGGATTTCTATTTTAATATTTAGATCTTTAATCCATTTTGATTTTAGTTTAGGGCATGGTGAGAGATATGTCTAGTTTTAATCTTTGGCAAGTTGAAACCCAATTTTTCCAGCACCATTTATTAAAGAGGTGAGGGTGTTTGGCTCCTTTATTGAAGATGAGATGACTGAGTGTGTCTGGCGTTGTTTCTGCATCTTCTAATCTGTTCCACTGGTCCTCAAGTCTGTTTCTTTGCCAGTACCATGCTGTTTTTATCACAGTAGCTTTGTAGTATAGTTGGAGGTTGGGGATTTTGATATCCCCTGCCATGTCTCTGTTACCTAGAATTGCTTTTGCTATTCTGGGTCCCTTCTTGTTCCAAATGAATTTTTGGATTGTTTTCTCAAGGTCCGTGAAGTATGCTGCTGGGATCTCAACTGGAATTGCATTAAATCTATATAGCAATTTTGGAAGTATGGCCATTTTCACTATATTAATCCTTCCTACCCAGGAGCGGGGGATGTCTGTCCATTTTCTGATAGCATCTTCAATCTCTCTTTTCAGAGTGCCATAGTTTTCAGAGAAAAGGTCTTTGATTTCTTTTGTTAGGATGATTCCTAGGTATTTCAGTTTTTTGGATGCTATTGTGAAAGGAATTATTTGCCCTATTTCTCTCTCAGTGAGTCTGTCATTGGTGTAGAGGAAAGCTATTGATTTTTGTGTGTTGACCTTGTAACCAGCTACTTGACTGAATTTGGTTATTAAGTCTAGAAGACTTTTGGTGGAGTTCTTGGGGTCTTCTATATAGAGTATCATGTCATCTGCAAATAATGACAATTTGACTTCTTCATTTCCTATCTTTATTCCTTTTATTTCTTTCTCTTGTCTAACTGCTGTGGCTAATGTTTCCAGAACTATATTGAACAAGAGTGGTGATAGTGGACATCCTTGTCTTGTTCCTGATTTGAGTGTGAAGGATTTCAGTTTTTGACCATTTAGTATGATATTGGCTGTTGGTTTTTCATAGATGGCTTTTATCAGTTTGAGGTAGAGACCATCTATTCCAATTTTTTGTAGGGTTTTTATCATAAATGCATGTTGGATTTTGTCAAATGCTTTTTCTGCATCTATGGAGATAATCATATGGTTTTTGTCCTTGGCTCTATTGATATAGTGTATTACATTGATTGATTTTCATATATTGAACCATACCTGCATCCCTGGGATGAATCCCACTTGATCAGGGTGTATGATCTTCTTGATGATCTTCTGCATTCTGTTTGCCATTATCTTATTAAGGATTTTTGCATTTATGTTCATTAGTGAGATTGGCCTATAGTTCTCTTTTTCAGTTGGGTCTTTCTCTGATTTGGGGATCAAGGTGATGCTTGCTTCTAGGAATGAATTTGGAAATATTGCTTCCCTTTCAATTTCATTGAAGAGTTTAAACAGTAGTGGCAGCAGTTCCTCTCTAAATGTCTTGTAGAATTCAGCAGTGAAGCCATCAGGGCCTGGGCTTTTCTTAGTTGATAAGTTTGTAATTACATTTTCAATTTCATTGGTTGATATTGGGTTGTTCAGAATTTTTAGGTCTTCTTCGTTCAACTTTGGTAATTCATATGTATCTAGGAATCTGTCCATTTCTTCTGTGTTGTCCATCTTATTGTCATATAGGTTCTTGAAGTAGGTATTGATGATCCTCTGGATTTCTGCTGGGTCTGTTGTAATTTCACCCTTTTCATTCCTAATTGCATGGATTTGGGCCTTTTCTTTCCTTTTTCTGACAAGGTTGGCTAAGGGTTTGTCAATTTTGTTGATTCTTTTGAAGAACCAACTCTTGGCTTCATTGATTTTTTGTATCTTTCTCTTAGTCTCCATTGCATTGATTTCTCCTCTGATCTTTATAATTTCCTCCCTTGTATGAGCTTTGGGGTTGTCCTACTCTTCTTTTTCTAGGAGCTTGAGATTCAGCATCAGGTTGTTTAATTGGGCTCCTTCTGTTTTCCTAATATGCGTCTTCACTGCTATGAATTTCCCTCATAAGACTGCTTTCATTGTGTCCCACAGATTCTGATATGTTGTATTGTTATTGTCATTTAATTGAAGGAACTATCTGATTTCTTCTTTAATTTCCTCTATGATCCATTGATTATTCAGAAATGTGTTGTTCAATTTCCACATGTTTATGAAATTTTTCCTGTTGCTTTTGCTATGGATCTCCAATTTCATCACACTGTGGTCTGATAATATACAGGGGATAACTTCAATTCCTTTGCACTTACTTAAACATGTTCTATGCATGAGTATGTGGTCTATTTTGGAGAATGACCCATGTGCATCTGAGAAGAATGTGTATTGATTTTGTGGGGTGGAACACTCTGTACACATCTGTTAAGTTCATTTGTTCAAGAGTTTGATTGAGTTCTAGTATTTCATTACTTATTTTTTGTCTAGTTGATCTATTTGTGATAGTGGGGTGTTGAGGTTCCCCACTACAATTGTATTAGTGCATATATGACTTTTCATGTCCGTTAGTATTTGTTTTATATAGTTGGGTACACTAGTGTTTGGTGCCTAGATATTTAAGATTGTCATCTCTTCCTGTTGGATTGTTCCCTTTACAAGGATATAGTGTTCTTCTTTGTCTCTTAATCAGTGTTCGTTTGAAATCTACTTGATCTGCCAAGAGGATAGCTACTCCTGCTTTTTTCGGGTTCCTGTTGCATGGAGTATTGTTTTCCACCCTTTAACTTTCAGTCTATGAGTTTCCTTTTGAATTGAATATGTTTCTTGTATGGAGCATATTGTTGGATTTTGTTTCTTGACCCATTCTGCCAGTCTATTTCTTTTGATTGGTGAATTGAGACCATTAACATTGATGGTTATAACTGAAATGTATTGACTTATCATTGTCATGGCTTTTTCTTTTTGTTGGGTTCTCACCTTTACATTTAATTTCTTGTCATGCCAGATGGGTTCATTCTGCAATGCTTCCTGGAGTTGTGATCCTCAGTGTCTGTTCCTAGGCTATTGTGTAAAATTCCTTGGAGTGCTGGTTTGGTATTCACGAAGTTCCTAAGGTGCTCTTTGTCATGAAAATATCTTATTTCTCCATCAATTTTGAAAGATAGTTTTGCAGGGTACATCAATCTGGGTTGGAGGCTGTTTTGTTTTAGGGCTTGGAATATGTCACTCCAAGCTCTTCTTGCCTTGATGGTTTGTGTTGAGAAGTCTGCTGTGATTCTGATGGGCTTTCCTTTGTATGTGATTTGTTTCTTTTCTCTAACTGCTTGTAGAACTTTGTTCTTCTGTTGTGTTTCTGGAATCTTAACAATTATATGCCTATGTAAAAAAAAATCTTTTTTTTGATCAAGGCTATTTGGAGTCCTATATGCCTCACTTATCTGTATGTCAAGTTCTTTTCCCCTCCTTGGGAAGTTTTCTGCCATCATTTCTGTGAAGAGTTTTTTTTATGTCATCTGCACTCTCTCCTGTTTCTTCATTGACTCCAATCAGTCTTATGTTATTCTTCTTTGCATTGTCTAGCAGCTTCTGGATTGATTTCTCATATTCCCTTACAATTTTGGAGCAATTTTTCTTTTCCTGGTCACTAATTGCAATCTTATCTTCTATATCTGAAATTCTGTCCTCACATTGGCTCATCCTGCTGTGTAGACTTTCAGTGGAGTTTTTAATCTCCTGGAAATCTGTTTGCATCTGTTTTATGGATTCCATTTGTTTCTTATGTTGGGATTCCATCATGTTCCTGAGCTCCTCTCTAGATTTATGAATCATGTCTTGCACTAGGGGCACAATTTCTCCTGTTATCTGAGAAATTATTTCTGATTTCATTTTTTCCAGATCCTCTTTTGTTGCCAGTTCAATGGGTCTAGGTGGTTGAGTATCAGTGTTCCATCTCATTTCCCTTTGGGATTGCTGGAGGTGATCTGGAAGTCTGGTTTTGAGACTTATTAGCATGTCTTCTCATTTTGAACCGGTGGGGGGGCTTGGTGCTGTTGGCGCCCACGTAGCTCACCTCCTCTGAGCTGGGAGAGGTGGGACAGCAGCTCAGAAGCCCCTTCCTCTGGGCCAGGAGCGGCGGGATGGACAGTGGCTCAAAAGCCCTTTCCTCTGGGCTGTGAGTGGTGGGACAGATGGTGGCCAGGAAGCCCCTCCCTCTGGGTTGGGAGTGGTGTGCTTAATGGTGGCCCAGAAGCTCCTTCCTCTGGGGCAGGAGCAGTGGGACAGTGGCTCAGAAGCCCCTTCCTCTGGGCTGGGAGGGGTCGGATGCAGCTCAGAAGCCCCTTCCTCTGGGCCTGGAGTGGCGGGATGGACGGTGGCCCAAAAGCCCTTTCAAATACTTGAGTTTTAAATAGTAAGTCTTTGCCAGCATGGTGATGCAGGCCTATAATCCCCGCACTCGGGAGGGTGAGGCAGGAGGATAGCTTTGAGTTCAAGACCAGCTTGGGCTACATAGTGAGTTCAAAGCCAGCCTGAACTGCATAGTGAGACCCTGTCTCAAAAAAGCAACAACAACAAAAAATAAATCTTTGCCCCAGAGAGTGACTGGTAGATCAAGAGCAAAGGACTATACAGTGGCCCTTTGACCTTTTCACACTTTGGACTGACGCAGGTTAAAGGGAATTTGCTTTGGCATGGTGTTTTAGAGACATCAAGTCCTACATAGTAGATGTCAACAGAGAAATGAATATTTTTAAATTTGTCAAAAGATTCATTCTAAGTCATGTCCATTTGCCAAATTTTACAGATTGACTCCTGCCTGAGGAGATTTTATCAGTCATAGTTGTCTTAGAAGTTGAATCCCTGTAGAATGTTAACAGAGAACAATTATAAAGTTTCACAGAGAAAACTTGAGATCAAAGGCAACATACTATTTTAGCATAACAATCATGATGATATTATATTAGAGCTATTATGTTTTGTTAATATCTCTGAAACACATTTAAATGTTCATCTTAGTATAGAACAATTTCTTAATCATTTATCTTTATGTAATTATAAGATATTGCATGATATAAACTTTTACCTAAATTTTTTATCTTTTAATAGAATGTACTTGTCTATAAATGTACCTTATAGGTTATTAACTTTTGACCTTTTAATTTGTAGAGTGACATTGCCTGGACTACACAATATCTGGATATCTTTAACTGTAACAACATAATTATATAACAGTCACATAAACATAAGTGTGAAAAAATATTCACATCATCTGGCTGGCTATATCATGGTGGATTGACATGCACATTTCATCACAAATAGCTGAAACACAAGAAAGGAAAAGGCAGATACTTGAGCCTAAAAAAATTTATCACCATAAATCATCAGTGTGATAAGAAGTTTTTTTTTCAGCTTTGTGTCTTTGAAGGCCTGTACACTTAGGAAGCACAAATATAAAACTTAATTTACCAACTTAATACAACATGGTAATAGCAATAATGGGTAATGCAGCTATATAGAAATCTTTACGTATAGTTTCTACTCAAGACAAAATTGAGACTCTTAACAGGTTTTATAAGGTGTAACTATAATGACGAGAATCTTTACAGCTCTGATAAGTTTTGCAAACAGTGTTAATGACCACAAATAGACTTATTATCCAATATGCAGGTGTATCTCTTTATACAATAACAAAATCCTTGTTTAGTCAAAGCCAATAGATATAGATCAACTTTAAACGTCAGGACCAAATTTAAAGAGATGTAAAATTTTGATCATTTAATATGTCAAGGTCTAAACATATATTGTATAAAAGAGAGTTCCTATTAGTTTTTTTGTTTTTTTTTTGGTCTTGGGGATTGAACTCGGGTCTTTGCGCTTGCATAGCAGGCAGCAAAACCACTGAGCTAAATCCCTGGCCCTCCTATTAGATTTATATATTAAACTTATGTAGTCTTTATAAATTTAACTCACTGCATATCTTGTTTTTAGATGTAAACATACATATATTCCTAAATATATGTTATGTCATAAACTAAGTGTTATGGTTTGGGTCTAGATGTCCCTCTAAAGCCTCATGCAGTGGCTGAATCTAGAATGTGTGATGCTGGGATTAAGGATTAATGTGTGATGCATGTGATTACTAAACCAGTCCACTGATTGGTTTGGAATTGGCCTAATTTCTGGTGGCCTGGATAAGACAAAACGGGCAGAAAAACTCTGTGAAGGCCCCTTGTTGCTTTTCTACCTTGTGGGTTCCATGAACTGTTTCTCCTCTGTGATGCCTTCCTGTTCTGTGCCACTCTGCCTTGGAGCCAGCCAATTATGGATTGAAACCTCTACAAACTGTGAGCTAAATAAACCTTTTCCACTTTAATTTGGGGTATCAGGTATTTTGTCTCAGCGATGAGAGAAAAGTAACTAGCACACTAAGGTAATAGTTGTTTATTTAACCAATCATGAACTGATTATTGAAAACATTTTATAGGTTAACATTCAAATACTCTTTAACTCTTAAAATTTACTTTTTGGTAATCAAAAGCCTAATGATGAGAACACAAGAAACTTAACTTTAGTAAAATATAAAATCTTTGTTTTTAAATTTAGGTGTGTAAGTTTAGCCAAGACCATCTTAATATTTTTAGAAAACAATATTGTTTTACAAATAGCAAATTTAACCTTTTAATTATAGCCCAAGGCACTTACTTTAGATGACTCATCATAACAGATAACATTTAAAGACATATATATTATCTTTGACCTAGAAAAGCCCTAAAGGGTACACAGACAGTGATAGATACTTCATTTGTAAAACTGATTTTTTTTTTTCTAGGTACTGGGGATCAAACTCAGGACCTTGTGCTTGCAATATAAAACTGATTTTTGACATTATCTGGGTTATCTAACAAGCTGGGTGGAAATACCTTACCAATGTTGAAGACGTTTTACTCTTACTAACTGATTTAAATTAGCCTATTGTTAAGCTATATGAACCACCAACATTTGAGAAAATGTCTTGAATGTTTATCTAAAAACCAATTTAGAACTTTTGGAGGACAATATGTACTGTACTTAAACATTAACACACACACAGAAACACACATATTAACCTAAATCATATGTATCCTTTATGTTATCAAACTTCAAAGCTTTTATTTCTACATAAGCCTCAAGCCTGTCAGTTTTTATCTGGTAATATTTTAAATAACCTTGCCTACCCTGGAAACCTATATAAATGGCATTTCTATGGAAATCTCAAAAAGAACAAAAAAAACATAAAAATGAAAAATAGTTTACCTCAAAATTTTTTTCTTAAACAAGGCAGCTAAGGTACTTTAACCAGTTATTAACACACATTAAACAGACCTACAGACAGATGTACAAACACAAAAGACAGTTGTTTTTAAACCAGAGTGAACTCTCAGATATATTGGCCAAGTAGAATTACAATAACCCTTTTACAATTTTTAGGTTCATGACTGTAAACAGACTAGTCAGAACTTTTCCTATAGGTCATCAATTAGCAGAGGTCTCTTTTAATAAGTGTCAGAAGGAAAAAGCCCTTCTATATCTATGAGAACAAAGACTGTCATTAAGAAAGGACTTAGGTTGATGGTTTATTTTATTGGAATAGATCCGTTTCTGTTTAAAACTGTTAATAAACTTATAAAGATCCCTAGGAATATTTTTTGTTCTATTAATGAACTTACCTGTGGTGTAAAAACCAGTCTGTCTACCCTGTGGAGTAGCATTCTAGAATGGAGAGAGAAATGAAAGGAGTTGATTTCCAGTTCTTTCTAAGAGTGTTAGAAAGGCTGATAAATTTGGACTAAAACATTTACATTTACTCTTCCAGAGTCCAAGGGTCAAATGCAGACCAGTTTTTAAGAATATGGCCCAGAGATAAGTGAAGGTCAGCTTCTGGAAGGGTCATAGGAAGGGAGAAATTCACCATCCCGGAAATACAGTCCCAGAATGCAGCAGCCTTAGAGAGGAGAACTACCCTGGAGCATGAGAGCCAAATTCCAATCATCTCAAGGGCAGAAAGACAACCAAGACCAAAAGCTTTTTCAGGGTGGATCTCTACTCTTTAGCAAAAAAACATGCCTCCAAAGACAAAATCTATGATTGATATCAACCACATTGTCAAGAAGAAAATCAATCTAAGAACCCAAATGATTGGTTTTTAACAGAGAGAGAGAGAGAGAGAAAGAGTGAGAGAGAGAGAGAAAGAGTGAGAGAGAGAGAGAGGGAGAGGGAGAGGGAGAGAGAATTTTGTAGGACAAGATTGGAGAGGCTCCATTAAGCTTTATAGTTTTGGGCTCACACATGTGTGTTCTTGAGCCTTTGTGAAAAATACTAATGGGGGTCCTTTTTTCCTGATAAATTCATCCTAGTTTAGCTTAACTTGTTAGCTTGACTTTTGTCTTCAGCTTTCTTTTCTTTTTTTCCATTTTCTTTTCCTTTTCCTATCTTTTTTCTTTTTTTCCCATTTTTTTTGGGGGGGGGCGGGTAAAACAAGTCCAATTGGCATATGGTATTATAATTTTAGACACCCCCCCCCCCCCGCCCCGCTCTGTTTGTCTCCTAGGGTATCAGAGGTGGAAGGAGTCTTTCAGAGGGAGCTGGAGAACAGGAGGAAGCTTTTTCAGTGGAACTTCCTTTGTTTGAGTAGAACAAAGACACCCTGCAAAGATGCCAGATAGCAAGGTGTGCAGGTTTCACAGGACCTAATGACTGCCTCAATTTTTGGCCCACATGTTCCTAGTCCTCCATATCCAGGCTGTCTCCTAGAGGAAACCATGGGCATTGTTGTCAAATATCAATGATTTAACAAGTCCAGGTTCAGAAATTTTACGTCTTGATGTCTTTAGGAGACAGTGTAAATGTTGCTTAAATTGCTTTTCCTCTTTGGTTAAAGTTTGATCCATATCATATGAACAAAAGTAAAGGAGCAAAGAGAACAAATGGACTGCCTCAGCTCACTTAGCAATTGGACAGTTAAAAGACCTTTGGGCTGATAAACCTAACCCACTACCTAGCTGAAGGCATTCTGGGCTCTTCTGGGGTTATCTCTGTACCCTTACTGGGACATGAAGTTGGACACCCTTGTTCCTCTTCCAGGCTTTGGAAAGTTGATCCTCTGTGTTGAGTTGCACCAACTTATGCCTCACACAAGGAACTACTTGTTGCAGTTCACAACTGTGGCACAGTATGAAGGATGAGTGATTACTTCAGTCCTTGTCCCATTTAACCTCCAAGAAGGCCCAGAGAGGCTACCTTAATGAGGACCCCTTAGCATAAGAGAGTCTCAGGAAAAAAATAACCCAGAACTGAAGCTTCTGTGGCTTTTTATTGATAGAATCTGGAATCAAGGATAAAGGACAGAAAAAGAATGTCTATGCAGGAATTCATACAAGGGACAGGAGAAGGACAGGGGAAGGTCAGGGTGGTCTATTACATGACTGAAGTTAGGGCCAATCTAAGTAATAAATCACAGTATGGACAGGATGAGGGCCAGAACATTCATTCCTTAAGGCAATGTGCTTTGATCCTACTTGGACTTGTGGCCCTGTAGGTGTAGGCTATCTTTTAATCTCTAACCATGCATTCTGGGAGGTTTTGGGCTTGTGGTTTCAAAAATCTCTTACTTCTACATATCCATCTCATACATACCTCTGGCCAGTGGCCCCCTCCCCAATAGGAGGCAAAATGAGTACAGTTTGAATTAAAATATTTAACTTCTTTGCTGGAGAGCAAAGAATCCCTCACTCCAGTAACTTGAGAAGCAAAGGTTGACAAACATGATCACATAATAGTACTTCAGGTAATAGGGAAGGTATGTTCACCAATTATGGGGAAAAGAGTTTGTTTTCCTTTTACTCCTGTGCTTTTCTTTCTGTACTCTTTTTCTTTGTAAATTAAAAATAAATTCTATTCATATTTATTATGAAAAAATCTAGAAGTAAAGCTTCTTTATTTTCCCTCCTCTATTTCACATATTCAATAGAATTTTGGCATCAGAGAAAGAGTTCAAGATACAGATTTGCCTGCAAGAAGCTTGTCGAAAAATGCCCTTAGGGATTAATATTTGTGGGAAATCAAAGGAAATAAGAATGGCCAGACAGAGAAGACAATTGTGATGCAGTTGCAAAAATAGGTTCAGCTACTTCCAGGGGAACTTTGGAACTTGTATGGCCCTTCATACTTGAATCTATATTAGTCACGGAGGTGAGCTGCTTCCAGGAAAAAGATTTAATCTGAGACTAGAGGCTCTTTTTAGCTAACTTATGCAGGTCTGACAAAAGCTACCTCAGATGGTGAGATTTGGTATACTGGTCACCCAATCTCTCATGGTCAGGCTGTCTGTCTTCTTGCCTATTAGGGCTCAATACTACTCCAGAACTCCAAGGAGCATTTTTAAAATGGTATATAACTTGCTATATCACATGGCATGGTTTGTACAAAACTCTAGGAATCTTGTTGTTCCAGACCACAGGACTCCCACAAAATACCTAAAATTGTATTTCTCTGTGCTTTGTAAGGTTAAACACACCCTCTCTGGAATGCATGCGCTGTATGAAGGGCTGTAATGTGTATGCTACATTTTGCTCATGCAGGTTGATTAATCAAAATATAATCTAGTTCAGACTGTAAATATATGCACCTAACTGTTACTAGATCCTCAGGTCTGTATGTCTCTTACTCCCCAAGAAACATGGGAGGTTTGGTAAAAAGGAAAAAAGGTTTATTCAAAGCTAACTCTAAAGGAGACAAGGAGGCCTTTATCTGAAAATCTTTGTGTTACCTTGTTCAGTGTGCAAGGGTTTTATTACAAGGAAGAGGGGAGAGGAATATGATGAGACAATAAACAAGGAAATTTCCATGCATGTTTCATCTCCTGACCATTCTCAGCTTCTTCCCTTTCTTATGGAAATGAAGCTAGACCCCAACGTCCTAGAGTCAGCATTTGTATATTCCTATATGCTAGTTTCCTGACACAGAATTACAGAACTTTTCTGTCATTTATCTGAGCAGAAGAGAAGAGGGGATGGCAGTTTATACTCTCAGCATGAGGAAGTTTGGAGAAGCAACTTATCTCTAAAAGAAAAAAACCCTAACTTTTGAAGATCCGTTGTCTTAGTCACTCACTCATTTCTGGGGCACAATGCCAGACACCCACAACATAAAGAAGGGGAGGTTTATTTTGGCTCATTATTCAAAAATTTCAGTCCTTGCATGGTGAGATGGCTCCAGGCAGAAGGGGCAGGGTGGAAGGGTCTGGAGTGGGAAAGCTGCTCCCCTCATGGTAGAGAGGAAGCAGAGAGTCAAGGGAGGAGGAGGGAAGGGAGATATACCTTCCTAAGTCACACCCACAGTGAGTTGCCTCTTCTGACAAGACCCCACCTCCTACAGCAAGACAGATATAAAGTCCTCATAATACAATTACCTTTCAAAAGCCCTCTGAATGAGTACAGAAAACTGTAGGAGGACATCTAGATATAAGCCATAATGTCTATTTTACTCAGTAATGTATCTGCTTCAAGGGAATTAAAGTTATTTCTGATCTGTCCAGTAGGGATAGAAAATGATCTGTCCATCAAATCAATGACACTATACTGTGTACCTCAACTCATGATTGTCTGCTTTAGGAGGGAACACATCTGGCACTGTAACTGCAGGTGGGACTAATTTTTTGAGTGAGTTGGTCATTGTCTGCTGTCATTCTACAGGACATATTGCTATTTTATAGGGTCCATGAACCAAATTAGAGGGCATAGGATAACAAGCAACCACACATCTCCTAGATCTAAAAGGGAGGTGTTAATCTCTGCCACCATCACTACTCTCAAATCTGGAATGAAATGTTTTAGTATTGAAGAGGTATAGTTTCAGAGGTTTTATATTAGCAGAGGTGGTCCTGTTAATTGTTGATCAATTACAATTATTCATTTAGGAAGTGGTGACCACTCTTGGGTGCATGGATCCATTGTTAGAACATGGCCAGGACTCCATTTATTACCTCATCTTCATGTGCTGGTACTCTTAACAGGCATAACCTGATGGTGCTTCAGTGTCGACTCAAACTCTATGCCCAAAGTCCTTGAAATATGAAGAATGATTGAAAACTACTGTGTGTTTAAATTTTAAGAATTTATTACAGTAAAAGATACATTGCTATTAAGCCCCTTTAAAATAGTCCCCTCTCACTTCAAACACACTTATTCCATCATTCTTGCCACTTTCTCATGCAGGAAGTGCTCTTTCATGAGTGTCTTTAGTTGTGCTGTCATGGTTCCCTCGATGTTCTGAATCCATTCAAAACTTACTTTTCATGGTCATTTTGACTTTGGGAAATAGCCAGAAATCACACAGTACCAAATATGATGATTAAAGTAAATGAAAACACACTGTAATGTTTTTATGAGCCTGCCTTTCTGTTTGATAGCACTTAGCAGCAGCATTCACTATATTTTTGATGACCTGACACTTCATAAAGACACTGATGAAAGAGAACTTCCAGAATTGCTTCAGAAAGTGAAATAATGATGTATGTTAAAAGTGAGAGGGAGTATTTTCAGGGGGAAAATGGCAAAGTATCTTTTTTTCCTGATCTTATTTATTTATTTTTAATTAAGTTCATTGGTGCATTTTAGGTGTACATAATGATCACATTCATCATAGGGAATTTGTAAATGTACATGATATATCTTGATTCTTATTTTTCATATCCCTCTACCTCATTCAAAAAGTAAACATTTGCTGTATTTTTTTATTACTCTTTGTATGTGGCTTTTTAAAGTTCAGAAAATGGTCTTAGTTAAGGTTCATTTGGAAAAGGATGAAGAATACTGTTTACCCATTCATTTGCCAGAGTAATGTAGGATCCTTGGGGACTCCTTTTTCAATGGCCAAAGCCCACTAGTATTCAAAACTCACAAAGGAAAACAACAGAACAAATAGGCTTATGGTGAAATAAGGGCTCAGTAAGGCACCTTCTTATAGGTGGCTTCTTAGCTTGTTGAACTAGCATAGCTGCATATTATTAAAGTGACAGCAAGGTTTGGGGTCCAGGATAGTTTAAAGACAAACTTTTGGCAGAGACCGTGAGTACCACCACCACTCCGTCTGGATCGCCTTGCTACCAGGAGATGGTGAGAACCACCCCCAGGCACGCGCACAGGCAGCCTGGGCTCCTGCAACAACAGCTGCCCCCCTCCCCCCCACCTCTGGCCTCTTGGCTGCGCAGCTACTTGGTTCCACACTACAGAGGCACAGGGGACATGAAGGCCATTGTCCTGAGCTACAGAAGTGAAAAACAGAGAGAGAGAGAGAAAGAGAGAGAGAGAGAGAGAGAGAGAGAGAGAGAGAGAGAGAGAGAGAGAGAGAGAGAGGGCTTCTCTTAGGCTCCCTGATGAAAACTGAAGCCCACTGGAAAAGTGAAGAGAATCTCTGCAATAAAGGCACACCAGACCACCATACTTGGTAAGTTGGAGGGATCATCACCTTCCATTGGAACCTGTACTATCTTCAGGGGAAAGGCAGCTGGAACCTGCAATAGAACCTTGCAGAGTTCAACCCTGCAGGAGGACAGGGAGTTCAACTTGGGACTTGCAGCCAGAAATCTGCCTGAATCTCACGGGTCTGTGACTGGCTTACTGAGACTCATTGACTTATAACTGCATACTGCTGCCTACATTGTCTATTGTGACAGCAGAGACATACCCTGAAGGAGGCCCTTCATTTTTATCTTTTGTTATTTTCAAAATTACCACTATTTTTTTGCTCTTATTTTTGATTTTTTTCTTTTTCTACTCTTTAAAAATTTTTATTTTTATTTTTTCTTTCTTTTCTCTTTTCTTTCTCTCTCTCTTTCTCTCTCCCTCACTCCCTTGCTGTCCAAAATTGTTCTACATCTCTCTTTGTGTTCCTGTTCTGGCCCTAATTCATGTTTCTTCTTTATTTTTCTTTTTTTCTCTTTCTTTCTCTCACCTGTGCCCTCTGGCCTCACTGCTAACTTTCCCCTATCCTTCTACCTACCTATTCCTCTCTCCACAGCTCCTTCTAACTCCCCATCCCAAAGGATAAAGTTGCTATATTGAAGAGTTTATTCACTATAAACATATGTTGGGTTGGTCCCTGATTGTGAATTAATTCACATAGTTTAAGGTGATAGGTTAATAACTACCACAAATTGTCATTTTCTAAGAGGTACTTGATGCCATTGTGTTGCTGGTTGTATCACTTGGGCTAAGGTGTTGTGATTGATCTAATCAGTTGTCCTTCCTGGCATAATGAAAATGAGATAGCCTCAGAGCCATTAGAGACTCAAAACCTAAAGACCAGCTATATCTGGAAGACACCTCTGAGAAGCAATCATTCCATAAGGGTTCTAAATACATCAACAAAGATACTTCCAATAAGCAACTTTAAAGTATCAACCCAGGAACTAGACCAAGGCCAGTACTAAAAAGAAAAATGAGAAGACATTTAAGCAAGGCACAAACTCAGACTTCCACCTAACAAAAGGCAAATGCTGGGGGAAATGAGGTGGAAAAGTCTGATAATAAACTACCTGGACACCCTGAACTGATAGCACAGGAAGTAACAATAAAGATGAATGAGGCTCTAGAAAAATTCAAAGCAGAAATAAACTCTGAGATAACTACAGAGATGGTGAACATAGTGAAAGACATGATTAGGGGCTCTAGAACAGAAACAGATAAAAAATAGATGAGCTCAGAAACATGCTGGAAGCCATGAAGGCCTGGTATAAGAAAGAAATGGAATCCATGAAACAGATTCAAACAAATATTCAGGAGATTAAAAACTCCATTGAAAGCATGCAGAGCAGATTAAGAGAATCTGAAGATAGAATATCAGATATAGAAGACAGGATTGTGGTTAAGGACCATGAAAATAGAGATTTCTTAAAAGTAGTAAGGGACCATGAGAAATCAATCCAGCAGCTGCTAGATGATGCAAAGAAGAATAGCATAAGACTGAGAGGAGTCCGCAAAAAAACAGGAGAAAGCACAATTGACATAAAAAAAACTGCTCATAGAAGTAATAGTAGAAAACTTCCCAGACAGAGGTGGAGAATTGGACATACAGCTAAGTAAGGCATATAGAACTCCAACTAGCCATGATCAAAAAAAATCTACACCTAGACATATAATAGTCAAAATCCCAGAAACTCAACAGAAGAACAAAATCCTACAGGCAGTTAGAGAAAAGAGACAAATCACCTATAAAGGAAAGCTCATCAGAATCACGGCAGGTTTCTCAACACAAACCTTCAACTCAAGGAGAGACTGGAGTGAAGTATTTCAAGCCCTAAAAGAAAATAACTTCCAACTTAGACTGTTGTACCCTGCAAAATTATCTTTCAAAATCGATGGGGAAATTAGATACTTCCATGAAAAAGAACACCTGGGAAATTTCACGAACAGCAAACCAGCACTCCAAACAATTATAAGCAATAGGGCCGGGGATTTAGCTCAGTGGTTCTGCCACCTGCTTCGCAAGTGCAAGGTCCTGAGTTTGATCCCCAGTACCAAAAAACTCCCCCAAAACAAAACAACCAGCAATTATAAGCAATATCCTAGAAAAAGACAATGAAGGTCACAACTCCATGAGGCCCAACAGAGGGAAGCCACCAGGCAAGGTAAGAAACTAAAGGGAAAGAGGGAAAAAATAAGAAATAAAAGAGCCAAAAATAGTAAAACATCATGACAAGGATGAGTCAATGTCTGTCAATTATAACTATCAATGTTAATGGCCTCAATTCACTAATCAAAAGAAATAAACTGACAGAATGGATTAAGAAGCAAAATCCAGCAATATGCTTTATACAAGAAACACACCTAACTCAAAAAGAAATTCATAGACTGAAAGTAAAAGGATGGAAAATAGTTCTCCACGTGACAGGAACCCAGAAAAAAGCAGGGGTAGCAATCTTATTTGCAGACAAAGTAGATTTCAAACCAAAACTAATTAAGAGAGACAAAGATGGTCACTACATCCTTGTGAAGGGAACAGTCCAAGAGGAAGAGATGACAATCATAAATATATATGCACTAAATATGAATGCATCCAACTATACAAAACAAATATCAATGGACATGAAAATCAAATAAGTACTAATACAGTTGTAGTGGGGGACCTCAATACCCCACTATCACAAATAGAGAGATCATCTAGACAAAAAATTAACAACAAAATTCTAGAACTGAACCAAGCTATTGAACAAATGGACTTAATAGATGTTTACAGAGTGTTCCACCCCACAAAATCAGAATACACATTCTTTTTGGCTGAATATGGGTTATTCTCCAAAATAGACCACATTCTAGCTCATGGGACATGTCTAAGTCAATGTAAAATAAGTTACCCCCTATATATTATCAGACCATAGTGCAACGAAATTGGAGATCAATTGCATAAGAAACACCAAAACCCCCACAAACACATGGAACTTGAATAACACTCTCCTGAACAACCAATTGGTCACAGAGGAAATTAAAGAAGAAATTAGACAGTTTCAACAAGTAAATGATAATGCCAGTACAACATACAGGAATCTACGGGACACGGTGAAAGCAGCTCTATGTGGGAAATTCATAGCAGTGAATGCTCATATTAGGAAAAAAGAGAGAACTCAAATAAATAACCGAATGCAGAACCTCAAACTCCTAGAAAAAGAAGAGCATAACAAATCCAAAGCTCGTACAAGAGAGGAAATTATAAAGATCAGAGCAGAAATCAATGCAATGGAGACTAAGAGAATGATACAAAAAAAATCAATGAATCAGAGTTGATTTTTTGAAAGAATAAATAAAATTCATAAACCTTTATCCAACCTTATCCAAAAAAGGAAAGAAAAGGCTCAAATCCATGCAATTAAGAACGAAAAAGGTGAAGTCACAACAGATCCAGCAGAAATCCAGAGCATTATCACTACCTACTTTGAGAACCTGTACTCTAATAAAATGGAAAACACAGAAAAAATGGACACATTCCTAGATATATACAAATTGCCAAATTATATGAAGATATAGAAATTCTAAACACCCCAATTACAATGAGTGAAATTGAAAATGTAATACAAAATTTACCAACAAAGAAAAGCCCAGGACTTGATAGCTTCACTGCTGAATTCTACAAGAAAAACTATTGCCATTACTCTTTATACTCATCAAAGAGATTGAAAGGGAAGCAAGGCTTCCAAATTCATTCCTGGAAACAAGTATTACTTTGATTCCCAAACTAGGGAAAGACCCAACCCAAAAAGAGAACTACAGGCCAGTCTCCCTAATAAACATAGATGCAAAAATCCTCAACAAGATACTGGTAAACAGAATACAGAGGGTCATTAAGAAGATCATACACCCTGATCAAATCGGCTTTATCCCAGGGCTGCAAGGATGATGGTTCAACATCCGTAAATCAATAAATGTAATACACTATATTAACAGAGTCGAGGACAAAAACCATGTGATCATCTCAATAGATGCAGAAAAGGCATTCGACAAAATCCAACACCCATTCATGATAAAAAACCCTACAGAAATTTGGAATAGAAGGTCTTTATCTCAACCTGATTAAGGCTGTCTATGAAAAATCAACAGCCAACATCATACTAAATGGTCAAAAACTGAAAACTTTCATGCTAAAATCAGGCACCAGACAAGGATGCCCACTATCACCACTCCTGTTCAATATAGTTCTGGAAACATTAGCCACAACAATTAGAACAGAAAAGAAATAAAAGGAATAAAAATAGGAAAGGAAGAAGTCAAACTGTCTTTATTTGCTGATAAGATATTTTACATAGAAGACCCTTTACATAGAAGACCCAAAAAATTCGGCCAAGAGACTTCTAGACTTAATTGACAGATTCAGTAGAGTAGCTGGATACAAGGTCAAGACTCAAAAAAAAAAAAAATAGCCTTTTTACACACAAATAGCAGACTCACTGAGAGAGAAATTAGGGAAACAATTCCTCTTACAATAGCATCCAAAAAAATGAAATATCCAGGAATCAGTCTAACAAAGGAAGCAAAAGACCTCTACACTGAAAACTACAGCACACTGAAAAATGAGATGGAGGAGGACATAAGAAAATGGAAAGACATCCCTTGTTCCTGGGTAGGAAGAACCAATATAGTGAAAATGGCCATACTTCCAAAACTACTATATAGATTTAATGCAATGCTGATTGAAATTCCAAAAATATACTTCACAGAACTAGAGAAAACAATCCAAAATTTCATTTGGAACCAGAAGAGATCTAGAATAGCAAAAGCAATTTTAGGCAACAGAGACATGGCTGGGGGATCTCACAATCCCCAACTTGAAACTATACTACAAAGCTACTGTGATAAAAACAGCATGGTACTGGCAAAGAAACAGACCAGAGGATTAGTGGAATAGATTAGAAGATGGAGAAAAAACTCCAGACATACTCAGCCACCTCACATATTTTTTTTTTTGGTACCAGGGATTGAACTCAGGTTCTTGCGCTTTTGAGGCAGGCAGCGGAACCACTGAGCTAAATCCCCAGCCCCTACCACCTCATCTTTGACAAAGGAGCCAACCACCCTCATTGGAGGAAAGATAGCTTATTTAATAAATGGGGTTGGAAAAACTAGATTTCAACCTGCCAAAGATTAAAACTAGACCCATACCTATCACCATGTGCTAAACTAAGATTGAAGTGCATTAAAGATCTAAATATTAAGACAGAAACACTAAGCTTGCTGGAAGATAAGTTAGGTAGAACTCTTGAAGACATTGGCCTAGGAAAAGACTTTATGAACAAAACCTTAGTAGCATGGGAACTAGCACAAAGAATCAACAATTGGGATGTCATCTTATTATAAAGCTTCTGCACTGCAAGAGAAACCACCAACAGAGCTAAGAGACAACCTACAATTTGGGGAAAAATTTTTTAGTAGCCCCACCTTAGACAAAGGACTACTATCTAGAATATATAAAGAACTGAAAAAAATCAGAACCCCCAAATTCACAGACCCAATTCAAAAATGGACATCTGAAATGAACAGACATTTCTCAAAGAAGTAAAAGCAGCAAATAAATATATGAAAAAATATTCAACATCATTGGTCATTTGAGAGATGCAGATGAAAACAACACTGATATTCCACCTCACCCCAGAAAGAATGGCTGCTATCAAGAAATCATCCAGTAACAAATGCTGGTGGGGTGTGCAGAGAAATAAACCCTTCTCCATTGTTAGTGGGAGTGCAGACTGGTGCAACCACTGTGGAAATCAGTATGGAGATAACTCAAAGAATTAGGACTAGAGGTCCCATTTGACCCAGCTATTCCCATGCTGGGTATCTTCTCCAGTGAATTAAAAGAATCATACCACTACGATATATGTGCACCCATGTTTATAGCGGCACATTTTGTAATAGTTAAAGGTTGGAAACAGCCCAAGTGCCCATCAACTGGAAAGTGGATAAAGAAGGTTTTTTTTAATTTATTTTTTTATAAAATGGAGTACTACTCAGCCGTAAAGAACGAGAAACTAGAGGCATTGATAGCTAAATGGATGCACAGTGAGGTGATACTCTTAAGTGAAATAAATAGGACACACGTGTAAAAACCGAATAGTTTCTCTAGTGTGAGAAACTGAAAGTGTAAATAAAGATTAAAATGATTAAAACAAATAATTTATAATTTGAAGTAGGGATGGAGTGGTGGGAGGGGAAAAGGAAAGGAAAGAAGGGAAAGAAAAAATTATGAGAAAAGAAAAAAAAATGGAAACGAAGTCTATGTAAATAGGGAAAGGGTGGAGGGGGTGAAGGGTGCACAGGTAATGGGAAAAAAATAAGAACCAAGATTCATCATGTACAGGTACAAGCACCCGATGATAAATGTGAACATATTGTATACCTAAAATGTACCAATAAAAGAATTTAAGGAAAAAAAATTAAAAAAAAAGACAAACTTTTGGAAATAAAGGAAAAGTGAATATTTTAAAAACTTCTTTTCCAATTCTATTAAATGATGCTAAGTATATGCCAAATTTCTTTTTTTCTTTTTGTTTTTTGTTTTTTTTGAGATAAGGTATCTATGTAGTTCAGGTCTACCTTAAATCAGCAGCGTTCCTCCAAAGCTCAGTCTCCAGAGCTCTGGCATTATAGGTATGTGCCCCCATGCCTAGCAGTATATGACAAATTTCCCTCACCTTTCTCTGATTTGCTATGTGGCTTGAATCACAAGGTATGATTAAAATACAATCTTTAATAATATTTATTGCTTGAGTACTGCCTTTATACATGTTGATAATTTGTGGAAAAGTGACTTGCTAATAAGAAAGTTACTACTAATAAAGTACTAAATTTTGGGAAATACTTACTTTGGAAATGTCTGTTAGGACAGTTATAATTGTCCTTTTTGCTAACTTGTATTAACTATGTTTCCTTTAGAGGTAAAGAAAGGACTAATGGAAGGAGCCAGGAATTTTGAATAACGCTGGTATATTAACGAGAATGCTTTTTTCCTACATAGAGCAATAGATAAAAAATACCGAGAGCCACTGATCTAATGTACAGCCTGTACATTTGTGCACTTTGTTGGGGCAGCCCTCCAGTAGAGACAAGATTCACAATAGAAATTGACCCAGAGAGCCTTGCCCAAATTGAATAATTAGGGAAGAAGACATGTTACCATTGAAAACATTTGCCTTATTATGTTCAGAGTTTTATGCACATTTTTCTAATTTTAAATTTAAAATAAACATACTTTTATCTCTAAAATTCACTCCTCCTTGTTATTTCTGATACTGGCTTATTGAGATAGTAGCTTCATTTTATGATGGAGTCATCATTTTTTTTTATTAGATTATGTTAAAAAATGGCAGGTGTTATCTATTTACACTGAAGCGTGTAGTGAATCCACTTAGATGACCACATCTTGATGTTAGTCTTGATCTCTTGTGCATGTTGTTCACTTGCCTATGTCATTACAACTTGGTAGAACTTGATTTCTATAGGTTTCCCATCAGTTGTCTATGTAGACATTTCTTTGACTACCATTAATATCGGCAATTTCACTAATTCTTTTTGTGGCTCATTACACTGTCTAATTAACTTCCACATTAAAATAAGCGTGAAAAGACTGAATATAACTCCTCTTATTTTTGACTGTTTCCTCACATATGATTAAATTTTATCTTCTTTCTTCTTAACCTCCCACTCTTCCATTTTTTCCTAGTAATTTGGAGTGGATCTATCATCTTTATTTATGGTATTTAAATTTTTCATTTTCAAAAATTTGGCTTCTAGTTTTGGTGTGTTTCTTCTTGTTGTGGGAGTGTTTTCAATACATACAAGCCTTTTCTATTCAAAAGACTTTAGAACCTTGGCTATGATTTATTTTTGCTGCTGTCAGAGATACAGTACTACTTGTTACCATACTCATCTGTGGAAACGTTAGCATCTGTCTGCAATTGCTCTGCTTTGACATGGAGTGGCCAACATGCATAGAGACATTGAAACTGTCAAGCTTTTGCAGACAAAATTTTGATCATGCTGGGTGACAGATAACATATCATATTAAAAATGGGAAACAATTTTGTGCAGGAATCTCAAGAGATTTTGAAGGGAGGAATTTCAGAATTGTACTTGAACTTTCTGGACATAATTAAATAATAATATGGAATGAAAAGAGCACTGGAGTGGGAAATAGAAGATAGGCATTCTTGTTCATGTTCTTGAGTAAAAGTGATCTAGTTATAATTCTGAATGACCTTAGTTTTTAACTGAATTTCTTGGGAGAATAATTTTATTTCCGAGCCTTAGTTTATAAGTCATGAGACAGTACAATAAGTAATGTCAGTATTAGCTTTCTTTCTTACTTTTCTTTCCCATTTTTGATTAAAATTTTGTAAACATTGCCCTCTACTTCATTTCAATCAAAACCATTCGCAATGTGCCATCAGTTAATTCTGTCGGTCTTCTCCTCCTCCCCTATTCTTAGACCCATTCTGTGGAGAAAAATTGTGTATTATTAATATCTATTTAGCCAACTAATTATAGTATAGGGCCTCCAAGCCTTCTTAAAATGCAAGTTGGCTTTCATCTTGGTCTACACTTTCAGAAGGTACTTTGCCCTGTGAAATATTTTGTTTTCTGCTAAATCAGGATCTGTCTGGTTCTACATTCTTGCATTGAAAGGTAGGGAGAGGAAAGAGCAAAAAGGAAGTCAGAAGCCAAAAGAAAATTAGTTAATCTAATAAACCAGGAGGGAGGAATGAAGATTAGGAAAAACATTAATTGTCCAAGATTAATAACAGCAAAATCAAGAAATAACTTTACTTTTTCCTACTGCCTTGATGTCTCAGGCCACTACTTTTGTGATGACCATTTGATCCATGGAACTAACATGACCTTGGGCCATGAAATGACAGTATTGCCTCTTAACTATTTGAAGACCACTCTTTTGATCTACTCTTGTGGTTTTCTTTGGTCAGCCTCCTACCTTTAGAATTTTTCAATAAGAAACAAGTAGTTTCTCTAATTTTATATTTGACCTCCAACTCTCAGGAAACAAACATTACAGTCTGCTAAGGGCTCTTTTTCTCTCTGCAACTCAGCAGGGATATGGCCAGGGAATGAGACCAAGATTTCCCATCTTATCTCATCCACCATGTGGCTCACCTCAGTGTTCACAAGACAGGAAGATGTCTAGACACCTGGGACTAACATGAGTAAGAGTTATCGCAGGGGAAGGCACAGCATGATGACCATGCTGGGTCTCTTCCTTCCTTAACTACCTATCCTCACAGTGTGGACACACTTTGGGAAAAATATCTGTGTGCTTGTAGCTCAAATGAGGTGATCATGAAATCTGAGGATTATGGAGTCAAGGACTATTTTTTAAAATATTAGACTGAGTACAGCATTATAGAGAAGTACCCCTAGGAACCACTGTGATTCAGCTGCTGGAACAATAAAACTTCAGTTACTATTCTGAAATGAGGCTTAGGGCTAAAAAGCTCACAGAACCAGTCAAATGCAGAAAACAAAGGGACTTTGAAGGTAAGCAAGGGTGCATTTCAGCTCCTTATCTTGTGTGTGTATGTGTGTGTATGTGTGTATATGTATGTGTATGTGTGTGAATAAAGGAGGCTAATTTCAAGAAGGCTGAATGTCAGTATTACTCAAGATTGCCAGCAAAAACTTGGGAATCTAGTAGCTAGATGACTGTAACTTTTGGGATATTCCAGATAGAAGCTTAAAGTAATGATTAAATATTGAAATAAATGTAAACAAATATTTTACTCCAGTATCACGAATTGGGATATATTATTCACCTGTTCATGTATGCAGCTTTGCTAGGTAAAACAAAGATGTACATGAAGTAAGCATTCAAGAGGAATCTTAAACAAATGTGGGATAATTATAAAATTAAGTCAATTATAACATAATGAAATAAATTTTAAGATTCAAAGAAGTATAGTTGTTTGGGAATATAGGAGAAACAATTAATACAGTGGATTAAGAGAATTAGAGATGCTTTCACAGAGGAAAAAACCTTTGTTCTGAGCCTTAACTGAGTTGGAGCAAAGTAGACAAAGAAGAGCTCATTCACAGATAGGATGAGCTGGTGCCAAGAGTTAAAATCAGGTCCTTTAGGGAAGCAATTTATGGAGGATATTACTCATTTCATGAACTAAATACTTTGAAGAATCAGGAAATAAAGCAAATAAAGTGTATGCCACACACCAAAGATGACATAACTACTATCATATAAAAGTCACTAGTGATTTCTAGCTTCACAAGCCAAATTTTAGTACATAGTAGACAAGTTTAAATTATAAATTAGAGCCTTGGGATTAATAAATGACTAAAGTGAAAAATATATTAAATCCAGAAAAAGTTGTTCTTTCTAAAGAGAGAAAGAATTATGGAGACATGTTCTATTATATTGGTGAACTCTGATAGTGGGAGAAAGTCCAGAGACCAGATATTCTGGACAAACTTCTTGCTCTTACCCAAGAGAGGTGTCCTTTGTCTGTAACGAGAATACTCTACTTTCCAGAGATTAACTAACAAGACACCTGATTTAACCTACTATGCAAAATGCTAGCCTCTGGGTTAGCTATTCTAATAGATTGCAAAAATGTAAACGACTTTTTTTCTTTCCCTATTCTGAGTAGCTCTATCCATTAAGAGATGGAGGGTTTTCCCCTCTGTTTGAATGTGGATACCTTTATGCACTGCATAGCCAAGGTGGCTGCAGCATACCTAATGCCACCATAGACTTGGAAAGTGCTTGGTCATTGAGGCTTCCTCTCTTGCTACTCTTGGCAGTGCATTTGCTACCATGCTAAACAGCTCAACTAGTCTGTTGGATGATAAAAGACTTTTGTCCCAGTTACCTCCAACATTCCAATTTATAATCAGCCAGTTATCAGATGAGTGAGGCAATACACTGCTGGTTGACCACAGACACAAGTGTGAGCCCAGCTGTTTCAGAACTTGCCAGCTGAGTTTCAGCCCAACCTAGATAACCTCCACAAAAGTGTGAACCAAGTATCTTATTTCATCCACTAATTTTTGATTGGTTTGTTAATTTGTCTACTAAATATGAGAGAGTTGTCCTGTTTTAGTTCTTTCTCATAGCACTTTGTAGAGAAGTACTCTTTTCTTATCTCATAGCATCTGTCTGTCTGCTTACTCCATCTATTTGGTCTCCTGATTATTGACCACAAATTATTTATAGTGTATTTATAGAGTTACTAAAAATTTATAACATATCTATGCCACTTTGGAGCATATGGAGTGAGTTCTTTGCTGTTTTCTGTTCACCAATTTCATGAAAACATTCCACAAATGTGGATTTAAAAATGCATTTTAAAAAACACTCAAAAAAGTGGGAGGGAGTATGATTAGAAAAAGAAATAGATTGGCTAGCACTGAAGAAATAAACCAAAAGGAGACAAGTGGGGGCCAAATGGCTTGTAGTGAATGTTTTCACTTATGGATTAGAAATCAGAATTCTTCACTCATTCATTCATATATTAATATTGAGAATAGCTGTAGAATACTGAGGGGAGCTAGAGCTACTTTTTCTTCTTTTTCTGTCTTTCCTATGAATAACTTTCTTCTATTTTAAAAAATTTCTCCCTAATGGCTTTTCTGAATACAGACCAAATGATTTTACTCTTTCTATAATATAGGAATAACATGTATTAGTGGTTGGGATTAGGGTTAGTGAGGGAGGAAGCTAAGGAAAAAGAAAATAATATCCAAACTCCAAACTACCTTTGGATTCAGTAAGTCTGATTTGAATCTCATGTCCATCTTTAATGACAAGGAATTAAGCCTCAATTTTTCACATGTGTAAAATGGGTTATACCATCTACTTCATTGTGTAGGATATTGTGACAATTTGAGATAGAGTGGAGAAAATCTATAAAGCTTCTGTTAGAAGGCTTGAATGCTCCAAAAGCTTTCCACTACAGTTGACAGGAATGTAAAGTAGCACAGACACTATGGGACACATTTTTTGTTTTAAAATTAAGCATACCTTACCATTTGTCCATTAACATTAATCCAGTCATTTGTTTCGAATTTACTCAAGAGCAGTGAGAACGAAGACTTCTTCACAAATGCAGGTAGCTTTTTGTAATATTCTAAACCCAGACACCAACCGTCCATTCTCCCGCCAGTTGATACACAGTCATTGCTGTGAGGTAAAGTCATGTAGTGCATCTCAACCAGCCCTTGGTATGGAGTGATAACTTGTGTGTGTTCCCCTTTACTTGGGCATCATGGAGAGAGTTTCACATCTGAAAAGAAAGCTGCAAATGTTAGCCACAGAGCCACCCCCCAGGCATCACATACTGGCAAGAAAAGGACCAGATGGATGACCTGTGAACTCAAATATTAGGTGGAACCAACACAGCTTATGAGAAAGGTGTTTTCAAGCTTGAAGTTATCATTCCTGAGAGGTATCCATTTGAACTTCCACAGATCCGATTTCTGACTCCAATCTATCATCCAAACATTGATTCTGCTGGAAGGATTTGTCTAGATGTTCTCAAATTGCCACCAAAAGGTGCCTGGAGACCAGCCCTCAACATTGCAACCGTGTTGACCTCTATTCAGCTGCTTGTAGCAGAACCCAACCCGATGACACCCTAATGGCTGACATTTCCTCAGAATTTAAATATAATAAGCCAATCTTCCTCAAGAATGCCAGGCAGTGGACAGAGAAGCATCCAAGACAAAAACAGAAGGCTGATGAGGAAGAAGTGCTTGATAATTTACCAGAGGCCAGTAACTCTGAAATAGACAACTCAACACAGAAAAGGAAGGCTGGGCAGCTAGGAGGCATAGAAAAGAAATTTTGCCCTGATGTTCAAGGAATTTGTCCTGATCCATCTTAGTTAATTCATTCTTTACAAGGTGGTCTAATTTGTTTACTTTTCTGGAATGTTTTTCTTTGTTTTTGATAACAATAATTGTATAATTGTATCCTATAAAGAACTCTGTATATTTATGTATTCTGCTCTAAAAAAATTTCTAAACCCAGACACACTCCAAATACCCCTTAAGAGGCTAATAGTTAAACAAACTGTGATATGTTCACAACATTTAATACTACTCAGAAATAAAAAGGAACGATTTATTGATACATAAACAACATGAGTGAATCTCAATATAATTATGTTGGTGAAAGAAGCTGTTAGGAAAAACCAAATAATATATGATTGAGTCTATACAAACTCTAGAAAATGCAAACTATATTAATCGGCTTTCTTGTTGCTAGGACAAAATCCCTGACATCCACAGCCAGAAGGAGAAGAAATTTAATTTGGCTCATGATTTCAGAGGTTTAATCCACAGCCAACTGGCTCCAAGTCAGGAGCATCACTGCGGGAGGATATGACAGAGGAAAACTTCACCTCAAGGTGGCCTGGGACTGGAGCACAGGAGGAGTGCCCGAGGGGAAGCTGCTAAAGACCAGATGTAAAGTCCTAAGGTCACACTTCCATGACCCATCTACATATACCCAGGAGTATGCTTTGCTAATCCCCTAGAAAGCTCCCATGCCAATTAAACTGAAAATTAAGCTTAACCCTCATACAAACTAATGTGTAGTCAACAGACACTAGATTACTAAATGCTGAGAACTGGAGTGGAAGAAGATGTGATTAGAAAGAACATGAAGAAACTTTTGTAGTGATGGTTTCATGGTTATGTACACTCATCAAATTGTATGCTTTAGGTATATCAATTCATTGCATGCCAATTATGCTTTAATAGTTTTTTTTAAAGATAGATAAAAGAAACCTTGAAGTTGATCACAGGGATATTTTAGTAGGTTCTCGAAACTGAGAGAGCTATCATGTAGTTATAATCTAGTTAAATTCAGGATATAAAGACCTTTTTTACTACTGAAACTGGAGGAGGCAGGCAGTTTAAGTAAACAGATATTAAGAATATCAACTCAAAATTTTTATCCAACTAGGGGAGTATTTGCCATTTTCTTTCTCTTAGAGTAAATGCAAATGATTTTGTTTCCAAAGTCTAGGGGGTACTAGAAATAATTTCTTGTTCTAAAAATTATTTGGGATTATTATCTGAAGATTTACAAAAAGTACAAAGGTATTACATATTTCAGTGGCATATGTTTTTGGATAAGAAATTCTGTTATACTTTGTAATTATACCTTTGTTCCTTGTACTTTTTCGTATTTTCTAAAAACAGAGTGAATTTAATTAGGAACATAAGGATAAAATGTTCCACATTTTAATGGTAGAAATAAAGTTTCAACAATTTGATAAATTTAGAGGTTTTATTGCAACCACAAAGAATTAGAAGCTAGAAAAATAATAATGTATGCCATGTATTTCTTGTGGGAAAAAATAAAGGATGATATTCTATAGTGATTTTGTAAATGGCTTCTCCTTCCAATGCAGAGTCCAGTTTTCTAGTGTCATTCCTACAAGAATTCTAGGCCACTGCTTAAGAGAGCAGATAAAAAAAAAAACCTGTATGATTTGCAATGAAAAAGTGCCCGGTATTTAAAATGTAAACTTTGTTTCCTGGGGACATAAATTCCTATGTAAGTGTAATGAAATAGAAGTCTTTAATCACGTAACATGAATCTTTCAAAGGAGACCATTTGAGGGTACTTTGAGAACAAATGATTGTGTATTTTAGACTAAATCATATCTCTTACAGAGCAACTAATTAAAATAGTAAACCTTACATTATTTAGTTTGGGCTGCTTATTCTAAATGGCTTCAATAAGTCTCAGGTTTTTAAAAACAACTTTATTTAAAATTATACTAAGTTCAGGTTTATCAAGTTAAAATAGAATGGCTCAGAAAATTCAGAGTGGGTGGAATGATATTTAATTATAATTTTAATATACATTTTATACATTTAAATATAAGAAACATTTTGGAAGTAAACTCTCAATTCAAATAGTAAGTTTACAAAATATAGATACTAAGGTTACAGATGGGACCTAGATTGAAGTGACAAATCTTACAAAATTTGCAATCCCCCACCCCATCTAATTTAATTACTTTACATCTTTTAGATAGAAAATATGGTTAATTACTAAGCACATAAAAGAAACATATATTCCAAACTTTTTGTAAATACGGTAATTCCATTTTATAGCTAGTGGAGCAAGCATGTGATACTTAGTTTGTTGATGGTTCCAGAGCCATACATACAGAAAACTTCAGAGCTGGAAGAAATTTAGCTATCTTGACAATTATAATTGAAAAGAGGAACGAATATTGTTTTTTAAAAAAGTCCTTAAATTATCCCGTGTTGTAAAGGTCTTATAATATTTCTTAGGTTAGCATTCTCCTTTGTTTCAGACTTTTCCATTTCCATAATATTCTAATCACCAAATGTGATCAAAGTAAGCCTAAGACCTTTCATTTGAGCTCAGAAGAGCACTGTTTAAACCAACATTCAATTTGTCCAAACCTGTAAGGACATGATCTTTCAGAGTCGCGGTATTAAATTTCTGTAAACACCACTAAGTTCCTTTAACAAGGAATCTTCTTACGTAGGGTTACAGGGCAAATCCTCTCAATCCATCAGAAGTTGCAATTTGTAAAACACTGCGCAATTCCTGAAACCAGATACTTTTTGCTTTTTTGGTGAAGAAATAGGAGTCCTAAGTCGAATCACGTTTGCCCTCTAGAGGGAGACATAGTCCAGCATTTACACCGAGTGCCGCGTTCTCTCGCTTTTTTTACTATCTCTCTGTTTCTTCTGCAGGACCGCTGTTTGCTCTCAGGAAACTGGCGGTTGGAGAGAGAGAGAGAGAGAGAGAGAGAGAGAGAGAGAGAGAGAGAGAGAGAGAGAGAGAGAGAGAGAGAGAGAGAGAGAGAGAGAGAGAGAGAGAGACCGAGGGAGGCAACGCCGCCGGGTCCAGCCAGCCCATCTTGCTGCAACTCCGCCTGGAGTGTCGGCACCTATTCTCTCCCTGCTTCTCTCTGCACAGGGGCCAGTCGCTTCGTACTCCCTGGACACCTAGCCTGGGTGGAACAAGGGTCTCGAGTCGAACAGGGGGGTTACCCTTTACGGCGACTTTCTAAAGATCACCCCTAGTGTATTTGGACAATACATCGCCTTGGGAGTGGTGACGCCGCGACAGGCTTTGACTGCTTTTGGTTTACTTCTTTTTCCTCTGGTGATCGGCATTTGTTTCTAGGAGCCCCATTCCCTTCTTTCTCCCCTCCCTCCTTTGTAGAAAGGACACAAGGGACACCTGCTCGCTTGTATTCGATGTTGGGACTCGCCTCTACTCAGTGGTGAGGGTGCAGCAGAGGGTTTCCCTTCCTTCCAGCACAGGATGCCCAGCGGGGCGGCAGGTGGGCTGCGTGGGGCTCTGCCTGCGGCACTTGGAGGCCAGACAGAGGTGCTGCAGCTGGCCAGGAGTTGTTGCTAAGTGGACTCGCGTTGTTGGCGCAAAGTCTCCTAGAAGGCAGCAGCGGGACCTGCCTACGAACCGCGGACCAGGGGCACCGAACCCGAGGAACGCGGGATCTTGTGGGGGGCCCTGGATGAGCCCGAAGCCTCCTCTCCTTTCTGGCCCCGAGCACCCCCAGGAACTTCACATTGGAGATCCGCGACCTGCGCGAGCTGGGGAACTCGGGAAGTGAGAGGCGAGGCCGCTGCCCTGAAGGTGAATCCTTCGGTCCAATTGCCTCTCCCCGGGGAGTGAGGAGGAGGGCGGTCGAGAGGAAGCGAGGATGTGTGAGCGCGCGCGTGTGTGAACGGGAGACGACGCCAGGCGAGAGGAAAAGTCTTCACTCGGGGTTAAAAGCAAACAAATCAGAAATGGAATAAGGGCGGTAATTGCTGCGAGCCCGCCTCGATTTTCGCAGTCTGAGAGCGGAGCGCATCCGGCGAGGACGCAGGCTGCCGCGAGCGCTGCCAAGGGCTGCGGGACCCCGGCTTTCTCCTCCGCAAAGAGATCTTTTGATTACTTTGACATTGTGGGGAAAAGAAGAGGGAAGAGACCCGGCACGGGTAGAGACCGTCTACTGGCTTTAGGGAGGTTCCAGTTTGGATGTGAAGCGATTCCTGAACCCTCTTTCCCATCGGAGGAGGAAACACACAGACACACATACATACACACACGCGCGCGCGCACACACACACACACACGCACGCTCAGGGCCACACTCACGCCCTCCACGAGCACACACCGCCAGACTCCGGTTCCCTATGCCCCTGGATGGTGACGGCGGATTGGCATCTTGGAAGCGATGCGAGAGCGATAAGGCTGGCGTCGGCCCGCGGAAGCTGCAGGGACCTCGCTAGGTGTTGCTGCCACCGGGAAGCCCGGCTGCAGGTAGGCAGGTGCGATCGCGCTTCCGGACGCCGGGGTTCTGGGGGACCGCGGCGCCACTCGGGGACCGCGGGCACGAAGCCCCCTGGGCACAGGTCTCTCCTCCCCTTTCTCGGGGGCTCCGACTACGGGGAGATGGAGGGGGCAAGGGATGGGGCAGAGGCTCTGGCAGGCGGGCCGGGTAGGGCGGAGTGGAGGGACTCGAGAGGGGACCAGGGTGCCAAAGGAGACTCGGGAGCCGTGGCTTCCCTCTCTTTTCTGCTTCATTGCTCCGCACACAGCCGCGACCCGGTGGAGGACTGAATGGGGTTTAATTCGATCCGTCACCCAGAACAAACCTGGCTGGTAACCATTTTGAACTCCTACTTAGGAGTTGGGGGTCGCGTTCACGGGAGGATCAGAGATCAGTGGAATGTGTCAGGTCGCCTATCAGAAATCCCTACTTTCTGTCCACTTCTGATTAGTTAATTCTCAGGCCTGACTGCAGAGGGTGGGCGTTTCAGGGAAGCTATTGATTTCTCCACCTCTAACAACTGTATTTTCATAAAGAATCATGCTGTAAGTTCCAGAGCCTCATCTATTTAAAGGTTTACTTAGATTTAGGAACAGACGCTTTATTAATGAATAGGGCTTTTGGAAAGGCTAACAAGCGCCCTTTAAAAAAAGATCCTTTTATGAACAGCGTTCAGAAGAAGAGAACAGCTTCAGGGAAACTAATGCTTTTTCATTTTTTCTGATTAGATATTTCATAAATCTTTCTATTAATGCTCTGTTTTCCTGTCCAGCTGCTTTTCTCTCTTCCCTTTTCTATTCTAAAAGGCTAGGCGTCTACCACGAGGTGTTTTCTTTAGGCTACTGATCTTCACTTGTCACTGGGGAACGTGGTATTTCCAGAAACTGCTCTTGAAAGGAAAGTTGAACAGTCGTCTTCCCCTTCCTCCTAGAACTGCAGGTTGAGCTATCCAGTCTCTGCCTGAGAAGGGCGAATCACGGACTCTGGAAGAGCTCTTGGGGTAGACAGGATGCGATACTTGCCTATTCAGGGTTCCACTTCCTGACCCAGTGTTAAACAATTGCCTGAAGCGTCTGGAATCAAAGGGGTAGTTACTACAGCTTCTCCTCACCTTGTGCTGCGGTTTGTCTTGTGGCCATAAGAGAGGGAAATAAAATCCTTTTTGTTTTTGTGAGTGTGAAATCTCTTCTTGAATTTTATCAAGTTGTTCATGTGTTAAAAAAAAAAACCCCACGAAAACCGGCAAGGCCCCTACAGACTTCTCTGAAAAGTATCCCCAAAGCATTCAGTTATTCACTCAGGCTAGGATGAATTTCAATGACTATTGACTGGGTGGTTAATATCTAGTTCCTGTCTTCTCAACTGTTTTAGATTGTTTTAGATGTCCACATATAGATTGTTATCAGTTGACACTTTAAAACTGTTCAATTAGGCAGTATAAGCTAAGAAAAATGAGGCATTAATTTAAGATATCCAATTAAAGTGATAAAGCAAAATAACTAGCAAAGGAGATTAAAAACACTTCTAGGACTTAAAAAGGGACCAGAGTATTAGGGTTATCTGTATTTACTCCAGCTTTTCTGTGTGCACATGTACTTTCAGATTGGTAAATCATTTACAGTTTTGGAATTGACACCTAACATCTTTAATATTTTTCCTTTTAAATTTTTTATTAGTACCTATTTTAAAAGAGAATATCAGGCATCTTTAATTTAATTCTCTTTTCCTACTTTATTCTGCTCTGGATATCATCCTGAGTCAATTGGATCTTGACCTTTTTAGAACCCTAATTTTTAAAGCCATCACTAACCACTCAATGGCAATCAATAACCACACTGAAGCTGATTTTATTTTCATTTTCCTAATTTTTAATTGAAACAATTAAGTTATATTAATTATGGATATAAAACGTTGAGAGCAGTCTTACTGACAACTGAATACTTAGACAGGGAATCTTCTAAGAGGAAAATACAAATACAGTTTTAGTGTTTTTTATTCAAAGGAGGCATTATTTTGAGATGAAAATCTTGAATCTTTTCTGGCCTTTAAAATGTAGTAGTTTAGGATGCTTAAAACCATATTAATATATAATGCCAAGATATATGTCTCTTAAAGAAGAACCTAAAAACCTTGACATTAAAGGAAACATCTATGTAATTCTACAAGTTATGCTAGAGGGGGATCTAAGGTTTCTGAGTATGTGTGATTCTGAATCAGAAAAATATTAACTATTTTAACAATGACAAATTGAAGAATGAAGATTCTTTAGCTTGCTCATGGATCTGTGTCAGAATGAAAATATATTACTTAGAGACTGCATTATAGTATTTACTAACCACCAAGTTATAAAATGTGATGACATGGCTGTTAAAAGGAAATCTGTTTTTAGACATGGCCACTTTTCCTTTTTAAAAATTTATAAAATGATGAAACTTTGGGGATGATAGAAAATTTTAGAAAAGTTATTTTATGCCCCATCAGAAAATTCTAATAATCATGAATCCAATATGGTTCACAAAGTGCTTTGATGACCATCTTAAAATTTATTTTTGTATTTAAATGTGCAAAGGACATTCTCAGGTTGATGTAGCACTAATTGCGTTTTATGGATTATCCTATAGAAAAAGGGTGAGGTGGGTCTCTCCAGCATTTTTAAGGTATTTCTTATCATGGCTCCTAAAAAACAGTATTGTCAGATTGTACTCAAGTTCAGCTGTAACTGGACACTAGGTAACATTTACTGATGAGCTTTCTAATGCATGTCTCAAATGAGGAATATTCCAAAGTGTCATCAGTTATTTCCAGTATACTTGAAAAGATGAAAGAACTAGAGTGCAAACAGTTCAGTGCCCCTGCTTTTAATTCTCTAATATTTTATTAGGGATGCCTCATTAAGTCACATTATTCTGCAGCTGTTTTGCTCATTGAAAATTCAAGCAAAAATAAGGAACTTTACTGTGCAATGCAGTTTTGTTTTCTTGGTGAAAAATCATAAATTGAAATGGAATAAGCATCCAACATAGTCCCCTTTGATCTATGCCTGACATTTACAAATGCAATTCATCAATCTGTTATTAGTAGGGCTCCATCAAAACAATGAGAAGAAATGCATTAATACAGATTGCTGCCAGATATGAAGGCCAAGCCAGCTGAATCAACCTCATATCTGGCCCACACACATGCACAGTACTTCATTTGCTATATCTTTCTTTTGAATCATTGGTTTTGTAATGGCATAAAGCATGATGAATTTGCCATTTTGTTTGAAAATTCTTTGATTATTTTGAACTAGTTGGAGAAATGTAGAACTATTTAATTATTCCATTGAAAGAAAAGGAATAATTTTACAATAACTTACCATGAGTATTTTTAAAGAGCAGCTTTACTTTAGGTTTGGAACACAGTTTGAAATGAGTGATAGACAGGTAGACTTAGGAAATGGAGACCTAGAAGTTAAATTTCTGTTTTTTTGTTGTCATTGGTCACTGACTTATTTGGTAAATTCCAGAATATCTGATTCTATTCATTCAGTGTAGTGATTCAGTGTCCTTATTAATGAAATAAAATTAAAGTTTTGTCTTTTTATCCTTACAGAAATTTTAGACTTATGACAATGTAAAAAAAAGTATTTAAAAATCAGTTCTATGTAGTATCTACCTGTACAACTCTACACACACACACACACACACACACACGTAGTACTTAAAATCAGTTCTCTGTAGTGTCTATTTGTACAATCTCTACATATGTATATACACACATAACTTTTTAATCACGCTCATGTAAAATACTGATTTTATGTTAAAAAGGCAAGAAAAACTATAAAAACTCTACATTTTTAGATACATAGTTTTTTACTATTGTATATCATTACCCTGCAGCACAGTTGTATCCATAATTTAACAAGGTTCTTTATAATTGAGTTTTATTGTTTGAGCTACTATTATATAAGTAATGAGCTACTTATTATATAAGTTTCTTCATTTAGTCTTCATTTATTCCATTTATTTCTTCATTTCTTCAATTTATTTCTTCATTTATCTACTATTATATAAGTTGAGCTACTTATTATATAAGTTTCTTCATTTTTTTCTTGTGAAGATACTTTTATTTGCTAGGCTACAAATGCAAAAAACATCAATTTTCTGCTGTATGTAGAGACATTTTGGAACATGTTTATTGATACCACAACTGGGAATTTCAACACATTTTAAACAATCAATATATCTGTATGTTGCCTTTATTAAATATATTCTTCCATAGTCAAAACACAAACCGTGCATTACATTGAAGCATACTATTATGGTTTGCAAATGGCATCCACAAATTTTTTTTGAAACATTTGATATTTCACTGCCAAATTATGTTAGATTTCCAAAGCACACCTACTTCCAGTGTGTATACAACATGCGTATGCTAGATTTCTTCTTGTATGATAGATAGGCTAATCCCTGGAATCAATGTAAATTTGGCTCACTTAACTGATTGTTATTGCCTTGGAAAATAAAAGACTTCCAGTCTGCTTGGATAAAAGACGGAAAGTGAGTATATCAGCCCTAAAAAGAATATTCTGTTTTGTTCACAGTGGCCCATGTGATGTAGGGATATAACTAATGAATCAGTTTATTTGCTTATGTTAAATAAAACCCTTGTCATCAGTTCCTTCAGTCTCCTAAATTATTCCATAGTGGCTGCAATTATTTTAAATTTTTTTCTGAATGGCCAGTTAGCAAAGGTACATTTTTGTTTCCCCTGGCAATACCACAAATGTAGTATTTCAATTAAATTTATCTTCATATTGCTTCTTTTATAAAGATTTTGGAAATGCTTTACTGTGAGATTCAATAATGTGATAATGTTGCATTCTAGCAATTATGGCAATCGACTGAATTTAGTTCTTTGACAAAATGGAGACAACTAGAGAAATAAACCTCCTTTGCTCTTTAATCTCCTTGAGCTATGTAAAGCTAACTACCCACATGAAGCCTAGAGAGTTCAAAGTAGCCTTTGATGAAGGCAAGGTTTGTTTTACTAAATATTTTCATATTTTTATGAATTTTGCCGCTCTGAACTAGTCACAATCTAATTGCGTACACATGAATGGGCAACTGGGTTGCCCTTTAAAGGTCATGCAAAGATTCTAAAACTTCCAATTTGCAGTGTTAATTGCTTATGGCCTCCTATTGTTGCATATGGAGCTTTTTATTGCGCTTAATAATACAGAACAAACTTTGCCTTTGTTGGATTAGGTAGTTCTTTATAAACAAGCCTATGAAAGTATCCATAATAGACACTAGACAGAAGATTTTTGGGAAGGTGTGCTTTGGAATTATAAATTTTCAAGTGAGAATGGCCTGGGCTATGAGGAGACAGACAGATTCTTCGTGGAGAAAAAATAAAAACCCATCATTTAAAATTATATCTTTGTGAAAATTCCATCATGTTTCCATATTTTTTTGTTTTTAAATTTGGGACTGGGTCCTTCCTTCTCTTCCTTTATAAAATGTCTTTGTTAGAGATCTCAATACTTAAGTATTCATGGAAGAAAATATACTTATTCTCTTCTAATGGTTCCAGTTTCTAATATCCATAATATGCATGTTTTATTATGAGAAAAATATCTATATAAAAAAAATACCTGGGTGTGGTGTTGCATGCCTGTAATCCAGCATTTTGGGAGGCTGAGGTAGGAGGATCCCAAATTGAGCCCAGCCTGGGCAATTTAGTCAGTTAGTGAAAACCTGTCTAAAAAAAAATCCCTTAAAAATGGCCTGAGGATGTGGCTCAGTGTAAAGGCTTGGGTTCAAATCCCAATATCAGAAATGGAGAAGAGGAAGAAGGAGGAGGAGGAAGAGGAGGAAGAGGAGAAGGAAGAAGAGGAGGAGGAGGGATACAAGAGGGGAGGGGAGGAGGAAAGCAAAGTATGTAATTTGTCCCATTTAGCTTTTTCCTGGCTTCATATTATTTGTTTTTATGGATTGAAGTAAGCAAAGACAGGGAGCTAAAAAGTGTTACATGGTCATAGGAACCTAAAAAAACAGAACTTCAACTCAGTGATAGAAGAGAGACTTTGTTACATTATATTCTTTGAGCAGGCAAGCTCTAAACTTGGTTTATGGAAATAATAGAGCATTATGTACTAATGGAATGAATGTGTAACTGCTCCCATCAGTTGGGAATTCAGAAATGGCTAATTCAGAACATATAAGGAAAATATCATATATGTATATGTATATTATATGTATATAATCTGTATTAGCTTGTGCCCAATTCCTAATTCACAGAGGCACTGTGCAATACTATTTTATTTAGGATAGGAAAAACCTGGTTATTATAACGATTTTTTTCTTAGCTTAACCTTGTGTATATAGTGAATGGGATGCTCAAATGTGTTGGTGATGGAGTGTTCAGAAAATTTCTCCTTAGAAATAGCCAGCAAACATAGTTGTAGTGATCTGGTCTTGCTTTTGTTTGCATTTTTCTTCAGAAAATTGAGTTGAATTGAGTGAAGTAGCTGTAACTTTAATTCTTCTCTTTTATGGTGTACAGGAGGAAGGATGTAGATGATCCACTTCTGAGAGACATTCCGAAGGCTAACAAGGAAAATGAAAGGGCATTCAAGTTTCATACTCCAAAAAAAAAAAAAAGAGGTCCCATTTGGGGAACCATTAAGTTCAAGGAAAAATTCTAAAGCAAGTTGATTTTTTTCCATGTTTAGTTCTTGCAATGTTATATGACAGTAGTTTCCTACTAAAACATGCATTTACATTATCACAAAGGCTTTCAGACTAGTGGTTAGTGTTTTTATAAATATGTTTTCAGAATTGAATCAAAATTTAGATTTTGCACTTTGACGATATATTTTCTCCTTCCTTCGCTTGTTACTGGTTAAAATTCATTAATTTGCTCTTGTGTTTAGCAAATGACTATTATAATACTAATGTGGGGTGGTGGCAAGAGATCTGGAGATAGTTTTGTACCTCTAACAGTAAGTAACCATGTGACTACAAAAAAATTACTTTATTTCCATGTACCTCAGTTTTTCAGCAACATCTTTTCTTCAGTGAATTTTTCGAGATAACCGAAAAGATATTTTTTTTCCATGTGTTCACCCCTACTAAGCATCATGGTATGGTATGAATGACATATGTTTGCCTTAAGGAGCTTATTATTAGTTTTTTTTAAAGTCAAGGGGGCATCTAGCATATAGTTACAGCAATATCTGTAAATATTCCATAGATGTACTTCAGTAAATAAGCAGTCTGAAAAAGTTCTCCAGCTTTATAAGATTAAATGCTGCTGATGAAAAAAAAATGGTGATGATGAAGGTGGTAATGATGATTATAGTGTGTCTAAAGAAAACAGACTGTGGGACACAAAAGTGAATCAGACTAAGTCTTATAATTCAGTTCAGTTATGTTGCTTAGTCTCTATAACTTTTTTTTTTGTTGTAAAACCGGTTGTGATAGGCCATGGGTTTCAGGCTAGTTAAGGTTATGTGTCCTTGTGGTACTTCCAGTTCTGTTTTTCATAGTCAGTGAAATAAAATGGGTTGGTTTGATCAACCCAAGTAGAACTAGGCTAGCAAATAAATAATCTTAATGTATTATATGGTTATTCAACACATTCATTTGAAATCTGTGGATGAATTTTCAAAATTTATAATCCTCGAGGAAAATCTATTCATTTATTCAATAAAAATTTATTTGGCACCATCAGTCAGTTTGTTAAAATAAAAATACCATTGACTAGGGGACATGTACACAAACATTTATTTCTCATAGTTCTAGAACCTGGAAGTTCAAGATCAAAGGTGAGAGAGAAAGAGAGAGAGAGAGTGAGAGGGAAGGAGGGAGGGAGGGAGAGAGAGAGAATCATTTTTCTTATAAAGGCAGTGTCTCATACATAGGGACTGCACTCTCATGACCTTCCCAAAGTCCCCACTTTTAAATATCATCATACTGGGGATTATGAATTTTTAGGGAATACATTCATTCTATAAATAGAAAGCATTCTCTAAATTCTTGGGGTATCTCAGTGATAAAAAATGACAAGGACATTTTCTCAGGGGATTTTTCTTTTCAGTGTAGTACTTGAAGTTTTGAGGTGAATCTAAAGAAATGGTTCAGCAATGTATTTTATAGTAGCTGCTCTTGCTAATAATTTTTGTTTATAATTTTGAAGAGCAGGTCTGAAAACAACTAGTTAAAATAATTGAACTATCTGGGTTGGAATAAATTGTGAAGAAAAATATCATTGTATATAAAAGTCTTTCATCAAACTGAGGTGATACAAGCAATGGTTCCTTTTCCTGAATTACACAGGTTTCAGACTTTTGATCAGAAACATGATGAGCTCAGAAGCCCCTTGAAGGAGTTGCAAATTCAAACATCTGTTAAGAGTCAGGCTGAGAATCTGAACGAGTGAAGCAGACCAAGTAGAAGTTGACAAATGACAACTGACAGCCTCAGCCACAGTGTTGGGAAAACCACAGGGAATGCTGGAGATTCTGGCTAATATCTAATTGGGACAGCTGAGCCTTGGCTCTAACACGTTGCCATGCTGGAATATGGCATTGCCAGATTTTCTGATTTTTAGAAGAAAACTTAGATGTGCAGACTTTTTAATGTGAAATTCCTAGATTTATAAGTGATGGCAACGAATTCAAATGTGAAATCCTACATGGGTCAACAGACCTATCTGCAGGCCGTGTACAGGTTAAGGACCATCAGTGTGTCACTGTTGCCAGGGGTATGTGAGGACAGCTAGTAGGGGGTATGTGTACCCTGGCTCCTCTGTCATCTCTACCTCCAACCCCACTTGGATATGGAGCCAAGTTGGTTGTCAGTAAGAGTTCAGCTGGAAGAGTAGAATGAGAAAGATGAGCAGCTTAGTTTTACTTTTCTGATGACTCGTATAGTTGACATTGAACTCTGAAATTGGTGGTTTTACGAGACGTATTGAGGATGTAGAAGTTTAAATTCCTGGTAAAGATTTGGAATTGGCTCTGCAGTACCTTCTTTCTTAGATTAGGATTAGTGCCCCTGAATCTTCTATGTTTATACACAAATTACTTGGGGGAAGTTTTGCTAAAATACAGGTTCTGGAATAGGGCCTGAGATTCTGCATTTGTAACAAGCTTCGAGAGGAAGCTAATACTGTTGATTCATGTCAGGAGGGTTGAGAGAGTATTTTACCAATGAATATTATTCTGTTCATTCACAAAGGCAGGAGACCTTCAACTTTTACTTTGTAGACAGCCTAATCCTGGCCACTGACTCAGCACTTTTCTCAGACTCTGATCTGAGCACAGAATTCACAAAGTTTTACTTAGTTTCTAGCCTCCCATTATTTAAAGAACATATGTCCTCCAAAACATAAACCAGGCATATTAATGCAAGTTGGGCTTACTTCTTAGAGTTTGAAGAAATATGTTTATTTCATAACTACGACATTATATCATACATGGATATATTCTAGCATGCAGGGTTAATTTGAGCTCTACAAATCATTTCAATAGTAACTGCTAACTTTTAAAGTTTAGATGTCAAAATTTTAGTCACATTGTCTAGACTTTTGTTCCACTTGACCAGTGTTATGAGTGTGTGGGAGGATGGACTTTGAAAAAAGAGGGTGGTTTCTTTGTGTATTTATTGGGCTTGCAACCTTAGAGTAAGTATCTCATTCTTAAAAGATTTTTTGCTCTGCTAATCTTAAGTAACTTTCCACAAGTTATCTCTTTATTATTGGAGACATAATACTTTATGATAAAAGGAGTTTATCTTTATCTTCATATATTAGTGACATTTTGTTTCTTACCCCAGTTTTCCTAATATCAGAAATTGTTGTATCTCAGATGTGTGACTTTATTCTGCTGTATCACATGGTGCTCACATCACAAGCTCAGTCCACTGGGTAAAACATTGTTATTAGTTTTATCAACACTGCAGAAACTTTTATGTTTACTTATGGTGATACTTTAATTATAAATTGAGATTAGATTTAGACAATATTATTCCAAGGGAGTGAAGAATTTGTTTTTTCTAAGTTATATGATTAATATACTTTGTAATATTCATACTGTTAAATTTTAATTCCTTTGTTCTAAGTGCTAAGAAGTTTCTAATATATATATAGATAGATAGATATAGATAGATAGATAGATAGATAGAATGGCTTTGTCTACACCTGAGTAATGATATGAATTCATTTTACTCAGTCTGTTAGACTGTAAGCTCTGTGAGGTAGACCCATGTATATCTTATTTATATTGATTTCCAGTGCTTAGAATAGTGTCTGGCACATAATAGATACTTAATAACATTAATGGGAAGATAATCAATAGTTACATATTGATGGGGTACATGTTTTGTATGCTTCTTAAATGTGTGAGGAAGTAATCTTGAATAATTTTTATTTATTCTAATTGCATCTGTGTTATGTGTAGGGAGCATTTATTTCAACTTACACCTTTCATCTCTAACTTGAATTTAAAAATGTACACATTCTAGTGGATGGGTCACGAACAAAAATAAAATAAGCATACTAACCAGAATCTCCATTCTTTCCACAATTTATTATAATCTGGAGAATAAGAGATGACATATACATGTGATTTTACTGTTGTATAAATTAAATAATATTTGTCAATGTCAGATTTAAGTATTGTTAATCACATATGGAATACATTTTGATTGCTCCTGTCAGTAACTTGACTCATCATTCATTAGGGAATTTAAATCCATTTATTCTTATCTACATAATTGCCACATTCATAATTTATCATGAACCAGATTTGCTTTCTTAAAAAAACTTCATTAACAATATTGACTGTGATACCATTATTCTTGACTTCAGTGATATTGGAAAATTTGCTGTCCTAATTCTAAATGCTTTTTAATACAGATAATATGCATTCAAATATTTATTGATTTTATTTTAGTCCTTCTTGGTTAAGTAAAGCTTTTATGTGCTTACTGCTATAGAAGATTTCCAAAAATTAAAACTCTTTGACTGTATTTGTTTATTAAGAAAACCTCTATGTTTAATAAAACCTAAAAAGTCAATTTACTAGATCATAAAACTTTAAAGTGGAATACTTTTGCTTTGTGTTTAGTTAAGGATTGCATTATAACTATACACTATATTAGCATTCTTATACACATCTCTCTTTGAAGTATAAAACATTTTTTGAACTCTTCAATGATTCTAAAGCCATGCTTTACATTGAATGCACCTGTGCTTTTCACTGTATTGTCTCAAAACACTTAATTTGTATAATTAATATCTAAGATTATTGAGCTAGGGCTACTGAGGGATTCATTTAAAAATATATATCAATTCTTCATACTCAACTCAATTCCAATATGAGATTAATGATAAATTTAGAAAGACTTTAAAAATCAATAAATGGAATCAAAATCAAGCTTACTGCAAATTGGTGAATTTTACTTTGGAGTAGAATCCACGTTATATTCCCAGAATGATTGAGCTACAGTTTTCTTTGCCTCCCATCTTTTCCTAGCAGCTAATTACATCCAGTATTTCGGTGGATTTAAGGTTTGGTGGCTAATATTTCACTTTACATTTTTGTGAAATTTACTTCAGGTCCACTGGGGAAATGGTATGGTAGAATGGATTGAACAACAACAACAACAACAACAACAACAACAACAACAAAAACTGGAATAACTGGCAGTTTGAGAAGGTAACCAAGTTAGCATTTTGTAGGATACAATGGGGAAGAAGTATTATATAAGGAGCCAGATGGAGGGAAGCTGAGGAAGAAAATGGAGACCAGAGGGAACATTTGTTCTAGATGGCATTTTTATATAAAGGAAAGAGAAAATCAACCTTTCAGTAGTTTTATTAAAAACAAGCTCATTGTAATTCTGGGGGAATGCAAATGGCAACTGAAGTAAGACTGTAGAGGAGAGAAAAATGTATGGTGCAAAACCACATTTCTGCCCCCTAACTTAAAAAAAAAAAACAAAAAGAAAAACTCTATCCAGGAAAAAGAAATTCCTATCAAGGCCTTTTACCAAACTAAAGGTCAGACATAAAGAGTCCTAGTTCTGATCTTGCTACCAGGTAACTATCAGCCCTTGAAAAAGTTACCAAACATTTTCACCAGCAGTTTTTGCATTGGCAAATGAGATTGTTGAATTTAATGATTACTTAAATTCCTCAAAGCCCTCTAAATTAATGATGACCATATGCTTCTATACTTCTTTCTGCACTTGAACCTGTCTTGGTCATTGTCATTTTGGACTGTTTGACCCTATGCTATGAAATTCTGTTTTAAAATATTTTATTTTTTTCAGTACTAGTGATTGAACCCAGGATCTTTGCCCTGAGCTACAGTTCCTGCCCTTTTAAAAATTTTTTTGAGACAGAGTCTGGCTTAGTCACTGTTACCTAGACTGGGATTGAATTTGCCATCCTCCTGCCTCAGCCTCCAAGAATGCTGGGATTATAGGTTTGTGCCACTGGGCCCATTTATAAAATGTTTTATTTTAACTAATGTATAATTTTTATTATTATGTGATACACTGTGATATTAAATATATGTATACATTGTAAAATGATCAAATTGAGGCAATTAGAATATCTATCACCTTCAAACATTTATACTTTCTTTGTGTTGAGAACATTAAAAATCCTCTCTTGGCTATTTTGAAGTATATATTAATATTAACTGTAGATGCCCTTCTATCTAATCAGAACTTATTATTCTACCTGTCTAACTCCCATCCATCAATTCTCTGGCCCAGGGTCTTTCTCTTCTTCTTTGAGAATCTTAGGGCAAATGTTACAGCTTTTGATATTGTCTTATAGATCTCTGCTGGTCTCTTGTTTTCAATTTCCCCTTCAACCTTCATTATTCAGCTTGGATAATTCTTTTTAGTTCCAAGTATTATTATTTTGATTGACATGATAATTGTGCATACTTATGGGCTACAATATGAGGGTTTGTTATGTGTATAAATTGTGTAATGATCATATAAGGTTAATTAGTGTATACATCTCCTTAAATATTGCTTTGTGATAAGGTAAAATCCTCTTCTAGTTATTTTGAAATATATGGTAATTTATTGTTACTCTGCAATAGACACTACAACTTATTCCTCTTACCCAATTGTAACATTGTACCCATTGATCCACTTCTCTCCATCTTACCTCCCTTCCTACCTTTCCAAGCTTTTAGTAACCAGTATTTTACTCTGCATTTCTTTGAGGTCAACTTTTCAGATTGCACCTATGAGTGAGATCATGCAGTATTTGTCTGCTGTGCTTAGATTTTTTACCTGGCATATGTTCTCCAGGTTCCTTTATGTTGTTTCAAATGACAAGATTTCATGTTTTTTAATGAATAGTATTCTGTAGTGAATACATACACACCCCATTTAAAAATCCATTCATTCCTTGGTTCGATGGTTAGGTTGATTCCATATCCTGACTATTATGAATGATGCTGCAATGAACACAGGAGTGCAGATGTCCCTTTGACATCATGATTTCATTTCTTGGGGTATACAATATACCCAGTAGTGGGACTGCTGAATCATATGGTAGTTCTATTTTTAATTTTTTGAGGAACTTCCATATTGTTCTCCATAATGGCTATACTAATTTACATTTCCACCAATAAGGCATAGTGTTCCCCTTTTTCCACATCCTTGCTAGCATTTTTTGGTTTATGTTTTGATAATAGTCATTCTGATTTGGGTGAGATGTTACCTCATTGTGGTTTTGATATGCATTTCTTTGACAATTATCAAGGCTAAGTAGTTCTTCAAATACTTACTGGCCTTTTGTCTATCTTCTTTTGAGAATGTCTAGTCAGGTCTTTTGCTCATTTTAAAATCAGTTTCTTTTTTTTTTTTCCTTTGCTACTGAGTTGTTAGTCTGTGAAATCTTGGGGTCAAGGAATGTCTTACTTTTTTACCTTGTACCATCCAAGCCTCACCTGTAGGGAAACATTTAGCAACTGTTTTATTAATTGATGCTTAACTTTTATCCTAACATTCTAAATTATTTTCCTTTCGTTTTCATAAGGACCAAGAAAGTATTTCTAGAAGAATACAGAGCAAATCATTTGCATTGTGCTGTGTTGTTTGTAAAACACTCTTATACATATGATTTCATTTGATATTGTAAAATGGCAGTTAGGGAGCAGTCCTGATCTCAGTTTCGGGTGAGGAAATGGATAAAGGTAGAAATCATACAACGGGTGATTTTCAGAGCCTATCTACTTAGAGACAGTTACCATGGTTCTTTCAGGACACTACTCTTTTGTTCTATAATATCTTTTCAAGGATATTTAAAAATGACCAGCTATGGAAGATAACACCTTCTCTGGATCTCTGAATCAGAAGGAAGATTTGCTTACTGTCCAGCATAATAAAAAATAAGTTCTCCCTTCAGGGCAAAGAACAGATTTAGGTTCTCTAAGCTCAAGATTCCTCAGCTGTGACACATATCAATGCAGTTACAGCAGCCACATGAGCTGTTTTTTTTTTTTTTTCAAGAATCAATATTTTATTGGTTAATTTTTAAATCTGCAAAGTATTATGTGAGTATTATACGGTAACGATTTGAAGTCTACATTATGCTAAACATCAAGCACCTGTTAGCTGAAGAGACTCAAACATTTTAATACACAAGATATTTAGACTACAGTTCCTTGGTTGTCAAAAACAGTGATTACTGGTGCCAAATAATTAAAATATTGTGCCAAGTCATCTCAGCAAAATGGGAATACTGAGTATCTACCAATTATTGTTATCTTACAGTATCACAGGAATTAAAAGTCAGAAGTTAGATATTTATGTTATCTACCGTACAGTATATATTTAAGGATGGCTTTGTTTAGAAGACTGGAAAAATCCTCTTGGAATAAACATTATACTCTCAATGTTATAGGTCAATAAAACACAACTGTATCTGGTGGACATGGTAGAGAAATGGCAATTTTGACAAAGGAGTGCTTCCAAAGGCATTTCCTTTAGAGGTGGCTAAGGTTTTTCCACATTAGTGAAAAACTAAGTAATGTGGTGTAGCTATCTTCACCAAACTTTCACTTAGGCATATTATGGTACATGTTCCCAAACTACTATTCTTTCTGTCCACCATGCTGACTCCAATATTCCATGATCCACTGTAATCTTTTGGTCTTCCCTCTTGCAGTGTGGCAGCCTGTGTTGCTATCCATTGAGGAGGTAGACCACTAATTCATAGGTGGCCATCATAATGGCTGTGTTTGGAATCTGTCTCACCAAATGAGTTGTTAGACCATGGTAGAGGGACCCATAACCTTCTTCTTGAACCATCAAAGACAGTGTCTGAAAAAAGGATCTATATTTTGTTCCTTCTTCACGTAGTCTTGTTCTTACAACTTCATGTGGATATGCTATAGTTGTGGCACAAGTTTTTGAGGTGGCAGCAGCAAGCATCATTCCCACAAAATCTGATGCTTCTTTTACAGACTCTTCACCATTTTCTATCATAGAAGCAGTCTTACATTCCAGTAGGTTTTGCTTTATATTTTCATAAATAACAAAATGGATAACAGTCTCTGATATGCCAGCATAGGAAGCAGACATGCCCCTATAAAATCCTTTAAGTCCATCTGTTTGATACACTTTACGGATACATTCAAAAGCACCCAATTGCTTTTCCCCATGGTTCCTTGCATCAAGCTGTAACCAAGTCTTTATAAGCCAAATGGGGTTGGTTGCAGTGATTGAAGTAAAACCTGCCACTGCAGCCGAAATCATGTGAACCTGGGTAGAATCAAGATCAAATACACCATTCAATTTTTCCTTGCAGTTGGAGTAAGCAGCAAAGTATATTGCTCTGGAAGTGGCCACCCCCACTATATTGGGGCCTAATCCTCTAAGCAAGGAATGAGGCCCTTCTTTTTCCAAGATTACTTTTAGGCAATGGAGGGGTCCAGGTTAACACTGGCTCCTGCCATGGTGTTCAGCTGAACTTCAGAGATATAAAGTGTCAAAGAAGACGACTGCAGCTGTGTTTTTACAACTTCCAGTGGACATGTCAGAATAGCTCCCACTGTCCCACCACATCTCTTTCCACCCTCATTTTCCCTTTTATGCAGCCAAAAAGCAGTGAAAGTGCAAGAGAACTGGTTTACTTGGGGAGAAAAATCTGGTCCCAAAGGCAAGGCCGCTTTGCATCACATCTTGCAGCCTGGAAAGCTCAGGAAGGAAAATTCCCAGAGCTACAAATAACCTGCAGCCACCAGCCGCAAACCTACATGAGCTGTTTTGTGTCACAACTGTGGGACTTGAAGACAAAGAGAAATCAACCTGATGTGATTTTGAAAATCTTTCCAAATGTGTTCATGCTGTGCAATCAGTAACAGAGTCCTTTGTCTTTGGTCTAGGAATCTTATGTTTCTAACTTGAGAATTTCCAAGTTGGTTAAAAATCTCACTCTTCACAGGTTTTTTTTTTTTTTTCACTAGAGATCAAACTCAGGACCTTGCGCTTGTCAGGCAGGTACGGTACCACTGAGCTACAAAACCTGGCCCTCTTCACAGCTCTTGATAGTATCTCCTTCTGTCGTATCACAGAGACTTGTTTCTATGCCTACATTACTTATGTCCATCTTTGTAGTCACTCTAGGTACAGCATAAATAAATAAGCTTTTATGTGGCTGCCAAGTTATTAGCACTCATGCAACTGTGATCTATCTTGAGGTCCACATTCCTAAGCTATTTGGAAAGGTCTTTTGGTGGCAGTGTAGGGAATAGACTCTATGGGAGTGGATAGAATAGGATGCCAGGGAGACCAGCAGGAGAACTTTTTCAGTCACTCTGGTGATAACTGATAAATGTCTGAAAAAAAAAGAGGTGTAAGAAAGAAGAAAAAGAAGCGACAATTTCAAGTTGGGAGGTGGAAATTACCAGTCTTGGAGGCTGAATATGTGAGAGTGGGAGAGAAAAGAGTGCAGTGAGTGTTGGTTTAGGTGACTGGTGCTGATTTTACAGTGAGAGCCCTAAAGTGATTGTATTCTACCTAGATGAAGATAATTGACTTAATTTTAAACATTTTGAGATTGAGAATTTCCTCTTGGGGATATATCCAAAAGGAAATGTGAGTAGTAGTAACTTTGGGCTGGAGTTCAGGACAGAATTATGGTTTAGAAATACAGGTTTGGGAGTCATCAACGTATTGGTAATCAGCTAAAACCATTTAATAGATGAGATCTCCTAGGAGGAGTGTTTAACAAACATCAAGAAGAGAGTCCCGGGGAACAATGATGTAGATAAAAGCCCCTCAACTTTTTATGATATCTGCCACATGAGTTACCTTTCTCTGTTGTTTTCTTCCTGAGTTTTACCTATCTTGCAGCAAGCTGGTCGCACAGTGCATGGTCTCTACATTTGTGACCGTGATCTAATTCTTAGAAAAGCTGATGGTAGCAGGAAGAGAGAGCCACTGAAGAAAGTGGGGAGAAGCCAGGGTTCTTTATTTGCACGTTGTTCTCTGTCAGCCCTTGGATTTCCTTGTGCACTGAGGCTGTGCCCTTGCAGAGTTGTCATGGACAGGAGCACATGATAGATTAACATCACCTGCTGTGGCCTTTGCTCTCTGGAGGATCTATAGATATTAAAAATTTTAAACTCAAGGATTTACAATGTGCCAGGCACTCTTTTACTCCTCATAGTAATTCCAGAGGAAGGTATTATTGTTATCTATTTTTTATAAATAAATGAATTGACCAAGGTGACACAGCTTGTAAGACTCAGAGATGAGTCTTGAATTGGACACTTTGCCTTCAGAGCTGAGTTTTTATCTATACAGAACTGCACGTCAATCATGCTCATTGAAAAATTAGATTTATTCTGCTTAACAAAATACTGATTAGAGAATTGTCTTGCTTCAAATTATATCTGAAAATCGTAAGTAGGATCTGCTTTTTTCAAATTTAGCATTATATCATTAAAATTGTACTATATCTGTAACATCTTTAAATAAGTCTCAGATTTCCCATAATGACTTTCTATAAGTTTTCCATTTTATTTGATAAAGACTTCAAGCTCTGAAGTAATGAGATAAAGAAATAACAGCCAAGAAAATTTGAAGAACTTGTGTTATATACGCAAAAATTTATTCCTTTGAGTTGAAAAAAAGAAAAAAGCTCAACACCTAAACAAATGTGTATTTTCCTGGAATTTAAATTTAGACTGATTAGTTCTACAACATTTATCTTACAGAAACCTCTCTTGAGCTCTTTTCTGTGTAAGAAATGGGTTTCTTGGGAGTAGGGTGGGAACAGCCTCTGGATCAGCCCTGGTTACAGAAGTTGGTTGCATTTGTACAACATCAATATAAGACTAATTAGATGCTAAATGCTTGGTGAGTATTGAACAATACAATCTTCTAATTTTCTGATTAATGACAAAGCCTCATGAAAACATTAATTATACTGGAGGAATTCAGACAATTCTTTTCTGAGTAAATCTTTTTAAAAATTAATTTTATTTGTAACAAAAGCAGAGTAAAACAAAATATATCTGTACATAGATTTTTTTCTAATAATATGATAATGCAGGCAGCAGACACTGTATGGTAATATGAATAGTAGATTTCTATTCTTAAAGGTTATGGATATTTTAATACAATGACAACATCAAAGGAGGAGTGGTGTTTTACAGCTACATTGTATTTTCTTTTTGATTTTGTTTTTGGAGCTTAATATTGGAAAAGGGGAGAACATTGAATCTCTCAAGCTCTCTCTAAATGTTAAGTGAATATATATTTTATATGTTCTTTGTATGCTTAAATCTCTTTCTTGCTCTGAATTAAAATTGTTGCTTATAGAATGAGGTAGGAATTGGTGATATCTTAATTATCAGTAAGTTGAGTACTACTATAGATTGTACTGTAAACTTTTAAATAGCATCAAAACTTTCTAGCTGAGGCTGAGAGAAAAGACCTTTGTGATACATAAGATTCAGAATTGTAACATACAACGTAATTTCATTTGAAGAGCCACTTTGAAGATGATAGGACAGTTTAATTTCAAAAGACTGGGGATATGGAAAAGTGAAAATGTAACATAAAAGGAGGTTATTAGAGATATACAGTAACTAGACAAGAAGAAAAATGTGAATTTTTAAGAAATATAATCAAAAAATTGAATAGATATTTGGAACATTTTTACACATCTAATTATAATATTTATATATTATAATATTTATATTTATAATATTTACAATTTTTTCATAATCTTATACTGTAGTTTTTAAATCAAGAAAAGACCTGGGAGTATATAAAATTTTAAATCCTTACTTTATAAATGAAATCCCAAGATTCAAAAAAGTAGCCAGACTTATTGAAGGTCACAGATATAGCAGCAGTCCTGGGTCTGGAACCCATGTTTCCCAATTTTCCAATAGGATCTTTCCACCACATGTAATCTATATCAGATTTTAATAGAATCAGAGTTCCAGAAAGGAGCTTGAGAAGATATCTAATCTATCTTGCTTCCTTACACTGACTTAGGAGTTCCATATGCATTGATCAAATTAAGGAAAAAAAAATCCACAGAGAATACTAAAATATCATTCAATGATTTATTCTAGAGTTAAAACCTTGCTTATTGATATAATCACTTATTCAGTCATTGTTTATAGAGTACCTACTATGTATCAGGTACTCTGGGAAGATGAAACCATTGCTCTCTGGGAAGATGAAACCATTTGATGGGAAAGGCTGTTAAATGACCTTTTATACATATTTTAGGTTTAGAATATTTTAAGGGGAAATTGATGAGGAGACCCTTCAAGGAATTTTGCAAATCCCCATATCTACCTATATCTATCTATCTATCTATCTATCTATCTATCTATCTATCTATCTATGTATCTATCTATCTAGACTAACATTACATAGGGTCATGCCCTGAGTTAGGAACCTTCGCCTCTATTATTTCTCTCAATGACCTAAAGCCCAAGGGATCAATGCCAATAGCCTCATTTATAGTTGAGAGTCAAAGGTTAGATACCTATCTGAAGGACACTGAATTTATTAGGTGGTTTAAACATGAAATGTCCCCCAAAGAATCATGTATTGAAGGCTTGATCTCCAGTGAATGCAGCAGTGTTCAAAGGTGAGGCATAAAAAGGTGACTGGCTCATAAGGGCACTAACCTCATCAATGTGTTAATCTACTTGAGTTCACAGCTGAATGGGCTACTATGAGTTGGGGCCCAGCTGGTGAAAATAGGTCACTGCTGTGCTGCCTCTTGTCCTTGGTCCTTTATTCTCTCTCTGGAAATATCATTCTCTCTGATTCCTGGCTGCCATAAGCTGAGTAGTTTTCCTTCATCATGTGCTTCTGGCATGATTTTCTGCCTCACCAGAGGCCTAAAAGCAGTCGATCTGGATGACCATGGACTGGCATCCCTGAAGCTATGAGGTAAGGTAAACACACCCTCTTTTTTTTTTTTTTCTGGTACCAGGGATTGAACTCAGGTCCTTGAGCTTGTGCAGCAGGTGGCAAAACCACTGAGCTAAATCCTCTGCCCCAACACACCCTCTTTTTAAGTTGAGTATGTCAAATATTTTGTCAAAGTGAATAAAGCTGACTGATACAGGTTGCCCTTAGAATTTGAATCCAGGTTGTTTGAATTTAAAGACAATGCCTCACCCTAGTCTTCATTGATTTTCTGTTGGTATTTTCAGTTTACCAAGGTAACTTGACATTTTAATTCTGCTTTTATCTAATTTTAAGTGTGCAATTAGCATGTATTAGACAGCAGCTTTATGTTTATACTGGCTGGGTATTTTACCCACTAAAGAAAGGTAGAAATTAGCCCCTACTTTGAAAGGGCATTTGACATAAGTGGATACAGTATTACTGAGCATGTTGTTTGATCCATCATGAATATTGTAGAAAAACATTTTAAACTACTCTGGACCCAAGATTAATGCCTATAGCACTTCATTGCTCCTACTGAACGATTGTAGTTATATGATCTTGGAAATTCTTTTTGGCATATTAATGACTATATCATTCAAGTAACATCAAGAGAGATTTCTATCTGCATGGAGCTATTGGGGACTTCATTTGGACACAAATACAACTACTATTTCCATCTATTAGAACCTTATTGGGTCAGGGATTTAGCTCAGTGGTTCCACCACCTGCCTCGCAAGCATAAGGTCCCAAGTTTGATCCCCGGTACCAAAAAAAAAGAACCTTATTGTAATGAAATTGCTTGTTTGCTCTAATCATTGGATTATTTTATACTTGAGGGAAAGGATTACTCTGCACATTTCTTGGCACTTTGTTTTCCCTTAGTAAATGTTTGTTGAGGACTAAGGAAGAAAATCAAGAAAGAAAGGTAGGGAAATGGAGGGAGGAAGGCATCCTTCTTTTCCATATCTTAAACCTATAATTTTGTCAAAGAAGAATGTTCAATTTATCTGAAATGTTTTCATTTTTCAAAGAATGGTTTTCCGTATATAATTTACACTGTTTTGTTTTCTTGACAATAGGTTTTTGGATAATTTGTCTTGGTAGGTTTCCAGTTGCATTAAAAAATGTATGTGAAAGACAATACAGTTGTACTCTGTCTTCCCTAACCCTCCATAAATTTTTAAAAATGATAGATGTGGGCCTGTGGCCAATTTCTTCATATTTTAATATATTTATGTATTTATTCATTCATGACCTCTGCATTATCCATATGCATCAAAAGGGAAAAAAATAGGACCATTAAAGTATCCTGTAAAATTTTCATCTGTTTTAGAGGGGTAACTTTTCTTGACAACTCATTACTCTTTTAATCCATTTGGGCTGCTATAACAAAATATTATAAACTGGGTGTGTTTTAAACAACAAAATTTTATTGCTTACAGTTCTGGATTTGTGAAGTCTAAGATTAAGGTGCTGGCAGATTTAATTGACTAGTGAGGGCTCTTTCTTCATAGATGGTGCCTTCTTACCACCTCAGGTTAAATAATGCATCCTTATATGGTGGGGAGGGAGAAACAAACTCCCTCTGGCTTCTTTTTATCAGGGCACTAATCTGTTTCTTAGTGGCTCTGAACTCATGATCTAGTCACATCCTAAAGGTGCCCCCTCCTAAAACCATCACGTAGGGGGCCCGGACTCTATAGTATGAATTTTAGGTACATATTCAGACCATAATAATTACCAAAGGGAATGTCATACAGCAGAAGATTCCTGTTATTGCTCTGACTTTGTTCTAGTCACAGCTGTCATTTTCTTTTAATACTTTCAAAGTACAGGTCTGTATTTCAAGATCTGGAATTGTTCTCTAATGCAAAATTTTAGCACATTGGAGCTCAAATATGGTGGATGGAGGATTTGCTTGCTTATGTGTTTCTTTTCTCCTTAAGTATAATAGATCATCTTCATGAGTTACCTATTGGTAGAGAGGTGATTAGTAATAGTAAAACAATACCATTGATTGCACTGAAGTAATTATAGCAATGACAAAATATATAATTACAAAGACCATGTGACTTATTTAGTGTGGTGAGGTTTAACAAAGTGAATGATATAATGAGATTAGATTGTAAACCATTTATTGTTTTTAAAATGTGGATCAATCAAAAAAATACCACAGCAGTGTAAGTATGTAACTAAGACTAAACACAGTTTTAAAAATTGTGGGTACAAAATATTCTTGGCTAGAGCCATAGTAATAGGTGAACAGCCAATAAATATAGTCTGCCACCTGATAAAACCCTTATTGTAGCTAAGGTTTATGGATCTACATAGTTTTTCTTTAGTAAATACCATAGAGAAGTAATAAACATCTACATAACACTGGTACAGTAGATAAGCAAATGTGAAAATGGAAGATCATAAAGGAAGAGTGATCTGTTTCAGGATCCTGGCTGACTTGAGGTACAAGTTGGAAAAGTTTCAACACTAGTATTTCTGTTATATCTTGGCAATATTTCAGAAGAAGGTGCATCTTGACACTTAGCTATAAGACTAGGAGTTTTCTTTCCTCAAAAAGATTGTCTAAAGAACTCACCCAATATGATGCTGATGATTTAATATCAGATTCATCTGACTTAAACATATTTGTATTTATATTATGGTAGTGAAAATGCTGGATTTTGACATATAGTTTCCTCTGTTTTGCATTTCTAAAAGAAATGTCAATTATGTTAGGCCTCAAAGGTAATATTAAGTCTTACCCTAGGGTCCTTAGGACTGGGGTTTTCTCTTTTGGTTTCCATAAATTACCGGCACAACAAGATAAATAAGAAGACAGTGATGGTGTTTTTAAAGAACTTGGAAAGCCATATAATATATAAATGGTCTTAGAATCTTAATTTATTTTTATATATGCTTATATTAGAAACTATTATACACTTCAGGCTTATTTCTAGTATATAGGCACAAAAGTTCTGAATAGAATATATTAACAAAAGCATTTATTGAAAGAAACTAGAGTTATGGGTATGGCGCAGTAATATACTGCTTGCCAAGCATGCAGGAGGTTCTGATTTTGATCTCAAGCACCACAAAACCAAGCCAAATCAAACCAAACCAACAACAACAACAACAAAAAGTCAACTAACAAAAAAGATGTTATTTATTTAAAAATATCTATTTCATATGTTGTTATTTTCATAATCTATTACCTCTTTTAGGTAGCTTCACTGATTTTTTTAATCAATGTAAATTCTTAGTAAATGCTTATTTAAGATTCAGAAAATTCTGCAAAGCTAGATATTGTAAGTAGTCATCAATTTGGAAATGGTTGTGTGCCAGGTGCCTGTGGAGATGCACTTGAAAGGTATCTTAGTATATAGAAGAAAGAATTTATAATCAGACAACTAGGATAGGAGTTCTACATTTCTAGCTTAGTAGCTGTGTGATACTGGGCAAATCTCTCAGCTTCCACGAAACTGAGCAAATGGCCAGCTTGTTTTATTTATATCTCTCCTCACCCCTCTACCCACATCTTACTTTGTAGAAGGTCCAAGTTATCGACCATTTCAGTATTTATCTGAAGTATAATGACTTTAAAAATATTGAAACAAATATCACATTTAAAAAGTTAATGTTGATTCCTAAGCATCATCAAATAGCTAATGTTTAATTTCCCTCAAATTATTCATGCACACATATACATAATACACATACTAATGTGTACAGAAGAATGCCTGGATGTGTATATACACATTCATGTGTTGCTCAACTATAGGATATGTGGTAAGAAAATTCTGTAATTGCACAAACATCATAGAGTTTATATATGCATAAGTGGTATAGATCAATCAGTTGATGTGGCCTCTTGATGCAATCAAGAGATATTGCTGCTGGCATAATGTGATAGACACACTGTTTTATAATAAACTTTAAAAAATAGGTATGAGCATAGACTTAACAATAAAAATTATAGTATGGTAAATATATAAGGCAGTAACATAGACATTTACTATCATTATCAAGTTTTATGTTCTGTGCATAATTGTATGTTCCATCCTTTTATATGACTGCCAGTACAGTAGATTTTTACACCAGTGTCACCACAAGCATGTGAATAATGTGTTGAGCTATGATTTTATGATGGCTATGATTTCATTAGGTGATAGGAATTTTTCAGCTGCATTATAATTTGATGAGACCATCATTAACCTAAATGTTGCTATGCAGCACATGACTCTGTGTGGGTGGTTTGTTTGAAGAAGGAAAAGAACTTTACACATCCATTAGTCATATATCTCTTAATCATTTTTTTAACCTACATTCCCCTTCCACCTCTTTTTTAATTTTTTTCTTGAAGTTCATCATTGGAAGAAATCAGGTCCTTTTTTTCAGTAGAATTTCCCACAGTCTGAATTTTGCTGAATGAATCCTTGTTGTTTTTAACCTATTTATTTGTTCCCTGTTTTGGTAAATTGGTAGTTCAAATGGTAGCTTGGTCATACCCAATGCAGATTTTTCTTTTGGAGCAAGACATTACTTCACAGTTTGTTTATCATATAAAGTTATCTAGTTGTCTTTCTTGGTGTTGGTAGCTCCTGATATCCATGTCTCATTCACAAGGAGTTATAAAGTAGTGACATATGTATGCTTTGATTCCTGATTCCTTTTTTAAATTATTGACTATTCTAATTCTATACAGAAATTGCTCCTTCACAGCTTAAGTGCTTGCTCAGGTAGGATAAAAGGTAGGATAAAAGGAAAGGTAGGATAAAAGTGTGATTTTTTTTTTTAACTTACAAGTTTTCAAATAATATTAGTTGTATTTTTAGTTTGCTACTGAATGTTTTAAAAAAGTATGATCTCATGGATTTACACATATCTTGTGTATTTCAGGGCACTGCATATATTATCCATATTGATGCTCAAATCGCCCTATATTTGGTCAGTAAAAATCTTTTCAAGTTGGGTTGTGAGTCTTTGAACAGTGTGACAAGATGTTTTAAGTCTATCTTATACTTTGCCTATTGTAATAATGTAATATAGCATAATAATATATTCCTGGTCAAATCCTGTAATAAACTATTTTCTCAAGCAGATTTGGCTCTTTGTAGTAGGAAATGGCATTTAGAACTACAATCTGAGAAAGAAGACCGCCTACTGCTTTTGTATTTAATGTTGTTTCAATGGATTTTCAGTGCGCAGTACTGGAAAATACAAACTTTTAAAGCTAAATTTTATTACATATTCATGATAATACCTTCAGTTCAAGTTTAGGACCAAAAAGTTCTAAGTTAATGCCTTTAATTTATGTCTATATCTTCTCCTTTGTTGGAAATCCAAGTTATCAATGACAACAATATAATTGCTCCTTCACAATGATCACACAATAGTTTCAATATGACAATACCAATAATGTCAACATCAAATGATGACTCAAAACAGATAACACTGGCCAATACTTTCTCTCTTCTTAACAACCTAATCTTGACAGACAGATATATTGATTTCATATTGTTTTTAGTTTTTAGAGTTTGCTTTTTAGTTTTTAAGTAAAATACTTGTGTTAAAAAACAAGGCATATTCAGAGAAATCTAGCTTCTGTCTCTGTACCCTTCACCCTATTCTCTTCCTCCCTCTCTAAGTAACTTCAAGATTTTTTTAGAAAATATATGAGTAAATACATATACATAGGCAATTTATACCTACCTTCTTTAGATGAATGATGGCATATTCCACATATTTCTTTCTTTGTTTAATCTTTCTTGAGATAATTTCATTATGGTATATTCAGACATTCTGAAGTTCTTTTTACAGCTGCATAGTAGCTACAACCTACTTTTACATTTGTAAATGTAACCTAGTTTATTCAGTCCCTGCTGATAGATATTTGCATTTATCAAAGAAAAATATTAGTCAAAGTCGTCCAAATAGAGGTCATAAGTTTTATTTGGCTGATGTGCATCAGTACACAAAGACCAGGTTGTAACCCAGTTGTATCAGTGCAATAAAGAGAGGCATACATGTCCTTGTGGCATGGGCCCTGTGACTTGACTTCTGATTTTGTGGAAATTGTGGTTGAATCAGCTGGAAATTATTTTGATTATTCATGCTTCTTGTTTGGGATCATTGCTACAGTATATTCTCTCTCTCTCTCTCTTTCTCCCCTCTTCCCTCCTTCCTTCCTTCCCTCCCTCCTTTCCTCCCTCCTTTTCTTTAAAGAACTATTTTACTATCCTTGCAGTCTGCCAAGTTTCAGGGGAAATGAAGAGGAAAGAGAGGAAAAGACAGGAAAAAAAAGAAGAGAGCAAAAGTTGAAGCAAGGGAAACTTTTGCTTTAATCCATTTATATTTTCATTTCTTTACTATTATTAAATAATGCTGGAAAAATCAGTTTTTGTATTTTTCTAGTATGACTTTGTAATGGAGTCCTAGAAATGACCTTGCTGGATCCAAAGGCTAAAAGCACACATAACTTTGTCAATTTACCCGGCTCAGGGTTTACCATTTAGCACAAATACTGGAAATGTATGAAGTTCTTATTGTTTTACCAAATTATCAAAACATATGTTGTTAAACTTTTGGATTTATGCCAATCTTATAGGCCACACTAGTGTTTCATACGTGAAGCATACATGTGAGAAAGAGATGAGAAAACCACAGAATCACTTTTGCAGATATGTTTCTTTGCAGAAGGATCTAGCCAGTGGACTTTCCAGGGGAGCATTCAAGCTACTACTCCTTAAATAGCCTAAGAAGCATGGTTCATTTGTGTTAATAATGAGAGGGAGGGAGGGGGAGGGAGGGGGAGGTGGGGCAGAGAGAGAGATTGTATTAAACAGTTAAACAACCACCAATTACACACACACACACACGTGCACACACACACACACACACACTCACTTTGTCCAGCTGACAGAATGTGAAATCCTAGGTCCCTAAGCTGGATTCCCTACTCAGGGACTTAGTAAGATGGTGAGAATTAAAGATAGAGCCATCAGTTAAGAGGCTCTTAGAGTAGTTTTGGTCTTGATAGTAAGAACTAAAGTACTGTGGTATCAGTGGAAAAGGGAAGGAAAGGAAGAAAAGAGGAAAGATAGAAGAGAATTTGTGGCAGATTATTTAAGAGGGGTGAGGAGACACAGATGTCTCTACATTTTCAAGCCTGGGGGAATTATGAGACTTATTTTAGAAATAAGTATTTTGAGCTGCCTTTGAGTGAAATGTGATATTGATTCTAGACATGGTAATTTGAGATAATATTGTGATATCACAATGGTAACATTCACTAGGAAACCAAAAATTTGTTAACTAGATTTGAAGAAAGATGAGGGCAGAAAATAAATGTTTTGATGTTATCTGCATACTGATATTACTTGAGAATAAATTAATCTCTGAAGAAGTGTACAGAGATTCAAGGGTTGAGATTTGAAAAATCCCATGCTTTGGGTACATGTGAAAGGAAGAAATGTGGTCAGAGAGGTAAGAGTTGACTTTGTGGTGGTACACAGGCAAAAGGACAATTGTGTTAAATGTAATAGGTTAAGAAAAGCAGAGGACTGAGAAAAATACCATGACATTCTGAAATTGCAAGTTAATCAGAACAGAAACTAAAGAAGGCTTGTTATCTAAACATAGAAGAGTAGTCTAGCTCTTCTCTCTATGGACATTTTATATGATGAGATCATTTACTATAATTGAATAAATTATTTCCCCAGAATATTGAGGACTCTATATTAGATTAGTGAAGGGACCTGCATACCAGTTTCAGCTCTACTACTAACTAGCTTTGTAACCTTCCACAAATTATTTAACTTCTTTGGTCCTAATCTGTAAACTGGACTGTTGGAAGAGAGTTGTTTGACTATCACTATTATCACTACTCCTACACCACCGAGTACTAGTCTGTTGACTCCTTTGTTCCAGACCTTGTACTAACTACTTTATACTTATTCTTTCATTTCTGTCATCTTTCATGCCCTTTCTAAAATTTCATGACTTATTCCGGAATGTATGAGAACTACTAATAATTGGAAGTCACTCTGAATTAATCAAGATTATGCCTGAAAAAATTTCCACTTTGATTAATTTCTGGGTGGATTTAAAAAATAATAATGATCTCAAATTTTCTGTAAATCATGTGTATATTGAGTATAAATCCTGAACCCTGAACCCTGGCTAGAAGTAAAATTTAAAAATGCCCACGGGAAGTATGGCTTTGTATTTTCAAACCCATTTCTTTTATTGAAGACAGATATGTTCAGTAAGAATTTAAACAAAATATTTCCTTAAACAAAAGTTACTATCTTAGACTATCAGTGGTAGAATCTTGCATAGCATGTGGGAGGTTCTGGATTGAATGTCTTAACACAGCAAAACCCAACCTACCCAACCCACCCAACCCAGCCCAACACAGCCCAACACAGAAAAGAAATCTTCAATGTATCAGTAAGTCTGCCTGGCTTTTGTCAACAAGTTCCAGCACAAGGATATCCTGAGTATAAAATGTGCCTTAAATTCTTGAGGAACAAGATAGATGTTCTCAGGTTCAAGGGAGACAGAGAGAGCTATTGAGAAACCAAATAAAATTTTTGGCTGCCCTTCAAAACCCTTTGGTTTACCGAATTGCAGATCGATGGATCCAGCTTTTCCTAAAACTTCTGAGAGAGCTCTGTACCAAAGGGTCCATGACATAAGCACAGATGTTCTTTGAATTGTACTTGGGAAAACAAATCAAATACCGGATTTTTTGTTCCACTCTCTTTGATTGCCTGACATAAGACTATTTATAACATTTTCATTTTCTCTGTTTTCCAAAAATAAATTAGATCTCAGCTATGATTATAGAAGTGTCTGTTGAAGTAAAAATTCTTGTAATGAAGTCCCGGAGAAGAGTTAAAATGCACTTTTTCCTCCTTTCTTCTCCCCTTTCCCCAATTTTTGTATTTTAAAACTCATCAAAAAGTGACATGTTAATATGTGTGGTAATTGCTGATGGCTCTTTTTCACTTATCCAGGCTTTTGAAGATCTGTGGCAGTTATGATAAGCCAGCGGGGGATTTACTTTGAGGACAAACTGGTATATTTGTCATATTTACATAACAGCTTCTCTCTAAAAGCATCTATCTTAGAATGCAGATTTTACAAATGAAAGAGGACATTCTGCGGGCTCTTACATTTCCGTGACTGCTCATTTGGTTTCAACAAATCATCTTTAAATAGGTGAGACACCTCCCTGAAAATGAGAAGGAAGGTCAAAGAAAAATTAAAACCACTTACCTTAGCCACAGTGGGAGACAGCAGAAGAAAAGTGAGAGCAGTTGCTTCTGGTCCAGAAGATAAGGAGTGGAGAATAAAGAAATGCTTCTTTCAAACAGCCATGCCATAGTAGTCAAGACACCCCAAACTGCTGTTAACTGTTGTGAAGATAAAACAGATAATTGTGGTCAGATAAAAAGCCCAGTTCCAAGAACAAAGAAACCTTGTGACTTGTGTTTTCTCTTAGTGTTTGGAAATTTTGCCTGGAACTGAGGCTCATTTCTGCAGAATTGTAATAGAGGTGTTAGCACTGAACATACCTTCTGATTTCTCAGGAAAGATCCTGTTAAGTCATATGTTACTCCCTTCTGAGATAAGCAGGGTAGTATAGTATCTCCATAGCCAGTCAGGCAAAAACTTTTCACTTTGTCATTCAGATCTCTGTGCTATGGTCAACTTCCATTTCTGGCTTTTTCTTCCAAACTCCTATTCATATGTGACATTTTAATGAGATTAGACTACTCAGCATTCCCCAAATATCTTTTATTTCTACTCTATTGTGCTTTGTTTACACAGTCTTCTATTTGCCATGTTACATGACTTCATTTCTGCCTTTGGAGAAATTCCCTTCCTTCACATTTTGGATGATAGCATTTATTCCATAACTCCAGGCATTCTCAAACAGAAATTGAGTATTCTTAATTTTGGTAGATTATCATATAGATATATTCATATAGTAGAAATAGTATTCTTTTAGTTGATCTTGGTTGATCTACATTCTCTTTAAATTATAAGGTTTTATAATTTTATGATGTCAGAAGTTAAGAGGAATCTCAATGAAATGGACAAGGCAAATTTGCTGGAGGACAGAGAAATGCTGCAGTAGACTTCATTTCCGCACCTAGAGTTCACCAGGGATACTGCTGGAGAAGTGTAATTAAAAATAAAATTTCCTCCCAGCTCATAAAACCTCTCCACAAAGGTAGAAGAGAAAGAAAACAGTTTTATTATTGAGTAAACATTATACCAGAGAGTGGTATGCCTCATAGGCAGTCTGCCAAGAGATTGCAAAAGCTCAAAAATATCTCATCCTTTTATATAGCCAAGTAGATATTATCCACTACATACATATTTTCAAAATAAACTAGTCCTCCAGTGAGAGGTCTTTTCAGCATTGGACTTGCTAACATAATTGTCACACATAGTTCATTTTAAGTCTATCGGGGAAATGGAGTGACACCTGGGAAAGCTAATTGCCTTTTTCTAAAGGAAAGATAAACTTCTCATATCTTTAGTATCTTTACAACTTAAAGCAAAATGCTTGCCTAAGTCAGGTACCTACCCTCTTTCAGAAACAGAGGTAGGGGTTCCATCTTTCTTGAAGTCTACATTCCCAAGAGATGGTTCCCAGGTCTTGAGAAAGACATTTCTGGTCTCAAAAGTTCTATTGACTGGGCTGGGGATTTAGCTCAGTGGTTTCTCTGCCTGCCTTGCAAGTGCAAAGTCTGAGTTCGATCCCTGGTACCAAAAATAAAAGTCTTATTGAGGATTAAAAAAGATTTACATACTTTTCAGAGAGAGGGAAAATACTCAGAATTATAATTTTTTCATGTAATATCAGAAGAAAAGGGGCATTGTTGGGAAGTGACTTACCCCCTAGTTTTCAACAGGAAGAATTTAGTGTTTTTAATATCTGTGTGTCCATACCATACCATTCCAAGAACAACAAGACTAGTTTCAGGCCCGTTTCACAGGTAAGGGACACAGGAATTGGTCAGGGCCTACATATAGTAGACAGATCTGCCTGCATGATCCTGAGCACTTGCAGCTGATCATATAGAGGACACCAAAGATAAGGACTAAGAGTATCTTTCTCTTACAACACATTACTTTGTTACATATTAACATTATCTGTGTGCCTCATCTCTTTTTCATGGCTTAGAGACCCTGGATGGCAGGCAAAAATTTCCTGTAATTTTTGAACTCTTGCATGTTTAGCAATGTTTTTTCAATGGTTGCTGTGACTCCAGTACTGTACTAAAGGTTAGTGGCATAAAGCTGAATATGCAGAGATCACATATTTTTTAGGAGAAAGCAAGTAATTATAATCCAACTGGTCAAAGCCTTCTTAATACTCATGTGCGCAAAATGCTTCAAAAAACTTAAAAGATTCTGAGAGCTGAAGGATTCTGGAAAGATTCCCTTTGGAGGTAATGCTGGATCTTGGTAGAATTTCTCCTATCGGCTGCCTCAATGCACATTCACGGACACATTTGCTCATTTTTTTCTTTGTGCCTAATCATTTTTTGAGGGTCACAAGTTATTGGGGGAAAAAGAAAGGTCAACAGGGACAGCTGGATGTCCTGGTTGCCAAAGGTTTGTCAAAACAAACTTCAAAATACATCCCATTATCGTATTTCTTTAAACTCTCTAAAGGCATGAAACTGTATGGTAGCTGTCACCAAGAGAATGTCCAGTTCTTATTTCTTGAGTTGAATGACATGGGAAAGTGTACATAAATGAGAGGAGAGGCTCAAAGACGTTGAACATTATGTGCAGGGTACCCAAGAAGTGCAGAAATAGGCATATCATTCGGAGTCCTAGAAAATAAGACACAGTTGCTTCCACTACTTTATCCTGATTTCACTGAGCTTAGTTCAAAATCTGGGACTTGTTGGAAAAATGAAAGCATGATATTTAGATTCTGCCATAAAAATACTTATTATGGTTTTCCATTAAAACAACTAGGAGCTCTAACACTCAAAGGGACAGGCAATTCCTTTTGGAATATTTCTTCCTGAGTTATAATTCCTAAATTATAATTCCTGAGTGAGGGAAATGCATCCTACAAGATACTTAAGAATTTTATGATGCTCAGTAACTCACTATAGCCTTCTCAGTTTATGGTGGCAGTTCTGCTGGTAATGATAGCACAAATATTTTTATTAATGGCCGTTACATTGAATGTTAGTTTCTTCAGGATTATTAAAATGCCTTGGTTAGTTATTTATTTTTGTTTTATTCTCCCCTGCATCCATCTTCAGGCAAGTGACTGACTGTAGCATCATCCAAGGCAATACTTTTTAGAAACAACTTGCATATTTAAAAAATATTTTTTAGCAACATCTAACATCTATTGAAACAGGAGAGTTCTTTAGAGCCATGCCAAGTTACACCATGGGACAGGAAGAAATTATTTTTTCTGTATAATGTGTCTTTTGGCAGTCTGAATTTAATGATCTTTTTTAGAACTCCATATTGAATTAAGAATTCAGTTTTCATGGGAGATGGAAATGCTAACTACTTGATTTAATCATTACATGTTGCATACATACCTGAATTATCCCACTATGCCCCATTAAATACATATAATTTAGATAATAATAAGAAATTCTGTTGTATCTGTATATGTAAAGTAACTACTATTTTCATCTAAACCAGAGTATTTCAAATAAAGATGAAAATTTCCTTTTTCTTAGCTTCTAAAAAGTTGAAGAAAGTGGATGCCTCTTATCTTCTATCTTTTCCTTATTATTTGAACTGGGTCTTTAGACTTTACAATTATACAAACTTGTTTAAATGATTGAGACAATATAGAAGACTAGTATTCTATTTTGCTCTTAGCTAACAAATTTATCATCCTGTCTTAGAAACTAAAGGTGGGTAGGGAATAGACATTTGGTTTTGAAAAAAGAAACTTGTCCAAAATAAGATGAGCTATATTTTTACAAATGAGTCTTAATAACTGAGCTGCATAGGAAGCAACTGAATCAGAATAGGACAGAGCTCTATATAAGATGCAGGATACAGATTTAAGGGACATAGCAACTTGAATCTTTGGTCCAAGGGATTTGGCTTGTGGATCTGAGAAGACTCACTTTACTGTGTTTCCATGGAGAACTGACAGTATCTGAAAAATATATTCTTCTATGCTAATAAATTGTAAAGAAATCACCAGGAGAAAGTCTTGCCTTCAGCTGTTTTTTTTTTTTTTTTTTTTTAAGTATTTTGAATCTTTCATACATAGACTAGTACTAATAGAATGTGTTTTAATGAAATGTTATGTGAACAAGAATTATATTTATGATTTGAAATACTACCTATTATGGGAACCTATATACAGCAGCTTAGTCCTTTGCAAATATTTTCTTGTTATTTTGCATATTTAAAGACTATAAACAAAATTTGAATAGAAATACTAGGGTGTACTGTTTGTCATGCTCTGTCTCTTTAGATTATATGAAGTGTCTAGTCACTTTCTCTTTGCTGGGACACAATACTTAACACTCACAACTTAAAGGAAGAAAGGCTTGTTTTGGCCCATTGTTTCAGTCCATGATCAGCTGGCTCCAGGGTAGAGGGGAATGGGGGAGGGGAAGACGTTCACATCACGTGGCCAGGAAGCAGGTAGAGGAGCGAGGAGTGGGGAGGAAGAAGATGTGCCCTTCCAGTCCTGCCTCCACTGACCCACGTCTTCCAACCAGGCCTCTCTTCCCAACAGCACATTTAGCTCTGAACTCATCCGTGGGTTAATCCAGGATAATACACAGACCCAGTCACCTTCCAGAAGCCCTCGCCTCTGAGAGGAAGAGTGTGAGAATTTGGGTTTCTATTCTACATCAGAACCATAAAAGTACGTGTAGAAATGCTTGTTATGGTTTCAAGAATTTATTTGGGATTATCCATAAATGTACTGATTTTTTTTTCTCCAAAGACGTTTATAGGGAACATGAGTGTGGTAACCCATGGGGCCTTGGGAACTACAAGAGAATGAGGTGTGCCTCCCCAGCCCATGTGCGCATGCATACACACAGGCATTTTCACTCAGCACATGTTTAAGGAGTGCTCACTTTGTGATGAACCCTATTGTAGGTATGAGGGACAGCAGTGAAAAGGCAGACAGTACTTCAGACTTCTTCAGAACATACCCTCAGTGGTGGCGACCCTATGGCACACGTGGTGCGGTAGGCTGTGTGTATCATTGAAAGCTCTAAATGGTTGGTCATCATTGTGAGAAACAACTAAGAGATGTCTTCTAATGCTATAAAGAAATAAGACTAGGGGGATGGTGCATGGTCATTTCAGGGTGAGAAGGCTTTGAGGAATCAGCTACTTTTGTCTGGAGGTTGGAGAAGTTCTCTATGAGGAAGTGACTTTTGAGCTAATCCCAGGACAACAAAGAGCCATGTAAAAAGCTGGAACAGGGACAGCAAGTGCAAAAGCCCTGTGGTGAGAACAAAGTAGTGTGCCTCAAGGAGAAATAATGAGGCAGGGAGGTTTGATAGCAGTGGGGCTTGTCAGCTGTGACCAGATGTGGGTGGAGGTGTGGTATTTTCAGATGTTTTCCAAACAATTGTTTTCATAATGTCACTGAAACTCTGACCCACACATGTTGAAATTTCATTTTAATGTCTATATATGCTCTGATATTCAATAAAAATCAGATTACTGTGGCAACTGCTTCTTCATAGTGCACTGTAATTATATTGTCACTGAGAAAGAATATTTTCTTATTTCTTCTTTCTTGAATTGACTTTTTTATTTAAAAAACACCATCCTTTTTCCAAACCATTTTCTGGTATGTGAAAAAATTCATTTTTCTTTTTGAAAGAAAAATACAATAAATCTATTATATGTCCTTGGATATTGGAGATAAATTTTAAACAAAATTTGTGCTTACATTTTTTATAGTTATTCTTCATGTACTTTTCAAAGAAGAATATAACTCAGGGCATTTTAGTTTATGAACTATATAATTAGAGTTTAATTTTATCACATGTAAATGAAATAAATTTAAGAGCACATATACCTCATTGTTAAACAAAAAATGAGTCAACAAGGTAAGTTGAGCATTTAAATAAAGAAGTAAATAAAAAAGTAAGTAAAACAATACTTTCTCTAAATATTATGGATTCCACCCTAGTAACATATTTTTAATTGTTTATTGTCTAAAGTATACCAAGGAAAAGAAATTCACCCTTTTCCAGGTGTGTGTGTATGTGTGTATGTATATGACCTAAGGGGATGTCTATACATTAGAAATATCAAAATAAAATATATTTTATCTAAAATTCTTTTTTCCATGATTCTGTCTGTATGTGCATGAATATGGCACAACAGGTTTTTAGAAAGCACACAGATAATTTTATTATTTCACTCAAGTAATAGTTTCTGAGCATTTATTACATGTCAGGCTTCTACCAGGACCCTGAGGATACAAGAGGAAGCAGATAGGACATGGTTTCTGCTCTCATGGATCACAGTCTAGACAGGGAGTGGGTGGGGAGATGTGTCATAAATAAGTAGCCAGGGAATTGGCATTACATTTAGCTTAGCAAAGATCGACTTTGTTAGCTTTATGGTGAATGAAACACTTTCAGATATGTAATTGTTAACACTAATGCTGTAAAGAATACTGACACGCACATGTGGAGTGGCCAGTTCATTTCCATTTTTCCTTGCTTAACTAACATCAGGCTAATTTTGACTTGGCTGAAAATACACCAGGCTTTAAAAATCTACATTTTCCAACCTCCCTTGCTACCAGAGGCAGCTTATGATGACCTTATAATTCTAGGGAATTATAGAAGTGGAAGTCTTTGGAACTTTTCTTTTTTTTTTGGTACCGGGGATTGAACTTGGGTCCTTGTGCTTGCACAGCAGGTAGCAAAACCATTGAGCTAAATCCCCGGCCCTAGAAGTGGAAGTCTTAATTTTAATCTGGAAACCTTTGTCTCTTATGATAAACTCATGTTCTCTTGTTCTCCCTTGTCTTCCTTACATTACAGATACATGGGTTAGAGCTGTTAAAAGTTCTTAGGATGAGAGAGAAAGAGCAAGAGAAAACTAGTGACCATGACCATGACTTTGTATCTTTAAATCACCAAACCGACTCCAGCAGTTCCTTACTCTGGACTTCTTGTACGAAAACAGATAATTCTTACCTGTGTTTGTATGCAGTCCATTACGAATAATAAAACAGTATTTGCATCTCATATTAGACTTTCAATGATTTAAATAGGAGCACACAGCATGTAAGTGGCAGGCTTTGAGAAGTGAACATAAGTCTCTTTACTTTGTATCCATCCTATGCTCTTTTTCACTAAACTGCTTCACTTTATTTTTGTCACATAATTAAACATTTTAATTGTACATTTATGTTACTATTCTTTTTAGAAATCTTGTCTAATTAGATCAGAACATTTTCCTCAGGAGGGAAGTAAGTTCCTCTTCTCTATTTCCCATATTATTTTATGTAAGGATGAGATATAATGGGTCAGTGATTATTGTACCAAACACATGCCAAAGGTGGCAGATAAACCCATTTGCACTGGACTATCTTGCTTTGGACAGCCATTACTATCCACCTTTGAAAAGAACCATGACTAGCACTTTTGTCTTCAAACTCCAGATTTCTAATTTCAGTTATGGAAATTAGAAGTTGTATTCATTCATTTAAAAAAGTTATTGAATTAGCTTATGCCAATACCTGGGTGAGGTGGTGAAAACAGATTCTTTTCATCATGGAACTTGGTTCTAGTAGTATATACAGTGAGCTCCTTCTTCTCTTTGTCATGACAGACATCAATATATCATAACACATTGACCTTTTCTTGCCCTATAGCAAGGGTGACCATATTCTTAGAGATAGGTTAAAATTAAAACAGGAATATTTCTGGACAAGTGGCTCTATTGTAATATAATTTGATACTTCAGTGGCTTTTAATTCTGTCTGTAGAGTCACAATTATGTTGGTGAATTGGGCAAAAGCAATTACCCATACAAGTAGCCGCAGCTGTGTACAACTAGGCTAAAATTATTCCCTGGCCCTATCAGGGTCTATGGCTCACTTCTATAGGAGAGTAACCCTGGATTTCAGAATGGAGAACATAGATCTTTAAATAAGACATAAATTATCATGTAAAGGAGGACATTGTCAGAATGTTCTTGTCTATCTTTCAGATCCACATCAAGAAATTTTGGGTTCTAAGCCTCAGAGAACTTGGGGCCCTTTTATGCCACAGACAACCCATGAAATATGTAGCTTCTCTGAATAGCTGAGTGAATCATCAAATTTTAGTGGCATCATCTAGGTCAAGAGTGAATTCCTGGGTTTGGGAAGTGTTAGGGTGCTTCACCTTCCTCAGGGTCTTTTTTACTGCTAAGCTGCTTTATCTGTGTAAGGAACCAATACCACTTCACATTTCTCCCAGCAGTTCGTAGGTAATCATATCCATTTTAGGTTTTTCCACTGCATTGTTCACTGGGTGTACAAAATAGTCTCCGAATGTGAATGTAATTAAAAATGCTTTCTATGGGGCTGGGGATTTAGCTCAGTGGTTCTGCTGCCTGCCTCGCAAGTGTAAGGTCCCGAGTTTGATCACCGGCACCAAAAACAAAAAATGGTTTCTATGATAGTTGCAGGGAAAAAAACCTTTCAGGCATCATCTTTTCCCCCCTTTAGATACAGTTGACTGCAGTGTAAGGATGCTCACTCATACGTTTTCTACAGCAATATCATTCTGTTGTGTGTTTTATGGATAAGCCTGCTCTTCCAGAGAAATGCACTAAATCACAAATGTCTGCTTTATTGAAAATATTTCGTGCTACAGCCTTATATTGTGTTTGCTATTCCTCCCTAGAACCATAAACATCTAAAGGCTAACATTATTTTTGTTTCACTAGTTCACTGGGTAACTGTATCTGATAACTAAATGCAACATAACTGAAGAATTTATTTCTTGAAGCTTATTAGTATTCCTATCTTCATAAATATACTTATTTAAATAATCTGGTGTATCCTAATATATAGCATAGAAGTCCTTTTGAGTTAAAAGATATGTAGAAGTAGAGATTTCTGTTTTATGTACAAGATAGAAAAATCTGAAGGAGAAAGAAATTAGCTTACTAACACTTTTCTGGCTAGAAAAGTAAAAAATTATAGTTGAAATCAGGGTAAACTGGCAAAGGGGTTTTCCTCTCAACACTAATATATAATTGTGTTGGTAAATTGGCACTAAAGCCTTATCATAAAGTATGATTTCTTTTCTATGTGACTCTAAATAACTATATAAACATCAGATAATTGCAAATGGACCATATGTATTGCCATTCTGAGCAAACTTGTGCATTTAAAGTACACAAGACTTTACTTCTTACAGAGAACACATTTTAGGCTTCTGGGTTAGTGACAAACTCTAGGAACACTATCTTTCTCTGGAGAGAAAGACTTCAACTAATGTCTTAATGGCAAGGAGTTAGCAAGAGGAGCACACTGGTGTATCAATGGGCTGTCACTGAGGGCAGCTTTTAGCACTGACTGCTTCCAGCGTCACAGGAAGAAACCAAAACCTGCAGAATAGATACTGTCTGGTATGATGGATCTTAGTTTGCTCAAGTTGTATTTATAAAGGATGAAAAAATACTTTTCCTGCATACAGAAGGAAAACAACCCTAACTTCAAAGGACCTCTTGGATCTCTTCTGGCTGTAGGCATCAGATTTTGGGCACATTTGAAATCACAAATTAGAAACTGCAAATCTGTCCTTACCTCCCTGTTGGTGATGGTGATGATGAAAATGTGAGCAAACCTGGGAGATAATGTCAATAAATTACACGGTGGCTTATATAAGATCTCCAAATGGCTAAAAAATAAGTTAGCACTTTAAGTGAAAGAACACTTTGATTTCTTGTGACCATTTTTTGTTTATTTGTTCATTGTTTTGAAATTATGAGGACTTCATCATTTGGATGTGCCTATTTCAGCCTAGAAATGGGTTACCTGGTCCAATGCCTTGGGGAGCAGAAACGTTTAGACAGATTTCATGTTCTTTGTGTCAGGACTGCCTCTAATATGCTACAGTTTTGCTTATTTGATTTTGAGGGGAGTGTTTATGGTTGTTGCAGTTAGTATTTTTGAGTAGAAGATGAGTGATACTGTCAGAATAGGCTTGTTAAGAGCTAATTTGATGCTTGCTTGTAAGATGGGTTGGAAGAGAGGGTGAGTCTGTGAGATGATTTAAAAGGCTAAGCAAAGACTATAGCATCAGTTATCTACCTCTCTAGGCAAATATAAGACTATATTTTCTCTTTTCACAACATATTTATTTTGCTTATTTATAAAAAATACTATACTTGTTTTCAAAAATACAAATGAGATAGGTTGCAAACAAAAGTGTGTGTACAGAAAGATCATAAACATAAAAGAGCAAGAGGCATTTAACTGAAATCACTTTTAGGGAAAGCATCATGTTTTAATAATCTTTGTGCCCTGCTACCTATCACAGTGCTTAGCATCTAAATACTCAATTAATGTTGGCAGAATCAAAGGGGAAGTGGGTGATAATTGGGTCAGAAAACACAGCATCTGAATATATATCCCCACAGCCACCTTAAACCCTAAATTTGACTCTTGCTTTACTGGCAGCTAAAGACAAACTAAGGAATTAAAAGTTACTGAATATCTGACAAAAAGGAAACAGAATACTTTTCTACCTCTCAGATGTAAATGGAGTTCATTGAATGGATCTTTGTACAAGGGACGTTGACAATATCTTCGACAACAATTTCACAAATAAGGCAGAAATGTGTGTTATATTGTAGTTCCTCATATTAACCCTGATAAAGGCCAAAAGGTAATATTATAGTTCTGTGAAGGCATTTCTTTTTCTTTTTGTGGCCAAGTGAGAGTTGTAGAAAGTTATTTAGTATTGCTGAATACTGAAGAGTGAATCTCGTGATGCTTGCATTTGGGCAGTTATTAACATATTGTTTTATGGTAGTAATAGTAATTAGTAAGCAAGTGCAGTTGTTTCTTAAGGCAGGTCTTTCTCCTCTTACCTGATAAGGCAAGAGATTATATATTCAGTTTCTTTAAAGAAATTTATATAGCAAATGTTTAGGTTTTTTTTGATGGGGTATGGAAACTACCCCCCCAATCAGGTAGAAGTCTAACATATAAAGCCAGGTGTGCCCAACTTTGGGCTTTGAGACTCACAAGCCCCTGGACAGCTAGTAATGTGTCCTCATAAGTTCATAAACCTTCAGCATTGTTATATGATTTCAGCAATATTTTTCATGGCTCCATGGCTCCATTGGGCAACACCCCAGCATGGACTATGTAGGTGAGAACCAAGGGCTGTGTAGGGGAGGCTGCAGTGCAGTGGTAACTCCTCCTCCTACACCCACCACATAGAGCCCACTGAACTGAAACCCATGCATATCAGAGGTTACATGTGTTTGTGAAACTTGGCAAGTACCACACAGTGATTATATTTCAACCTACCTACTGATGCATATGCCTGTGAAAACAGATGTTTATTGTTATTAAGCAGGCATGCAAGTTTTCTTATTAAATTATTAAACTTAGGCTCACTGTATTATTTGTAAAATAATTTAATAAGTTAAAAGTGTTTCTCAGCTGTGTTACACCAAGTACAAAATGCATCAAATAGTTTTTCTCATGATATTGTTATAAATACACACACAACATTGCTAATTTTAGAAATGTTATAATAAAAATGGAAGTTTTGTTACTTATATGTGTTAACTATATTATATATTTTTTATGTGGCTCAAGGCAATTCTTCACTCAGTATGGTTCAGGGAAGCCAAAGTGTTGGACTCCGTATGTGAAGCAGGTAAAATACAATCCACTTTGGTTGTCAGTGTATTTTAAAAACAAAAATTGGAAGAGACTCATTTCTGAATTTTCTCCTACCATGAAGGATCCTCAAGAATCCCAGGGCTGTACAGGACAAATTTAAAATCTCTTCTAAAATCTTTGGTGTTTCTCAGAGCTAAATCTTATCCCTGATCTCCACCATTTAACAGGACTTGAGTTTGAACTTTCAAGACCCAATTCCTGTCCATGCTGATTCTCGAGAAATTACAGTAAAGATCGTGAATGAATACTACTAAGATTCATACAAAAAACCCTTAGTGAGTCCATGAATCTTTTTGTTTTGGAATTACAAGCAAATGATGTCTTAACAAATGCTGTTAAGTGTGTAGCTCAGGATCTAGCTCAGACCTAGGTCAGGATCAATCTGAGGGTGTAGGTGACACCAGCTAAGCTGCACTTAGCTTAGAAAAGAATTCCAAGTGAGCCTAACCTTATAATACTAGCTAACAGGGCCATAGAAAATAGAAAATTTGAAAAGCCATTAAGCTGGAATGTCTACAGAAGTCAATGAATATTTCATCAAGGGGAACACAGCATGTATATTAAGATATATATGATTTTTTCCTATTTTTAAATTTTGATTAGGGAGGGGCAGAAATTGACACTAAAAGGGAGGAGTTCTAGTTGAGTAACTCAGAAAAATCTATCAAAGGTTAATCAAGATCAGTGACAGAGTCCTTTTGTCTTTACATTTCTGAGAGAACCCACATTTTCCCAGAGACAGTCACTCTCTAAAATCTCAGCCTCTGTATAAATGAATAGATTTAAGGTTTCCAAAGAAAAATTATCAGATCAGATTTTTTTTTATCCTGTTACATCTTTTTTTTTTTTTTTGGTACCGGGGATTGAACTCGGGTCCTTGCACTTGCGCAGCAGGCTGCAAAACCACTGAGCTAAATCTCCACCGTATCCTGTTACATTTTAAAGAATTTTAGTCCATATCACATGTATTTCAGAGAACTCTCAGGTCTTTTGTTTCTTAAAGCCTTGCATTATATTTCTACTTGTAACAGGATGTTGAGTGGCGCTTTTTGTATTGTGTGGGATTTAGGGGCTAGATCTAGGGCTATGGAGGGACACAGAGGTTAAGTACTTCCCATTCCTAAGAGAGCCTCCATAATGGGAAGACATACACTTCACTCAGGGCCGAAAGACAAAAGCCTTGCCACTTGCAATTATTTTCCAAGCCCTTCCCCATCCACTTCCAGTCTATTAAAGAAGGAGGAGTTTTGTAGACACAGCAGTGTAGTAGCCTTAGGGATAGAATTGTGTTAGACATGTGGGAGAATGATATCAAGCAGGAGGAAGGTGCTTCCCCTTCTCAAGGACTCTGAGAGGGATCAGTCTATAGACCTGGAAGTGCCGTAATAAGTGGGAAATTGTCAATCCAGGATAGATGTTAGGTTTAACAAAGATCTGGACTTATCTCCATATGAGAAAGGAGACCTGCAATGGAATAGAGGCCAGAGAGGAGACAAAGAGAGAACAGCTACCATTCCCACCATTTGGCACAGCAAGGAAGCAAACACGAAATTCTGCCTGGTGTCATAAATACCAAAATGCAGCAGCTTAATTGGTTTCCCTGGCATCACACCTAAGAGGGACATCCCTGTAGTCAAGGTCTGGGGGTTATAACTGTGGTGGGAGTTGAGAGAGGTCCAGCAAAGAGGTCAGACCAGAACCAGGAGTCAAATCAAGGAATGGTAGAATGAAGAACCCTGGGTGTCAGCTAAAGAATTTAGTCATGTATCTTAAGTGCAAAGGTGGACATTTTCTCCAAAATGGGCATCTGGTGGTGCCACTGGTAGTCAGAGGTGACATTCAAATGAAAGACCCTTATCCCTTTCACATGAAGAGGTAAAAACTCAGAAGGAATGTCTCAGAGGGAAATTTTTGTACTCCATTCAGTTCCCTAATATTGGGGCAGGAGAAAGTTTGGAATTTAAGTTTGGCATATTAGATTGAGCAATAATTAAAAAATAAAAGGTAATTAATAAGTTATGTAGTCTGTTTAGATGTTACTAAATGATCTGCTACACTGAGGAATGGAAAGTCCACTTAGAAAAGGTTGGAGAAAAATGATATTTTATTAACACTGCTAGGTTGGACATCCATGTCAAGTCCATTTGACTGAGGCATAACTACCAGACTAATTTGTTATAAATGGTTTCCTTGGCCAGTCTAAGTTAGGACAATGGCTTAATGAAAAAAAATGTTACTATAAGGTGGTGGCATCCTGTGGCATAAGATATAGATGAAGTCCATTACATTGCATATGTTCTGACATATTGCTTTAAATATTAAGGGTGAATTTTTTGGCTAATCTTAATGCTTATCTCTTTTAAATTGTGATCCCCCTATAAATCTAAGACCTGCAGAAATACAAATAAGTAAAGTGTTGTTTGGCAGTTTTTTTTGATCTGTATCCAAAACAATATGCAATATTTGCATGTTGCCTCAATAGTGTCAGACCCATCTGTAGGTTTTTTCTGTTTCTGCAAATGCCCAACTAGATTTGGACCTTTCCTTTCCTTTGGTGTGAGAGGAACGAAATCAGTCCCTCATAGAGTTTAGGTGATTTTACTTATTTGTTGAGCTCTCCTGAAAGACAGAAATGGTGGACAGAAATGACATCCACACATGGTTGCCTCTGCAGAGATAATCCTAGAGGCAGAGCCCTTTCTGCCTTTTAGTAGCAATGTTAAACACTAAGCTGGCATAATATTGGACAGTGATGTTTCTTACAGGAACTTGGCTAACATTCATTCTCTACATATGAAATAAATAAGACACACATGTGTAAATACTGAATAGTTTCTCTCCTGTGAGAAACTGAAAATGTAAATAAGGATCAAAATGTATAATAGATAATGTGAAATAGGAAGAAAAGGTCCAAAGGGGAAGGGGAAATGGGAGGGGTAGGAGAATGGGAGGAAGGGAAAGGAATAAATATGAGATAAGGGAAAAAAGGAAACAAAGTCTTTGTAAATAGGGAGGGGTGGAGGGGTTGAAGGGAGGCAGGGGAATGGGGAAAAAAATAAGAACCAAGATATGTATCATGTAAAGGTACAAATTCGCAATGATGAATGTCATCATATTGTATACCTAAAATATAGCAGTAAACTTAATGGAAAAAAAAAAAGAAACATAGCTTCTAGAAAAGGGCATACATATCTTCCTTTGGTAAAATAGACAGAAGTAACAATTTTCCACTTCCATTTTTTCCCAATAGGAAAGAAAAATCTATCAAGTATATTGTAAACATAAGGGTCACTAAGAAACAGATATTGTAAAGAGAACACTTGTGAATAGGATTATGGCAGGGTCAGGCAGAGAAAACTATCAGACTGTTAGTAGATATGTAAGGACTGCTACTCAGCTGCTCATGTGGTATATACTTCATGGATCTAGGTGGGTACCATTCCATAGATTTAGTGAATGACATGTGCAGATGTTGTCGTCTATGGTGGTCTCAGGGACACCTCTGGACAGGTTTCATAGATGAAACAAAGTTCCTAGCTGGATAGTCCTCAGGCTAGTCACAATCATTGAGGAAATTAGAAGGACAAAAATTCCCTGATATGATTATGGTCTAAGCTCTGTATACTGATCTCTTGGCTTGCCCATAACGGTATCAGGTTCTTTCCTAAGTCAATATTAAAACACAATTAGGAGATCTTAAGATAGCTCCTTGTGTTGGGAGATTCTTCTACTGAACAGGGTTAGCATTTTCAGGGAGGTAAGGAATGATTAGTCTAAGAAGACTGTGAGATTTTTATTAGGCCATGTCTGGTGCAAAAGCAGAGCAAAAAGTAACCTAACTTGGTGCAATTGTACCTATATTTAAAAATCTCTTTAGGTACTGTTTTAAACCTAGCCATTTATTAGGCTTATTTAAAAGCAAAAGTCATTCCTCAAAAAGCTGAAAATAGAAATTCTATTTGACCTAGCTATTCTCTTTCTAGGTAACTTCTCCAAAGAGTTGAAGACATCATATCACAGTGATACATGAATACCCATATTTGTATCAGGATGATTCATAATAGTTAATTCTTGGAAGAGGTCTATATGTTCACCACAAGGAAGTACTACTATTTATATGCAAAGAAGTACTACTCTGCCATAAAGAAGGATAAATTTGAATAATTTATAGTAAAATGAATGTACCCTGAGACCAAAATTTTAAGTGAAATGAATCAGACACACAAGCTTAAATATCTCATGGTTTCTTTTACATGAGAAAGCCAAAGTATAAATAATTTAAAGAGAAAAATAAAGGGTGAATAATTGAAATCATGGAGATAGATCTTTTACAAATGAAAAAGGGATCAACAGATGGAGGAGGTAGAGAGAGAATAGGGGAAGGGAAAGTAAAAACAATTGGGATGTCTTATGTACATGTACCAACTTCCATGATGAATGCAAATATGCATCAATAAAAATAAATTTTTATCATAATGTTTAATAATGTAATAACAAATTTTTAAAAAATAAAAGCCAAGGCACCTGGTAGGCAGGTATAGAGGGGCTGTAAAACATAGTGATTGGTCTCTGGCACTGGAATATCTGCATGTGAATTTCACCTAAGTCCTTACTTCATATATGTTTAAGCCCATTCTTTGACCTTTGTGTACTTTACCTTTCTTGTCTGTAAAATGGGATTGTTATGCTTATGTAGTAGGATTGCCATAAGGATTAAAATGTTAATCTACATAAAGTACTTAAAACATTGCCTAGGAAATAGTTACAATCCAATAAATGTTAAAACTTTTTACTATTCCTGATACCCTCCCTTGACAAAAAGTGGGTCTGTTTAGTTGGATATTTTCAAGAAACCATTCAAATTTAAAGGAGATTCCAATGCATTTAATTATTAAAGTTACACCTTCTAAAAGTAAATGCCACGAAGAATCTTAATTGAGGTAGAGCTAAGAAATTTAATTGAATGATCTGGTTAAGTCAGACTTTACTCCAAATTTTTCCTCTAGTTGTGGTGAAGCTGCACTGAAATACTGATCAATAATGGGTAGTCAGCCTTGGGAGACAACATGAATTTTTGTTGTGCTGTGTTTCTACTTTAGTTAGGCACTCAATTGTTCTGGAAAACGTTAACTGTCTTAATCTGAAAGATGATACGGTGGAGTGAAAAGAACTTAGATATTGGAGCCTAAGTGTATTGGTAACTTTTTATTTTGGCATTAAATTCTTTTATTGGTACATTGTAGGTATACAACACAATTACATTTCTCATAGGGAATTGTACCTTTATATAATGCATCTTGGTTCTTATTTTTTCCCCATTCCTAGCCCTCCCTTCACACCCTCCACCCTTCCCTATTTACAAAGACTTTATTTCCATTTTTTCCATTTCTCATCATTTTTTCCTTTCCCTTCTGTCCTTTCCCCTGTGCCTCCCACTACCCCTACCCCTTTGGACCTTTTATTCCTATTTTACCTTATCGATTATTCATTCTAATAATTGGTACATTTTAGGTATACAATATAATGACATTCATCATTGGAAATTTGCACCTTTACATAGTCTCTCTTGGTTCTTATTTTTCACCCTTGCCCATCCCTCCCTTCAACCCCTCCAGCCCTCCCTATTTACAAAAATTTTGTTCCTATTTTTCCATTTTCTCATAATAATCCCATTCCCTTCTATCCTTTCCCTTAGCCCCTCCCACTTGCTTCCTCTTTGCCCCTTTTCTTCCTATTTCACATGACCTATTATACATTTAGTCCTTATTTACACTTTCAGTTTCTCACACCAGAGAAACTATTCGGTATTTACACATCTGTGTCCTATTTATTTCACTTAAGAGTATTGCCTCAATGTGCATCCACTTAGCTATAAATGTCTCTAATTTCTCATTTTTTATGGCTGAGTAGTACTCCATTTTATAAAAAAAACCACATTTTCTTTATCCAGTCTCCAGTTGATGGGCATTTGGGCTGTTTCCAAGTTTTAGCTATTACAAACTGTGCTGCTATGAACATGGATGCACATATAGCACTGTGGTATGATTCTTTTAATTCTTTGGGGAAGATCCCCAGCAGGGAATAGCGGGGTCAAATGGGATTTCCAGTCCTAGTTCTTTGAGGTATCTCCATACTGATTTCCACAGTGGTTGCACCAGTCTACACTCCCACCAGCAGTGGAGCAGGGTTCCTCTTTCCCCACAGCCCCGCCAGCATTTGTTATTGGTTGATTTCATGATAGCAGCCATTCTTTCTGGAGTGAAGTGGAATCTCAGCGTTGTTTTCATTTGCATCTCTAGAATGACCAGTGCCGTTGAACATTTTTTCATGTATTTATTTGCTATTTCTACTTCTTTGTCTGAGAAATGTCTGTTCATTTCAGATGCCCATTTTTGGATTGGGTCTTTAAATTTGGGAGGTCTGATCTTTTTAAGTTCTTTATAGATTGGAGATAGTAGACCTTTGTCTGAGGAAGAGGAGCTGATGATTTTTTCTCACATTGTGGATTGTCTCTTCACACTGCTGGTGGTTTCTCTTGCTGTGCAGAAGCTTTTTAATGAGAAGAGATCCCATTTGTTGATTGTTTGTGCTAGTTCACAGGCAACTGAGGTTTTGTTCATAAAATCTTTTCCTACACCAATGTCTTCAAGGGTTCTACCTAACCTCTGTTCCAACTGGTTCAGAGTTTCTATTTTAATATTTAGATCTTTAATCCATTTTGATTTTAGTTTAGTGCATGGTGAGAGATACAGGTCCAGTTTTAATCTTTGGCAAGTTGAAGCCCAATTTTTCCAGCACCATTTATTAAAGAGGCTATATTTTCTCCAATGAGGGTGTTTGGCTCCTTTGTCAAAGATGAGATGGCTGAGTGTGTCTGGTGTTGTTTCTGCATCTTCTAATCTGTTCCACTGGTCCTCAAGCCTGTTTCTATGCCAGTACCATGCTGTTTTTATCACAGTAGCTTTGTAGTATAGTTGCAGGTTGGGGATTGTGATACCCCCTGCCATGTCTCTGTTACCTAGAATTGCTTTTGCTATTCTGGGTCTCTTCTTGCTCCAAATGAATTTTTGGATTGTTTTCTCGAGGTCTATGAAGTATGCTGCTGGGATCTCAATTGGAATTGCATTAAATCTATATAGCAGTTTTGGGAGTATGGCCATTTTCACTATATTAATCCTTCCTACCCAGGAGCAGGGGATGTCTGTCCATTTTCTGATATCATCTTCAATCTCTCTTTTCAGAGTGCCATAGTTTTCAGAGAAGAGGTCTTTGATTTCTTTTGTTAGGTTGATTCTTAGGTATTTCAGTTTTTTGGATGCTATTGTGAAAGGAATTATTTGCCCTATTTCTCTCTCAGTGAGTCTGTCATTGGTGTAGAGGAAAGCTATTGATTTTTGTGTGTTGACCTTGTATCCAGCTACTTTACTGAATATGGTTATTAAGTCTAGAAGACTTTTGGTGGAGTTCTTGGGGTCTTCTATATAGTATCATGTCATCTGCAAATAATGACAATTTGACTTCTTCATTTCCTATCTTTATTCCTTTTATTTCTTTCTCTTGTCTAATTGCTGTGGCTAATGTTTCCAGAACTATATTGAACAAGAGTGGTGATAGTGGACATCCTTGTCTTGTTCCTGATTTTAGTGTGAAGGATTTCAGTTTTTGACCATTTAGTATGATATTGGCTGTTGGTTTTTCACAGATGGCTTCTATTAGTTTGAGGTAGAGACCATCTATTCCAATTCTTTGTAGGGTTTTTATCATAAATGCATGTTGGATTTTGTCAAATGCTTTTTCTGCATCTATGGAGATAATCATATGGTTTTTGTCCTTGGCTCTATTGATATAGTGTATTACATTGATTGATTTTCATATATTGAACCATCCCTGCATTCCTGGGATGAATCCCACTTGATCAGGGTGTATGATCTTCTTGATGATCTTCTGCATTCTGTTTGCCAGTATGTTATTAAGGATTTTTGCATCTGTGTTCATTAGTGAGATTGGCTTATAGTTCTCTTTTTCAGTTGGGTCTTTCTCTGCTTTGGGGATCAAGGTGATGCTTGCTTCCAGGAATGAATTTGGGAGTATTGCTTCCCTTTCCATTTCATTGAAGAGTTTAAACAGTAGTGGCAGCAGTTCCTCTCTAAATGTCTTGTAGAATTCAGCAGTGAAGCCATCAGGGCCCGGGCTTTTCTTAGGTGATAAGGTTTTAATTACATTTTCAATTTCATTGGTTGATATTGGGTTGTTTAGAAATTTTAGGTCTTCTTTTTTCAACTTTGGTAATTCATATGTATCTAGGAATCTGTCCATTTCTTCTGTGTTGTCCATCTTATTGGCGTATAGGTCCTGGAAGTAGGTATTGATGATCCTCTGGATTTCTGCTGGGTCTGTTATAATTTCACCCTTTTCATTCCTAATTGCATGGATTTGGGCCTTTTCTTTCCTTTTTCTGACAAGGTTGGCTAAGGGTTTGTCAATTTTGTTGATTCTTCCGAAGAACTAATTCTTGGCTTCATTGACTTTTTGTATCATTCTCTTAGTCTCCATTGCATTGACTTCTCCTCTGATCTTTATAATTTTTTCCCTTGTATAAGCTTTGGAGTTGTCCTGGTCTTCTTTTTCTAGAAGCTTGAGGTTCAGCATCAGGTTGTTTAATTGGGCTCGTTCTGTTTTCCTAATATGCATATTCACTGCTATGAATTTCCCTCGTAAGACTGCTTTCATTGTGTCCCACAGATTCCGATATGTTGAATTGTCATTGTCATTTAATTGAAGGAAGGGTCTGATTTCTTCTTTAATTTCCTCTGTGACCCATTGGTTATTCAGAAGTGTGTTGTTCAATTTCCACGTGTTTAGGAAATTTTTTGAGATGCTTTTGCTATGGATCTCCAATTTCATCGCACTATGGTCTGATAATATACAGGGGATAACTTCAATTCCTTTGCACTTACTTAAACATGTTCTATGTGTGAGTATGTGGTCTATTTTGGAGAATGACCCATGTGCAGCTGAGAAGAATGTGTATTCTGATTTTGTGGGGTGGAAGACTCTGTACACATCTGTTAAGTTCATTTGTTTAAGAGTTCGATTGAGTTTTAGTATTTCATTGCTTATTTTTTGTCTAGTTGATCTATCTATTTGTGACAGTGGGGTCTTGAGGTCCCCCACTACAATTGTATTAGTGCATATATGGCTTTTCATGTCCGTTAGTATTTGTTTTATATAGTTGGGTGCACTAGTGTTTGGTGCATAGATATTTATGATTGTCATCTCTTCCTCTTGGATTGTTCCCTTTACAAGGATGTAGTCTCCTTCTTTGTCTCAATCAGTGTTGGTTTGAAATCTACTTGATCTGCCAAGAGGATAGTTACTCCTTCTTTTTATCGGGTTCCCGTCGCATGGAGTATTATTTTCCACCCCTTAACTTTCAGTCTATGAGTTTCATTTTGAATTAAGTATATTTTTTGTATGCAGCATATTGTTGGATTTTGCTTCTTGACCCATTCTGCCAGTCTATTTCTTTTGATTGGTGAATTGAGACCATTAACGTTGATGGTTATAACTGAAACATATTGACTTGTCATTGCCATGACTTTTTCTTTTTGTTGGGTTCTCCCCCCTTTACATTTAATTTCTTGTCATGCCAGATGGGTTCATTCTGCTTTGCTTCCTGGGGTTGTGATCCTCAACATCTGTTCCTAGGATATTGTGTAAAATTCTTTGGAGTGCTGGTTTGGTATTCACGAAGTTCCTAATGTGTTCTTTGTCATGAAAGTATCTTATTTCTCCATCAATTTTGAAAGATAGTTTTGCAGGGTACATCAATCTGGGTTGGAGGCTGTTTTCTTTGAGGGCTTGGAATATGTCATTCCAAGCTCTTCTTGCCTTGATGGTTTGTGTTGAGAAGTCTGCTGTGATTCTGATGGGCTTTCCTTTGTATGTGATTTGTTTCTTTTCTCTGACTGCTTGGAGAACTTTGTTCTTCTGTTGTGTTTCTGGAATCTTAACAATTATATGCCTATGTGTACATTTTTTTTGATCAAGGCTATTTGGAGTCCTATATGCCTCACTTATCTGTATGTCAAGCTCTTTTCCCCTGCTTGGGAAGTTTTCTGCCATTATTTCTGTGAAGAGATTTTTTATGTCATCTCCACTCTCTCCTCTTTCTTCATTGAGCCCAATCAGTCTTATGTTATTCTTCTTTGCACCATGTAGCAGCTGCTGGATTGATTTCTCATGTTCCCTTATAATTTTGAAGCAATTTTTCTTTTCCTGGTCACTAATTGCAATCTTATCTTCTATATCTGAAATTCTGTCCTCACATTGGTTCATTTTGCTGTGAAGACTTTCAGTGGAGTTTTTGTTCTCCTGCAAATCTATTTGCATCTGTTTTATGGATTCCATTAGTTTCCTATGTTGGGATTCCATCATGTTCCTGAGTTCCTCTCTAGATTTATGAATCATGTCTTGCACTAGGGGCACAATTTCTCCTGTTATCTGAGAAATTATTTCTGATTTCATTTTTTCCAGATCCCCTTTGTTGCCAGTTCAGTGGGTCCAGGTGGTTGAGTATCAGAGGGTTCCATCTCGTTTCCCTTTGAGGTTCCTGTAGGTGATCTGGAAGTCTGGTTTTGAGACTTTTTTATGTGTTTTCTCATTTCGACTGGGGCGGGGGGCTGTTAGCGCCTGCATGGATTACCTCCTCTGAGCTGGGTGAGGTGGGACAGGGGCCGGGAGCAGCGGTAGGGATGGTGACCCAAAAGCCCTTTCCTGTGGGCTGGGAGCAGCCGGAGGGATGGTGGCCGGGAAACCCCTTCCTCTGGACCAGGAGCAGTGGGATGGTGGCTCAGAAGCCCCTCCCTCTGGGCCGGGAGCGGTGGGAGGGATGGTGGCCCGGAAGCCCCTTCCTCTGGGCCAGGAGCAGCGGGACAGAAGGTGGCCCAAAAGCCCTTTTCTCTGGGCTGGGAGCAGCGAGAGGGATGGTGACCAGGAAGCCCCTCCGTCTGGACCAGGAGCAGTGGGACGAAGGCTCAGAAGCCCCTACCTCTGGGCCGGGAACAGTGGGACTCAGTACCTTGGTCTGGTGGTCTGGTGTCCTCTGCGCCTTGGTAATGTGGAATCAGGTGGCTGCCTGTCTGCCGTGGGGTGATTCGGTGCCTTCCGCGTGACTCAGGACCTCGTTAGGGCGTGCACAGACCTGCCTGTCTGCAGCGGGCTGATTCGGCGTGTTCCGTGGGACTGGGGACCTCGGTAGGGTGTGGGCAGACCTGCCTGTGTGCAGTGGGGTGATTCGGCATTTTCTTCGTGACTCAGGACCTCGGTAGGGCGTGCACAGACCTGCCTGTCTGCAGCGAGCTGATTCTGCCGTGTATTGGTAACTTTTGCATTTCTGGGACAAAACATCTGAGGCCCCAGCTTAAAGGAGGAGAGGTTTATTTTAGCTCACAGTTTTAGAGAGATCAGTCTGTGTTTAGCTGGCTCCAAAGCAGAAACAGCATGGTGGAAAGGCATGCTTCAGAGGAGGGAGGGAGGAGCCAAGGACAACAATATACACTCCAGGTCCTGCCCCTACTGACTGACTCACCTTCAAGCAGGCCTCATTTCCTAATAGCACATTCAGCTATCAACTCATCAACAGGTAATCCACTTATGAAAATAGTGCCCCATGATCCCATCACCCTCTAAAAGCTCTCGTTACATGAGATTCCTGGGGGGACATTTTAGATATAAATCATAATACTGAGAAACAAAATTGAAATTCCTGACAACCAAGAAGTGATTGAAATATACAACAAGTGGTTAAATTAAAAAAAAATTACAGTAAAAGACACATGGCCATTGCCCCACTGCCCTGCACCAAAATACTCTCTGTTGCTTTGCAGACACTTATTCCATTGTTCTTGCCATTTTCTGAAGCAGTTCTGGAAATCTTTTTTGTGACTTTAAGAGTATGATCAAAAATACAGTGAATGCCACTTGTGAGAGCTTTCTAACTGAAAGGTAGGCTTATGAATATATTACAGTGTGTCCTTATCCACCTTATTTGGTGGATCTGACTGTATGACTTCTGGCTCTTCCTCAAAGTCAAAGACCATGAAAGGTAAAAGTTTTGAATTGATTTAGGACATTGAGGTAACTGTAACAACGCAACTAAACACACTCATGAAATAAGACTTCCTGAACTGCTGCAGAAGGTGGCAAGAATAACAGGATAAGTGTATTTGAAGTGGACTATTTTGAGGGGAGTTCATGGCATGTCTTTTATTGCAATAAAAATTTAAAATATAACATTCACTGTGTTTTTGGATCACACTGCATGTATTCATCAGAGTTGCCCTGAATTGGTCCTGCTGGCTTTGCCGTTATACCCTCTGTTTGCTGGGTTGGCGTATATGGGCAGCATCAGAGGGCAGCTCCCTGAAACTGATGGGAAGGTGAGTGAGCAGATAGCTGCTATTTCTTGTACAGCAGGGGAGGTCCTTCTTTGACTGTCTACCACAGCATTCATTAATGAAGAAAGCTATAGTTTCTGTTGCAGGCACTCCCTCACAAAACCACTTATAATTTACAGACATAGGTCTGGGGAGGCTAGAATAAAAATGTAATCCTACAACTAAATAATAGGAAACTGTTAAAATATTTACAGTAAAATCTGCCAAGTTCCCAGGACAAATCTCTTCATAAAACACATTTACCCAAGAGCACATCATGCTTGTGAGAAATAAAATACACACTGCCATTCTGGTGTTGTCTTTCTAAAGACTTTGTATTAAAAAATACAAGCAAACCATAATAAATGAGTTTGTCCTTTCTCTCTGTCTTTCCTCTTGTCCTTAAAAGAAAAGGAAACCAGTATTTATTGAGGACCCACAATGTACTAAAAAGATGATTGGATTGGGAATTGGAAGACTTTATTTTCATTCTAGCTCAGTCACTGTGTGACCTTGGGCCAGTCACTTCTCAAATTCAAACCTCACTTTTGTTTGATTAGTGAGAAATTGGGCTAGATTCCTTCCAGCTGTAATGTGTCATGACTTTTGAATAATAAGAAAGCCTCTCCCTGAAGTGTTGCCTCCTTTATCACATGCTGTGCCTCAAGCAATGCTTGTTGGTAAAATGTATGTCATTGGTCACAGCCTACTAAATGGAGAAAATAGTGTAGATATTCTTTAAAATATCCCTCTTCTGATCTCCAATCAGGATGAGGTATTAACAAATTCTTTGAGGTATTATGTTTAATTTTATATGAAGTAATTGTGTACACTATAAAATGTCATTTTCCTCATATTTGGTTGTAACATTTTGTATTTTGTTTTTCCATTGAGAACAGCTTAGTGCTCTGGGGTAAAACATTTCAGCTGATTCCACTTTGTAAATTACAATTCCTAAATCAAGGAAGTGGATTCTATAAAATACTTGAGAGCTCCATGGTGATCTTTGAGGAGTACTCAGTTTATAACATTGGACGCACAGGTAGTGACAATGTCAAGTAATTATAATAGTGACTATTTCCTATTAAATTTTCAGGAATATTAAAACACATTTAGTCATTTATTTGCTTTTATTTTATTTCTCCCAAACATACAAGCTAGCAAGTGATTGACAACATCTCTGCTTCGATTGGTATTAAATGTAAATAGCATTAGGACAATCCTTCCTCCATTCCCCTCCTCATTTCATAAAAGAGCATATGATTTCTTCAGTTATCTAATTACTCCATTGGGAAGGAAGGAATTTTTTTAACTCTATTTGTAGTCTTTACATAGCATAAAAATCAATCAATTTTGTGGCACTCATTATTGAATTAAGGGTAAAGTGGATAAGCTTACTTAAAATGTAAAGCTCATCTCTTTGGAAAAGGTTATGTTTTCCATTTTCCTTATTTTAGATATCTGAAGTGATGCATTGAACTGAAAAGAAGTGAAGCAGCCATTTGTTTATGCCAAGAAAGGCCACACTTTCTTTGCTGAGGATAGCACACACATGCAAGGGCTTTACTTAATTGGCCTGCAGTGGTTGTTGCGAGGCAACAGCATTTACCAAGCAGGGAGGCTCTACAAGATGCCACAGTTTTGTGTCTTCTTGTGGAGCCAGTGACCATTTATTTATTTATTAATTCACTAAATATCCTTTGCACATCTGCTATATGCCTGGAATTATTCTAGGAACTGGAGTTGCAGTAGTAAGGTGTCAGCCAAAAATTCCTGCTCTTGTGAAACATTTCACAGAGGTCACCAAACAGAACATAAGCAAATAAGTAAAGGTATGCCAAATGATAATGTGTGCTCTGGGGAAAAAAATAAAGAAGGGGAGGAGAATGAAGGATGTTGGAGTAGGAGATAGTGTGCAATTTTAAACAGCATGGTCAGGAAAGTACTCAGAGGAGGTGGCATTGGCAGCAAAATCATAACAGAGGTGAAGGAATTTGTGATGGGGAATCTGAGGAAGAACATTCTAAGCAGAGGAAACAAACAGTACAGAAGAGGTACATTGAGGAGGCCAGTATAGCTAGATTGGAGTGACCAATAGGGAAGGATTGCAAAGATCCATGGTGGGGTCAGAGAGGCAGGCATGGTCCTGCCCTGATGCATTTGGACTTTGTAGGACTCTGTAAGGTATGCGATTATGCCGGGGAGCAATTTCAGGGTTTAAACAGAGGAGTGCTGCTGAGATCAAACTTGTGCTATTTACAGGATCACTTTGCAGTGTTGAGAATGGACTGTATGAAGACAAGAGAGTGGGCTGGGGCACTACTGAGGAGGGTTTTAAGATGACCCAGATGGAAATGGTGATGATGCTTTGTACCAGGGTAGCTGGCGTGGAGGAATTGCTCTGGCCAGATTAGGCATGGGTTCCAGAAGAAGTACCTGGACGCTGGTATCTACTCCAAGCACAATGGATGACTGCATTATAAACTTAGCTGTGAGAGAATAGATATAATGGGAAGAGGGTGAGCTTCATTAAAGAATTCTGAGATAGAATCAAATTTTATTATCTTCCAATGATGTGACCTTGAGGAGGTAATTAATCTCGTGGAGCTACTGGTTTTGTTTGTTTTTGAGTCAGAATAATAACAATTACCTTCCTGGGTTCTTGGGAAGATTTAGTGTGGTAATATGCATTAAAGCTATTCACAGAGGGCTTAACACACTTCATAAATATTAATTTCATTCAATTCCTCATTAGCTTAAATATGATCATTTACAATGTAAGTTCACTAGATCATGGCTTGTTTTCTCATGAACCATACATATATTCCTTTGACTATTAGGAGAATCTGTGCAGGGCATTTCTCAGTATATCTGTCCTTGTGGTAGCCGGGATGAGAAATAGGAATTTTTCTGGATAAGTAACTATGATTGTATTAAAGAAAAATTCCTTGCTTTTTTCTCCCTGCATGCTTCCTTCCCATGTTTAAAGTGAGGGTCCTCTCTACAGCAGAAACTTCTACTGGAAGGAGGTCTAGAAAGATTCTAAAATAGATTTAAGGGCTTCAGGAAATCTCCTTAAGTCAGTTTTGTGCATATGTATCTTTTTTCTGGGAGTAAGAAATGGAAGATAAATGATTTTTCTCAAAGGGATCTATGGCCCCCGAAACATAAGCCTCTACTCTTCTCTAAAGCTTTACTTAACCAATGGCTGTTCTTTAAATGCCGCTCTTCACATATAAGAGAAATTGTTGCTTACTCTTGCTAATTTTCTTAACAAATATTTCACCACAAAACACTTTGTGGTTAGAATATGTTACCCCAACTTCTTATATATCTCAGTCTGTCAATATCTTCTGTTTTTGACTCCCCAACCATGGCTAATTATAACCTTCTCTATGTATGTACTGTTTACAGAAAAAGCTCAAGATGTCTTTGTACCTTTATTGCAATTGTGAATTACAAGAATAGATTTTTTTCCCCCATGCAGTGTTCCCCATAAACTTGTGGAGAAAATCATGTTCTAAAAAGGTTTGTCCTCTGGTATTTGTATTTGTTGAATATTAGAATTAGATAGTTTCATCAAAGGAAAAGAAAGATATTTTCTTTGAACATTATCAGAGTTGACAGAAGAATTACAAAGAAGACAAAAACCGTCATATTCTATGTGATTCTGGATTTATATCTAACCTATCTGAGTGATGTGAAATGATTGCTAACAATTGTGAATCATTATATTAAATAATTTAAGGGTTCTGGACCTTCTAATTGGTTCTTGGATCAATTTCATCCAAATTAACAAAAGGGGAACATACTATTTCTCCTAATAAAGTCTCTATAATTTAAAAAACAAAATTTGTCCACTTGCTAACTAAGACTGTCATCCCAAATACTGCTGCATGTGCAAGCCAATGAATTGATGAAGAAATTGAAAGATTACATGCAAAATAGCCATCTAGGCAGTGCTGAACCAAATACTGTCTCATCAGCATTCATCATGATCTGTTTGGCATGAAAAAGAGCCTCCTTCTCCCAAGACACAGAGAAAGCAGAGAGAAGTCAGTCAGGGTGAAGGAGTCTTACATTCCTTCTATCCATGAATGATTTCTCCAGAGGCTTACATTGTTTGTCAGTTCACACCACAGAATAAGTCAATTCTCATTCTTTAACTGGCTACTGACCAGTCAAAAGATAAGCTTTCCTAATAACACTTTATATGATTTTTTCACTTTACTGCCTAAGGAAAGCTTTGCTCCTAACTTAATTGAGCTGAAGATATTCATAATAATCCAGAGGTGATAAATCAGTCTTGGGTTTTCGTTTTGAAGGAAAGCTTATTGCGTTTTTTGGTTGTTTTACCATAACAAAATAAAGCCCCCTTCTCATTACATGTTTTTTTCTTTATAATGTTTAATCTCATTTTCAAACCATCCTTTGGTTTACTTCTGTCACAAATTGTCCAAATCTTTCTCACTTTGTAGAAGAAATACTCTGCTGACTTGGTAACTTTGGGATGAGGAGATTTTTACTTTGGTTGAGTAGTTGAGTTTCTAAATCATAACTCTAATGGCCATCTTGCAGTGCTTGTCACCGGGGTGCTGAGCAATTTATTGAATTATCTAGTCCTTCAGAACATTTTGCTTGATATCAAATTAGAGGGGTCAGATTTTCTTAAGAATATGGTTTTGGAGAGATACTCTGATAGAGACTCTTTTGCAATAGGCTCTTGCTCACTACCTCAGATTTAGGCACCAGTCTTATTGACAGAAGAAAAGTTAGTAAGTTTTGTTGAGCACCTATTATGTGTCTCAGTTGCGACCAAGATACAATCCTTGCCTCCATAGTGCTTGCAGTTTACCAGGGGGAAGAGATAATGCTATAATTATTAAATACATTTGATTAGTGTTATAGTAGAACACTACTGTGGTAAATAGTAGGAGGTCTTAACTTGGTATTTGGGTCTTGAGAAAGCTTCCTGGAAGAGAATAATGTCAAACTGAGATCTGATAGATCAGTAGAAATTAGGCACAATCAGATTTTTGGTGGATATTTTTTATAGCAACCATAATAGTATGCTTGCAGGGGGCAAACTATTGTAATATATACTGACTTTTCTTGAAACATAGCTGTTGGATGTATTGTAAGAATGAAATGTTTTGATGACAGAATTTTTTCAGGATTTGTTCTTCTATTTAAAAAATTACATTATGGGGTGATGCTTTAATATTTAAATTCTCTGTAAAATACACCTTGTCACCCGCAATTGTAAATGTCTCACTTTGTGGTAATTCCATGTAAAGGTATAGGCATTTGAGTACAATATCACGCCTGGGGATTACATGTTAAAATACATTTTAAAAAACAAATTGCTTCTTTTATTTCAACTTTTTGTTTTACTTTGAGCATTATATGGATTTTTAAAATTATGTGTAAGATAATTATATTCATTAATGAATTTTATTTTAATATAAAAGGAGACATTACAAACATTTTTATTCTAAAAAAGGATTATCCAGTAAGGTGACATCTCTAGTTTAGACCCATAATGGTCTGCTTTTGGAGGTGGGTTAGTATCTGCACTGCTTAATTACAGTTACTCAGAGAAGAGATGGAATAGATATTGGGAGAGGCCTGCAGTGTTCACTCATATTCAGTTCATTGCTAAATGTGGGCCTTTCTCAATATACAAATAGTAAGAGCCTAATATTTTTAGTGTTTTATTTTTAATATACACTTTGAAGGTAAAATGCAGATTAAGATATCTTCTTGTGAACATGGGCCCAAACTGTTCATGTTAAAATTGAAATTAAATGAAATTGAAATTAAAATAAAAAATTAGTCATTTAAACAAATTTGGAGTGAAAAGTAATACAAATTTTATTTCAGGTTGAAAATGTTTCTTTATCAGTGTAGATTTTATTTTTTTAAATTTTATTTATTTTTGGTACTAAGGATTGGGTCCAGAGCCTCACACATGATATTTGCACATTCTACTAGTGAGTACCATCTATGCCTGTAAAAGTAGACTTTAAATAATCTTTTTGTACTTAATTCAGTTTTGTGTAGGCATCTTTCATTTGCTCATTGTTTGACCACACTGTTGTGATTTAAGTGCATGCTTTGAACACCAGTGGAGTTTCTCAGTGTGAAACCTGATCTAGCCATGAAGTTTTAAAATTAATTTTATTGGTACATTTTGAAGTTTTGAATGAGAATGTTTGAAATACTAATTCTTAGTTAAAAGAATCATCACAAAAACAATGGAAGGGCAGAGATGGAAGGTAGCACATTAAAAAAAAAATGAAGGGTAGTGGTTTGATTTATTTTGAAGGCTGAAAAGAGATAGTAACTGAAAGTAGAGTTGTACAAACATCCGATTCCTGTAAAAGAAGATTTAAAAAGATAGAACATTTGAAAATGTCTATTTTAGATAGTGGAAATAGATTTTTTTCTACTGCCACAAAATTCACACACAAGTGAACCCTTTATCTGGAATTAAATTAAAAACCAAAAAATGTGTTCTTATTGCTTGTTCATGATGTATCTGGTACAGGGCACATATGGCCAGTATTCAAAAGTGTACTAGGAATGGCTTTAACAGCTTGTTGGGGTGTTCTAGGAGCACACTGGAGAGTCATTTGAATTTTACAGAGGGATTCATGGAGCACTACTCTGGTAACATTCCCCAAGCTCTTCACTTACTGGACTTTCTAAATTTTATTAAAATAAATGATTTACATAGCAACTCTTTTTAAATAAACAGGAGCTAACATTTGCTGTTGAGTTAGCTTAAATGCAGAGAAAGTGTGAAAGTTACTTCTTTTTCTCCCCATGTGTGGATGCCACCCGAAGAGTCCTTACAATTTAAGAGGTCATAGATAATTATTTATTTTATAATTATTTAGCAGAGAATGGGGTCTGACATTTTGCTTTTGTGGCCTAAATTTATGTTGACTGGTAAGCTGCAGTACATGTTTTTGCATTGCTCTATATGTGCCACTCTTTGCCAAGAAGCCAATAAGCTATTCAGCACTGTCCCTTTTCATTAGCGTGGTTTTCAGTTTTAACATGTTATTTCATGTCAGCTGGCTTTTTCCGTTTTGCATCAATATTGTAATCAGTAGCTAACATTTTGTTAAGCAATTTGTTGATGCTTATCACTTGTCAGGTTTTCAGTTTGCCACCCACTGACATGATTTTTACTTCTTGTTCAGAAAGATTTTTACAGTTTAATAGTGTTATCCAACATATTGTTTTCTTTCCCCTCCCTTCCTCCCTTTCTTATCCTTTAACTATAAATAGATATGTAGCCATCAAAGGAAAATATACTGTGTTTTAAAAAGATGAACATTTAAAAGAGATCAAGTGAGGGTCAGGGAATTTCAAGTGAATCTAGAGAAGATCATTATGTGGAATGTGTAATATAGATCTATCTATATGTGGAAATGCTCTCAACCTCTGTGAAGTCCCTAGCACAATGCATGCCATTTAGTGGCAGGAAGTGTCAAATGGCTCAGGAAGTATCAAAAGAAACAAAATAAAGAACACATGTAAGCAACATCTTTCTAAGTTTAAGTAATAAGGAGCTCTACTTTTCACTCATTTCCGTCCTTTCACATTTCCTGGGGAGTGGATTAGCCAGTAAAAATGTTATGCACTTGTTTTTACTTTATTTGCAATATTACTTTGTATATTCACGTATTCCTTATCCCTTGAAGTGTGTATCTTATGTTCATCTCTTTCATTTTAGGCTAAATGTAATGTTTTTCTTCCTCTGCAAAACTTGCCCCTTTGTGTGAGTCTTAACAATAGTGGGAGAAACTCTGAAGGCCTCCTGATAGCAGTGGAAAGCTGTGAATTACCTTGTTTACTGAGAGTAAAGGAAAGTGCTATGGGGCCCACCAGGTACAGAGTCCTTCAGGTCCCCAGTCACCAGGGAAAATGGAAGCTCTTCATCACAAGAACTCCCATTTGTCTCCCAATTTACTGTTAAAAACAGCTGCTAAAATATAAGAAGATAAGTTCACGAATAGAGTAAGTATTTCATCTGTTAGAGCTGGGGCGTGGGATTTATGAGTTAATCAAATACACTGTTTAATGGGGTGTTACTAAATCATAACACAGAAATTTCTCATCTGCCCAGAAAGTTTGGGAAATGGAATATTATAGCATTCTGGCTCTTCAGTAGTTGCCACACATTATACCCTTTATAGCTATAGTTCTCAATTGGGGCCAGTTTTGCACCTTAGGGGACGTTTGGCAATGCCATAAGATATTTGTGATCATTAGGAGTGTGGAAAAGAGCATTTAGTGGGGACTGTCCAGGGATGTTGCCAAGCCCCCTACAATGCACATGACAGTCCACACAGCAAAGAATTGTCTGCTCTCAAACAACCGTACATCTGAGTTTGACAAACCCTGTGCTGCTGGTTAGCATTTTAAAAAACAATTAGATTAGCATTCAGCAAAACTCAATTAAAGTATAAAATGACAGTCAACATTTTTTTTTATTAGACTTAGATGAACTTTGGTATTTACAGTGTCTCAATGACTTTATCACCACCAATTACCACTGTGTTGGTGAGGTGAAGTGTGGGTTTATGAAGATTCCTTGTTGCTAGATGGAGAAAGATGTTATGCAATGGTATAGTTATCCAAGGAGGCTCATTATTTCTTATGTCATAACAGTTATTTGAATTACAATAGCCACTTACTTCTTTCTTATGGAGAGGATTATTTACTTTTCACATTACAGCAGAATTGAAATACAGCTTGATCTTTTTTAATGAGTTTTTAATCTACTTTAAAATAAGAAGTGGCACAGTCCTGCAAGAGGACTCCTGTCAGCACAGCTGTTGTTACAATACTGTAAGCTTTTATTTTTAGGTTACTGGGAGAACCTAAAAAAGAAGAAAACATTTCTTTATATCATTTGGATAAATCTTATTTTTGTGTACAATCTAACAAAATGGAAAAAGTACTTGCTTCTGGGTAGAAAAACTGAAGAAATCTGTTTATTTATTACTTTGTGAGTTAAATATTTATTGAGGGCTCTCTCAATCACATTTGGACAAGGGAAGTAAATAAAATAGATTATTTTTATGGTGTTGTTCATGGAATTATTTGGAAAATTATAAAAGTTTAAACTATGAGACTGAAATTAATTTGTGTCTGTAGTAACCTCTTGCACACGTGGTCAGATGTAATGTATGGTATTTAAAACTATAGAGACTTAATAGAAACTGCCCTTTGTATGGCTCTGATTTTATACCCAGATCCACTCCTTCAGTTATGAAGTTATTAAGGAGGTTATCATCAGATAATGATTCCTTTTTTACTAACTGCACATTAAATACCTAATATGTGCCATGCTATTCTAGGAACAAGGGACATCAATGTAAATGAAGAAGAGTCCCTGTCATCCTGTGGAATTGTAGGAGGAGGTGTGGGGACAGTGAACGTAGAGGTGGAAAGAATATTGAGAATGTGGAATGGAACAGGAGTGGTAGAGGAGACAGAGCTATGTGAATAGAAAAGTATTCCAAGTGGCAAAGAGTATAAACCAAGTATGAAAGCAACAAAATCTATCACTTATGTGTGTGATGAACTCTTGTTCTTTACCAGGATTTGCTTGTTTTTAACCATTTCTGTTAGAGATATTCACCTCTCAGCTTTTTGAATAATTAGCGTTGGGAAAGGTAGGGTAAACAAAAGCTTAATTTATGTTCATTTAATAATCTCTCAGTTTCCAAGGAAATGAATTATTTGAGTGCAGAACCAGTACCTTGATTTTTGTCATTGTTAACAATAACAAGTATGTGGCTCCTATGACCAAATCTCTGAATAGATTAACATTGAACGAACAATGAAAATTTTTGAGCTTATATATTTTTCAGTTTCTATTTCAAAGCATATTCTTAATTTAACTTTAAATCTTTTTGATCCTAGAAGGCAGTGGTAAAATTGACCCGAACAAACTGCTGAGATAGAAGGAAAAAGAATGTCACCCAGGCACTTTAATCTGGACATGTCCAAAATAGAACACACTGTTTTCGGCCAGATGTTTGTTTACTACTCCTTACTCTTTTTTTCTTGTCTTTATTGTAGCTGCTATGGGTTTTTTTCTTATCAGCCTTGGTACCCTCGAATCTGTCACTGCATTGCTGTCAGAGTGAGCCGTGGAAACCGTAGATGTGATGAGAATAAACGTGTTTCCAGGCAAAATTTAGCTGAATATTTACTGTGTACTTGGTATTCTTTTGAGCCCTTAATACACAGTAATTATTTTAATTTTCACAACAATATAATATCAAGAATATTATTCTTTAATAGATTAGAAAACTAAGGCATAAGAAAAAACTTGCTGTAGGTGACATCTAATATGTAGTGGAGCCGAGTTTTGACCTCAGGCATTTTGATGAGGGAACACTGGCTCAGAACTGATGACTGTAACTCAAAGAACTTGTCTTCTTTTTGAAACTTTCATTGCCTCCTCAAAACCTATCACAAATTCAAAGTACACCTATCTCCCACTTAATGACTTTACTTTTGAAGAACCTATTTCTAAGCCCAAACCTGAAAGTTAAAATTAAAATTCCATTAATTCTAATGAGAAAAATTATAACGGATTTCATCCTTACTTAAGATATCTAAACAAATTTCACAGGTAGAGAAGGATTCGACAATGAAAATGTGCTATATAAATAATAACCAAAAATTTCAAGGTAAAGGAATCTAATTTCTACATAAAATAAAGACATTATATCTGCAAGAGGAGGAAGAAAAGGCTGTGTGTTGTTGCTGGTTGACGACAATATGGTGTCATGGAATTATTCTTTGGAAAGTGCATTCTTTGTACCTCACTTTTGTCACTGGTTCTTCAACCTTTTTAGGCTTATGATTATCTTGTACTCAACCTTCACTGTATAACTGATAGGACAGCGTTAGGACAAAATAAATACTAAACTTGAACCATATCAAATACATGAACCCATCATGAAACTGGCAAATGCATGCACACAATAGATTATGCTTTATCTTTGTCTTACTCAAAAAAAATGGGTTCATCCAAATGTGGTGCTTAGTGCCAAGGTATTCCATAAGCTGCTCTCAAGTAAATCTGTGAGTGTGGCTCCCTGAATTCATGACAGCACTATTATCATGTTTTAGAGTGCATTTATTTGATGGATTTTTTAAGAAAAAAGATTGCTGTAGTGAAAAAAAAAAGATTCATTCAAAAAACCAGCATAAGGGCCGGGGATTTAGCTCAGTGGTTCTGCCGCCTGCCTCACAAGTGCAAGGTCCCGAGTTCGATCCCTGGTACCCAAAAAACCAACAACAACAAAACCCCCCAAAAAACAAACCAGCATAACTCTTCAAGAGCCATAATGGTGTACATTTGTTAGCTAAATAGGCATTGTGAAGTAAGTTTCTACTTGACATATAAAGTCTTCCAACTTAGGCCCTTGCATTGCTCCCTGGTCTCATCTTTCCTTACTTCCTGTCTCAAATCTATCTTGTCAACAATACTTCACTGTTTATCTGTACTCATCCTAATGTGCTATTTCATGCCTCTATTCCCTCTGCATGGAACATTCCCTTTCCCCCATGATGCATATACAGTGGGCTTGTGACACAATGAAGAAATTTCAGACTTCTGGGATATCTGTTTTTTAAAGGGCACTACTAGCAGACTGCTCCAGCTTTGTCCTGGAAGGACGAAGATACTACCTTTAGTATCCTCATGAGAAAACAACTCTTCCCTCTGCCATGGAAGAGAGGCAAAATCTTTACCTTCTAAGGTGGTTTGTTACACAAATATTCCTGAAAGCTACTCTGAAACAAAATATTGATTAATGCCTTCAGTTGGAAAGTATCAAAGTGGGAGAAATTAATGGAGAATAGTCTTCCAGTAGTTCTTGGATGTAGTGCATTGTATTAAAATTATTCATTCAAGTTTCTGTTGGTGAGGTAGAGCAGAAATTTAATTCTTTCCATCCTTAGATTCTTATCTAGCATCTTAGTTATCACATATTAGAGAATCAATGTACATATGTAAATGGATAAATAAAATGAAAACTTTCAAAATATAGAGAATGTGGGAAGCTATAGAAAACACTATTTTACGTAAAATAATCCATCAAAACTACAATAAGCACAACTGAATTTTAAATGCCCGGTTTCCTATGGTCAGCCAGCTGGTTTTCCATATATTTCCAGACTAATATATCTGGAACCTCCCTCATATAGTGATGCTAAAGTCAATTCTTATTATATGTCAAGCTCTAAGTTAAACTCTTTATAAATAACAACTGAATATACCCTATGAAAAGTTCTAATATTATCTACTATTGGAACTGGGGGTAGAAAGTTTAATGAGAGACTTAAATAGAAAGTGTAAGTAACTTGTTCAAAGTTATGCCAGTGGTCAGTGGTTGAGATAGGATTTAAGATCAGCCAGTTTGACTTGGGAAGTTGTGTTTTTAAACCTTTAAATTGTGTAACTCTTCATGGAAAATAAAAATTTATAAATCTGCATGAGTTACAGTAGCTTCTATAAACACATGCCCTGCTTCCAAAACCAAATTTCAATATCTGGAACCCAAATATGCCCTATTAACAAATGCCAGTATGCATTTGGAGAATTAAATTGAACCATATTATTTTAGCAATGATGTCACTCTTGCAAAGTAACTCTTTGAGGATGTTAAAATGAGGTTGGTATCTTTGTAGATATTGGGGTTGGGGATCCATGAAGACAGTACTGCTGCTAACCTCCAGATAGCCTAGGATTGCAGCAGGGCCAGCTTTGAGGTTGGCCAACCTACATAGTCACACAGGGTCTTTTGCTTAGAAGGGGCATACTTAGGAGTGTTTACTTGTTTGGTTTTCTGCTGTACTGTCATTGTCTTGAAGTTCTTTATACTTTTTGAACAAGGGTATTGGCATATTTCACTGGGCATCTCAAATTATGTATCTAGTCCTGGGATGGCATTTTGGTTCAGTCTCTGCAGCAGCTAATTATTAGAGGAGAAGGGAAGTGGACTGGCTACATTAGTAACTCATGGGTCTGCCATACTAGACACTGGATGGGGGAAACCCTGGTCCTAAATTTCTAGGCCATAGAATATCCAATTCCTTGAGTATTTCTTGATTTTACAAGATTATCTTGGGACTGATTTAAGGTATATTTATTGCAGAATAACAGTCTACCTTAAGAAAAAAATTATGGACCCTAATATATAACTTCCAGGTTCTTAAAGATCTTAAATATATTTTCATTTTCTCTCCACCTCTGATGGTTTGTTTTAGATCAATTCAATCATTTTTAAACATAAACACCAAATTAATGAAATGAGAAATAACATTTCCTTTTAACAGGAAGCAATATTTATTATTTCCACTTGAACATCATATAATTTACATTTCTACTACCTTTAGTAAATGTGGAATGCACTGTGTTGTATGTGTGTGTCTGTGTGTGAATGTGTAAGCTTAATATACTCTATATTAGTGTCAGGGTTGCTAGTACATTTAGTGATGTTGTCAACAGCTTTGATTTGCATTTCGCCAGTATTATGTAGCTACTTCTCTTTCTTTAGAAACCTTGTTTCAAGAACTTATACAACTTGCGGTCATACTTATCTGTGTTAACTTCTAGAAAACACATATGTAAACCAGATCTTATTTTTTGTAGCTATTTCTTTGTTAACAGTTTTATATCATTATCTCAGCAATCTTTGCAATTCCCTGTTGAAGTTTTCTATTCCACTACAGGTGGAAATAAGCAGGGGCAAAAATACTGATTTATGTAGTATTTTCTTAAAAAAACCCTGTCTTTATTTAGCATTACTAATTTATTCAGGTCCTGAATCTTTTCTGCTTTCAATGTGTTGTATTTTATCAGCCATAGGTTTAAATTTTGGTCTAAACAGGAGAAAATTATGTGGCAGTAAGTTCCACTACCTCCAATTCTACAAAGAATGTTGTACTGCTTCAGACCCAGCAGAGGGAGACCGAGTTCATGAACAAATCTCAGGAGCTGTTTGATGACTGAACTAATAATTCCTTGGCAAAAGGACAGGGGGTGGTGATGGTGAGGGGAGAGCTCAACATTAAGTGCAAAGTCGTGTGTAAGAGAGAGAGAGAGAGAGTAGAAGAAAGAAGTAGAATGCTGGATATTAGAATTTTAAGATATACTTAAAATGTGGAAGATATATTACATCTCCTGAAGGAAAATTACAGAGTTGATGGAGAGAAGCATTTGATTTTCAGATCCCAAGAATGTGCTTTAATGTTAAGTGCATAAAACTCCTCTTTTCTCTGACTTCTCTAGTTAGCCAGTTCTCCCTTTAAAACTTACAGATTGAATCCTTATACATTTATATTTCTTGTGATTTTTATATTTAAAGTGCTTTCCCCAATGAAAGCTTTTTTTTTTTTTTTTTGGTACTGGGGATCGAACTAGGGTCCTTGCACTTGTGCAGCAGGTGGCAAAACCACTGAGCTAAAACCCCGGGCCAGTGAAAGCTTTTTTTTAAAAAATTTTCAACTCAGTCCATTACCTTACAGGCTCACACATTGTGTGTGCATCTGTGTCTGAGGCAGAAACTCCTGGAGGCTATTCAAGTTTAGGCAAATGTTTATTGACTAGATTAGTCAATTAGTTCACCACCTGTCCAAACAGTACTTATTGAACGTTAAGTACCATGTGAGATACGAAGTGTGTATGTCTAAGGAGGGGAAATATGCAGAGGGAGGGAGAGTCCACACTCTTTTTTGTTCTTCATGAACTTACACATAGTGGGATAAATAAATGTGTTTGGCAAAACATAAAACATGATGTAATGAAATGCTAAGGAGTAAAGTGCCCACAAAGTGTACATCAAGTCATTGTTCAGAAAAGAGATATATGCAGATCCTTGCAGCTGGAAGAACCTGTACAGGCTTTATGAATAATATGGGCTAAATGATGCATTGAGAGGAGAGGAGAAGGGAGAAGAGGAGAAAGAAGGGGAAGGGAGGACAGGCGAGTGGAGGGGGAGGATGGAACAGCTTCCACGTGGAGAGCAACATAAGAGGCAGAGTGTTTGGTGCATGACGGAGCTGCAGTGTCACCAGGTGGGATTATGCAGTTTGTGTGCTGCATACTTTGGGGGTGCTCTTTGCATCAAGCCTACTTATCAGCACACTCTGCTCATGCTCAGAGCCCTAGAAGGAATTCTGGAGTGAGTGGAGTTATGTAGGACAGTGGTTCCTGACCCTTTGTACGTTATAGTATCAGTCACCGTATTCAGAGGAGACCATGAAAAGGCAGTGAGCTCAGTAGGTGGAGTAAACTGTATAATAAAGCAGCCTAGATCTGAAATAGCCATGTAAGCTAGGGTAAGTTTATGAACCTCTTTATGTCATAATTTCCTCATCTGTAAAATGGCATGAAAGCAGTATTGCCAAGGAGAAGGAGTTGTGGTGGTTAAATGAGATAAAACATTACCTGCCTAAAAGAATGCCCAGAGCCTTGTGAGACCTGAGTGATAACTGTTACTATCAAAGGGCGAAAGTGTCACTCTAACACGATTCAGTACCCTACTTTTGGAAGTGTAGAAATATTCCATTAGGTTTTCAGTTATGAAAATCTTGGGTCTCATCTAGTCTGCTCTGTCTTTTGTTAGTTGAAAATGATGGAGCAGATTGTATGGTTTAAGATTTCGCTGGTCTTACTTGTTGATTTATTGAAGTAAATCAGACAGCATGGTTCCCCTTGTTTCAGCAGAAAACAAAGGTGACATTTATTTTAGTAAAAGTGATGCTCACATGGGAATTCAGTGTTCTTAGATATCCTTCCAGTGTCCCCACATTTTCCAGCTGTTTTGAATTCTGCACAGAATGTAAACTCTAGGACAGTGGTACCGTGGCTGTTCCAGTCACTGTTTGTTTCCTGTGCTTCACATTCACTCTTGTTTCAAATAAATAGGACAATAACAGAATGAAGGCACGATTTTGAACATCATCTCTGTCTTTTCCTACAAATTTGAGGGCAGTCCTATACCTAGCATAAGTGAAGCAGGTTTTACTATAGAATATTTCAAAAAATATCTATTAAAAGTTTGCCATGTGCTCTGTCAATGCCATAAGATGAAATGTATTTTAGATTACTTTAAAATATAAAAGTACTCTCTCAGCCAGGTGTGGTGGTTCATGCCTGTAATCCCAGCACTCCAGAGGCTGAGTAAGGAGAATTGCCATGAGTTCGAGGCCAGCCTGAACTACATAGTGAGATCCTGTCTCAAAAAACAAAACAAACAAGAAAAGTACTCTCTCATACCTCACCTATAGCATTAATATGAAATCACCATTATTTCTCCTAATTAGTAGATTTAGCCATTGAGTATTGGTAGAGTTAATTAACTCAGTGCCACATACAGATTATCATGGACTTTGGATTTGACCTGGGGTACCTTGTCCACAGATGTAAAAGATTTTCTTCTGATTTCTGTGGCATCATACATATTATATATCTGACTTGAAAGCCTGTGCTGATATTTACTTCTGCAGGGGAGAATGAGATGTCTCTAAATTTCTCATATTGGTGTATATTAGTTTATGAGATTAGCTAGGGATTACATTGGAAGATGCACAGTGGCTTATCCAGGATGTGAAACTGAATAGGACCTTGAGGTGATGAGGAGGAATGAACAGTGAGAGCCACTTTGAGTAGTTGGTGGAGATCACTGTGTATCCATTGGAAATGGAAGTTCTGGATGGGCTGCTTCACCAGGGGGCTCTGAATAAAGGCAGCAGGAGTGCAGAAAACAGATCAATTGTGAACACTGGAAAGTGGTGAGTCTGGAGTGGGCGTTAATGCTTTTCATAACTATGCAGAACTTTTCATGCTACTGGGTTAGCTGAAAACCTAAGTCCAAGTAACGGGGCAGGCTGAAATTGTGTCTGACTGTATATATTGCAGGAAGGGGAGAGTTTTGAAAAACTATTCTTTACTTTTGCCTCCCTTTTTGGAGAGAAACCTTCATCAAATATACTGGTTATGCTCAATATTTTCTATGCCAGTGTTTACTGAAGCACATCTGTAAAGGGGTTTTGCCTAACAAAATTTACTAACATTGTCTCTCTCTCTCTCTGTCTCTCTCTCTCTCTGTCTCTCTCTCTCTCCCTCTCTCCCCCTCTCTCCCTGCCTCCCTCTTGACCTTGGTTTTTTTTTGGAGATGGTTTCACCATGTAGCCCAGGCTGGCCACAAACCCATGATCTTCCTGCTTCAGCCTCTTGAGTGCCATGCCCAGCTGAATGTTGACTATTTCTATTTAAAATTTCCTATATCATGGAATTACAAACTGAACTCCTTAGAAAGAAACAATGTCTATTTAAGGAGAGTGTTGAAATGTACAATGCCGTATTGTCTTAGGTGCCTAATAATTGCAAATATAATTGAACTGAATCAACATTTGTGGCTATTCCCTTTATATAACTTGTCATAGTTGGTCCCTATGGTTTCCTGCTTATACTATGAAGTAAATATTTGTTCTCTATAATATTTAGTGTAAGGCTTTGCCCATAGTGGATGTTTATTAAATAAATTGGAAGTTAAACCTCTTTACTTTAACAGAGATGCAGGATAATAGGATGATGAGGAAGAAACATAAGTACAAGCTCCTTGAGATAGAGTTATCTGACATTGAATTTACTCTTTGGTGTGCCATTTTCTCATTTGCGACCTACTTTATCTATAAGGTAGAGATTTATTAAATTTCATTTTAAAGCGGCATCCAAAATAACTAATACAAAAATGATTATAAAACAAATTAAATCACAGTAGGAATGCAAAAAATGGAAATGGAGACTGACATGTGGAGTAGTGATTATGCTTGTCTTTTCCACCTTGTGGTTTTCTGTGTGTGGCCAGTGAGTGTGTGCGTGTGTGTGCGTGTGTGTGTGTGTGCACGGGTGTATGAACATGTGCATGTGTGTCCATGTGTGAATTTGTGTATGTATTTCAGTTAGTCAAAACAGATTTCTAAAAATGCTTTGGTAAGGGGATTGTAGATGCTTAGTTGTCAGGGAAATTACCTTCATGATAAGCTTTTTATAAGCATTCCTGTTTTATTTGATGGAATTAGCAACCTCAATTCCCACTGTGAAAAATTTTCTTTCATGTAGGAAACCATTATATAAGGAATTAGAATTTTATTTCAGTATTATAATTTTGAGGTAGATTTTAAAAGAATGATGTAATAGCATTTCTTGTTGCTATAGATCAATGCCTGAAGAATAAATTGTTTATTAAATGGCAAGAAAAATAATGAAACTACATCTTTGTCTTATACTATGTATTAAGTAACTCAAGATGATTTAAGGATTAAATGTCAAAAGCAAATTTAAACACTTAGAAGGAAATATAGACAAATATATATATATTTTTTTCCCCATTAAGTTTATTGGTACAGTTTAGGTATAAAATACAGTTACATTCATCATTGGGATCTTGTACCATTACATGAGTATCTTGGTTCTTATTTTTAGACAAATATATTTTAAAAATAGAACTACAAAAATATTCTTTAGGGCATAAAACATGTTTAGTATAAAAGACAAGACATAAATTTTGCTATATTAAGAACTTTAGCTCATGAAGGGATCACTTAAAATAAAAAAAATCTGGCACAACTTAGGAGATTTTTACAGTCTCAGAAACTGACAAAGGATTGGTGTCAACAGTATGACAGCAATCTCTTATAAATCAGTAAGAAAAATGGGCAAAAGTCATTAGCCGACATTTCACAGAAGAGGAAACTGAGATGACCAACAAATAGATGAAGATGTTCAGTATATCACATCACACTCATTAGTGATCATGGAAATGCAAATAAAGAATAATACAATATGATTTTATAGTCTTCATTTAATAAATAATTTTAAAAGCTGTAGAATAGCAATTATTAGAGTGGATACAAATTCAGTGCATGTTCTTGCTCGTCAGAATGCAAATTGTTCAGTAATTTTGGAAAAACATTGAATATTTTGGAAAAAACTGACTATTCATGTACCCTAAAACTTAGAAATTCTGCTCTTAATTATTCAGTCACACTCATTTACATATACAACAGAAACATGTGTAAAGATGTTCATATCATTCACATATCATTTAAAGAATAACCTGGAAAATAATCAAATTGACATCAATTAGGCAAATGTATTAATAAACTGGTATATTTACAATAAAATATGATACAGTAGCCAATATTGATAAGTGTGGATGAATGTTAGCAATACAGTACTGATAAACAAGTAAGTAATAACATTATATTATTTGTCAATATATTTTTAGATTATATATCAATAGTGTTGTTTAAAAGTTAATTCTCAGAATTATATATCTATCACATAAAAAAAACATTGGAATCTTGGTGCACATTTTAATTATGTTCTATCTATTTTCCAATGAAAAGAATTAAAACAGTATCTAAAACCAGTTTTCATATAAAGTTTTTGAAACTCATATTTAAAACATTGAAGTGTTGAGCACTTAAATAATTAACTTAAACATCTCTTAAAAACATATGAGGTCCTGGGCTGAATAGGGTGGGTCAGTAGTAGAATTTTAGATTTTTTTTTTGGTACCGGGGATTGAACTCAGGACCTTGTGCTTGTGAGGCAGGTGGCGGAACCACTGAGCCAAATACCCAGGTAGAATTTCAGATTTAAATATCCAAGATCCTCTCTTACATTTTCTAAAATATGTAGCTTTTTATATTTGTGAAACAAAATTAAAAGCATCGTAGGATAGCAAAATTAAATGTCAATTATTAGAAGTATAGTGCTATAAAATATGATAAAAATACAAACAAACATGAGAGCTAATCAACAAAATTAGGTAGGAATTTCAGCTTACAAAACCAACTGGCAGCCTGTAAAATTTGGAAATACTATTTTGTAATGAAACCCAAATATTTATTCACATCTGTATTATTTTGCTAGGACTGTCGATAACAAAGTACTAAAGATTGGTAATATTAAAAAATAAATTTATCTTTTCCTAGTTCTGGGTCTAGAAGTCCAAGAACAAGGTGCTAGCAGATCTGGTTTCTTCTGAGGTCACTCGCTTTCTCTGACTTGAAGATGGCTGCCTTCTCCTTGTGTCCTCAGAGTCCCTGTGTGTGCGCACATCCCTGACAACTGGCTATACGGGATTGGGGTTGACATCAACAGCCCCATGTGAACTAATTAGCACTTTAAGGACTTTATTTCCAAAAACAATTGTAGTATAAGGTACTAGACATTTGAACTTCAATTTATGAATTTTGAAGGGGGCACAATTTAGCTCCTAATAGCATCTTTTTCTGTGCCTCTCATTCCCATGACCTGTCTCCCATGATGAGTGTTGCTGTTTCCTAAGCCCTGCTTCAGGTGCTGGGACACAGCCATAATGCTTACAGTCTGTACCTCACAATGCATAGGAAAAAGCTCCAAGGACTCCAAATTTGAGGAAAAATAAGATATTAAAATTGCAAATGCCATTATTCGCAAATCTGTTATTTTTAGTAATGACCAAAAGCTGCCCCTTTAATTGTTTGAGAGAATTAACTACTGTTAAAGAAATTAACAAATCGCTGTTGCTACTCCTTCAAGGTCTGGAACATGCTATATGTAATTGAGCACATGAGAGCAGCTTAATTGCAAAAAAAAAAAAAAAATCCTGTAATTAGAAGCAGGTGTCACTGTGACAATTGGTTGTGGATCTGGAACCACTGTGTTTGCTCTGTCCACAGGTCTTACTTAACGCCTGAGGTATGTATGTCTCCTCCAGTTGTGGCCACATGGATTTCAGGCCTACCATTGTTACCTGTCTAGAAGATGACTACCTATCTCTTTAAAGAAACTTCTCAGATCCCTCAAAGTGAAATTTGGGTAAGCCACAGAGAACACAAAGAGTCAGAGAATCCCAAGTGTACCCTTCAAGTTTTGTGGAAGTCTGATTAGTTATTTCTATTTTTTAAGTAATAGCTTAAAGAACTAATTTACATTTTATTTAAATATGTTATTTTCCTATATTAATTAAGATTACTTCCTCTTTCCATACTACTCTGTTATTGCCTTGAGTCTCCCTTGTTTGGGCTAGACCACGATAGAATGGAATCAAATAATAAGCCAAGTAGACCCAATGGGGCTAATGTGGAACCTGATGCCATCCCCTAGTGGGGCCAGTGAGCAAGGACAAGGAAGGAAGCTACATGTCTGACTGGGTACCAGTGCAGATAATTGGAGTTTGATGGTGAGCTTCATACCTTACTTCCCATGCCTTGGTACAATTAAAATCTCTCCATGGAGAGAAGAAATCAGACAGCCTTGTGAGACCAGGACTCTGAGGAGGACAAGTGAGGGTAGGTGTGAGGGTTGGGAGGGGACACATTTTTAATTGTCATTTTCATCACTGAGTTGAAGAAATATAAACAAACACAAAATTACATTTTTGTGCATCTGGGTTTATGGGATCCAACTTGACCCTGGCATTGTGGATTCTCTATGGTTCAGTTTAGATACAATGGCGTCTGCTAACAAGGACTGAAAAAAAGATTGAGCTGCAGCATGGCCTGATCCAAGGCTAGGGACTCATGAACTATAAAAATTTTATCATAGCCCTTGAAACATGCTGTCATAAATAGAGAAAAAAATCAGTACAGCATTATGTTCTAGTCTCCTGAAGCAATATGAAGATAATCTGAACATAAACTGGGAAAATGGGGGACCAGGGCATGAGGCATACACAATCTCTGCAAGTGCGAGGTGATTCTTGGTTGTTTTCAGTTTGATAATGTTTGGTCAGTATAAGCTTTCTCTTGTAGGTTTAGAATTAAAATAGAAATAGAAAATAGTGAAGTTATAGAAGAAGTTGTCAAAGAAGGTAAATATTTTGAGAAAATATTTAAAAAGTATTAGTTTTAGAAATTAGCCCACATGACGGACATCATACAATATTTCAATGAATCCATAATCACATCAACCCATTTTTAGTTTAAATGAAACTCTTGAATTAGATTATGGCCCACATAAGAACTATGACCAAAATTACAAATAAAAATAATGTTCTTGGAGAAATCTTTGGGGGCTCTTATTGTTAGGAATTATACCAAGAAAAGCAACCAGTACAATTACAATAATGACACCTTACGTAGATATGCCTGAGAATATTAAGAAATGATTAAAAGCATGGACTTTTGATTCCAGTGGGGTTTGATTTAAAGGCTGGCTCTACAATTGCATAGCTGTGTGAGTCTGTGCAGTGTACTTTGCCTTCCTGCAAAGTGGAAATACAAGTACACAAAACAGTTTGGTTGTGGATATTAAATCTAATCACAATTAATGTGCCTGGGAATAGTGCTCATTTTGTTATTGTTAGAAGTTTTACTAATTGGAGTTTTTTTAGCAGCCTGACCCATGATTTTAAATTCTTTTCTTGGTTGGTTTAACAAAATATCTTCAATTATTAGGACATAGATTTTGCATTCCTGAACAATTTAATTTCTTATACATTAGAAATTGTGGATTTATGATAAAAGCTTATATATTGAACTGAATCACAAAGTATGGCTAAAAAAGCCATGAAAAGGCAGTGAGTAAAAGAATTATTATTTTTTTCTTTTGTGGTGCTGGGGAACAAATTCGGGGCCTCACATGCTTAACATGCACTCTATCACTGAGCCACGGCCCCTGCCGCTAAGAATAAAGTTTGGACAACACTCTTTTATGCCATCTTAAATAAAATAGAAAAGGGAGAAAATAGCTTTAATGTCCTCTAGAAGTTAGTGACAATATTAAAGTAATAGATGTTACAGTCATTTGCATTCTATTTAGTAATATTCTTTTACTCATCTAAAAGATTTTTAACTAAAAAGAAAGAGTAAGCTTTAGGACACTAAGAGAGGAAGAAGTTGTTATGAATTTGCACTGGAAGAAATAAGAATGCAGAAGTGTTAAGAATCCAGTAATATCATCCTTCCTTAGGATTTTTCCAGGCTTTGTACTCTTTTTTCCTTTTTGAATGCAAGCTTTGCTTAAGAAAGTATCTTAGCTCATTTCCATAAATCAAAATCCTGCCAAGTATCTAATGAAAACACAGACTAGAAGTCTCTAGACTAAATTAATAAGATTAAAATTAAAACCTGGCCTTAAAAAGTTGTCAGAATTCACTACTCTCTTCTTATTGTTGAGGTAGAATTTGGCTTCTTTGGAAAATAAAGTGCAAGCCAAACTTACAACTCTGACAAAATCTATCTGATTTTTCCTTTGGTAACATTTTGGAGTATATCTTTGTTTTATAGTAGTTTTATTATGATTGATAGTTAATCTTAGTCCTCATACTCAGTTGATAGGTCCTCATTCTCAACTATTTTTTCAAAAATGCTAGAGATATTTTACTTTTGGCCAACCTGGAGAATGACCTAAATTTTGTTTTGCTTTTAATTTTTTCTCATTAATTACTTTTATTAGTGGGGACAAAAGGAGGTGAATTTTATTTATTTATTTATTTATTTTTAATTACATAAATTCTTTTATTGGTACATTGTAGGTATACAACACATTTACATTTCTCATTGGGAACTTGTACCTTTACATGATGCATCTTGGTTCTTATTTTTTCCCCATTCCTAGCCCTCCCTTCACCCCCTCAACCCTTCCCTATTTACAAAGACTTTATTTCCATTTTTTCCATTTCTCATCATTTTTCCTGTCCCTTCTTTCCTTTCCCCTGCCCCTCCCACTGGCCCTAACCCTCTGGACCTTTTCTTCCTATTTTGCATTATCGATTGTTCGTTCTAATCATTGGTATATTTTAGGTATATAATATAATGACATTCATCATTGGAAGTTTGCACCTTTACATAATCCTCCTTGGTTCTTATTTTTCACCTTGCCCAGCCCTCCATTCAAACCCTCCATCCCTCCCTATTTACAAAGATTTTGTTTTCATTTTTCCATTTTCTCACATTAATTACATTCCCTTCTTCTCTTTCCCTACCCCTACCCCTCCCACTTCCCCTTCCCCTTTGCCCCTTTTCTTCCTACTTCACATTATCTATTATTTGTTTTAGTCCTTATTTACACTTTCAGTTTCTCACACCAGAGTAACTGTTTGGTATTTATACATGTGTGTAATATTTATTTCACTTCAGAGTACCACCTCAGTGTGCATCCATTCAGCTATAAATATTTCTAATTTCTCATTTTTTATGGTTGAGTAGTACTCCATTATATTAAAAAACCACATTTTCTTTATCCAGTCTCCAGTTGATGGGCATTTGGGCTGTTTCCAAGTTTTAGCTATTACAAACTGTGCTGCTATGAACATTGGTGCACATATATCACTGTGGTATGATTCTTTTAATTCTTTGGGGAAGATCCCCAGCAGGGGAATAGTGGAGTCAAATGAGACTTCCAGTCCTAGTTCTTTGAGGTATCTCCATATTGATTTCGACAGTGGTTGCAGCAGTCTACACTCCCACCAGCAGTGGAGCAGGGTTCCTCTTTCCCCACAGCCCTGCCAGCATTTGTTATTGGTTTATTTCATGATAGCAGCCATTCTTTCTGGAGTGAAGTGGAATCTCAGCGTTGTTTTCATTTGCATCTCTCAAATGACCAGTGATGTGGAACATTTTTTCATGTATTTATTTGCTATTTCTACTTTTTTGTCTGAGAAATGTCTGTTCATTTCAGATGCCCATTTTTGGATTGGGTCTTTAAATTTAGGAGGTCTGATCTTTTTAAGTTCTTTATAGATTCGAGATAGTAGACCTTTGTCTGAGGAAGAGCAGGTGAAGATTTTTTCCCACATTGTGGGTTGTCTCTTCACACTGCTGATGGTTTCTCTTGCTGTGCAGAAGCTTTTTAATAAGAAGAGATCCCATTTGTTGATTGTTTGTGCTAGTTGACGGGCAACTGAGGTTTTATTCATAAAATCTTTTCCTACACCAATGTCTTCAAGAGTTCTACCAAACCTCTGTTCCAACTGGTTCAGAGTTTCTATTTTAATATTTAGATCTTTAATCCATTTTGATTTTAGTTTGGTGCATGGCAAGAGATATAGGTCTAGTTTTAATCTTTGGCAAGGTGAAACCCAATTTTTCCAGCACCATTTATTAAAGAGGCTATCTTTCCTCCACTGAGAGTGTTTGGTTCCTTTATCGATGATGAGATGGCTGAGTGTGTCTGGTGTTGTTTCTGCATCTTCTAATCTGTTCCATTGTTCCTCAGGTCTGTTTCTTTGCCAGTACCATGCTGTTTTTATTGCAGTAGCTTTTTAGTGTAGTTGAAGGTTGGGGATTGTGATACCCCCTGCCATGTCTCTGTTACCTAGAATTGCTTTTGCTATTCTGGGTCTCCTCTTCTTCCAAATGAATTTTTGGATTTCTTTCTCAAGGTCCATGAAGTATGCTGCTGGGATTTCAACTGGAACTGCATTGAATCTATATAGCAATTTTGGAAGTATGGCCATTTTCACTATATTAATCCTTCCTACCCAGGATCAGGGGATGTCTGTCCATTTCCTGATAGCATCTTCAATCTCTCTTTTCAGAGTGCCATAGTTTTCAGAGAAGAGGTCTTTGATTTCTTTTGTTAGGATGATTCCTAGGTATTTCAGTTTTTTGGATGCTATTGTGAAAGGAATTATTTGCCCTATTTCTCTCTCAGTGAGTCTGTCATTGGTGTAGAGGAAAGCTATTGATTTTTGTGTGTTGACCTTGTAACCAACTACTTGACTGAATTTGGGTATTAAGTCTGGAAGACTTTTGGTGGAGTTCTTGGGGTCTTCTATATACAGTATCATGTCATCTGCAAATAATGACAATTTGACTTCTTCATTTCCTATCTTTATTCCTTTTATTTCTTTCTCTTGTCTAATTGCCGTGGCTAATGTTTCCAGAACTATATTGAACAAGAGTGGTGATAGTGGACATCCTTGTCTTGTTCCTGATTTTAGTGTGAAGGATTTCAGTTTTTGACCATTTAGTACGATACTGACTGTTGGTTTTTCATAGATGGCTTTTATCAGTTTGAGGTAGAGACCATCTATTCCAATTTTTTGTAGGGTTTTTATCATAAATGCATGTTGGATTTTGTCAAATGCTTTTTCTGCATCTATGGAGATAATCATATGGTTTTTGTCCTTGGCTCTATTGATATAGTGTATTTTATTAATTGATTTTCATATATTGAACCATCCCTGCATCCCTGGGATGAATCCCACTTGATCAGGGTGTATGATCTTCTTGCTGATCTTCTGCATTCTGTTTGCCATTATCTTATTAAGGATTTTTACATCTATGTTCATTAGTGAGATTGGCTTATAGTTCTCTTTTTCAGTTGGGTCTTTCTCTGCTTTGGGGATCAAGGTGATGCTTGCTTCCAGGAAGGAATTTGGGAGTATTGCTTCCCTTTCCATTTCATTGAAGAGTTTAAACAGTAGTGGCAGCAGTTCCTCTCTAAATGTCTTGTAGAATTCAGCAATGAAGCCTCCAGGCCCTGGCCTTTTCTTAGCTGATAAGTTTTTTTATTATATTTTCAATTTCCTTGGTTGATATTGGGTTGTTTAGAAATTTTAGGTCTTCTTTTTTCAACTTTGGTAATTCATATGTATCTAGGAATCTGTCCATTTCTTCTGTGTTTTCCATCTTATTGGTGTATGGGTTCTGGAAGTAGGTATTGATGATCCTCTGGATTTCTGCTGGGTCTGTTGTAATTTTACCCTTTTCATTTCTAATTGCATGGATTTCAGCCTTTTCTTTCCTTTTTCTAATAAGGTTGGCTAAGGCTTTGTCAATTTTATTCATTCTTTCAAAGAACCAACTCTTGGCATCATTGATTTTTTTTGTATCATTCTCTTAGTCTCCATTGCATTGATTTCTCCTCTGATCTTTATAATTTCCTCCCTTGTATGAGCTTTGGGGTTGTCCTGCTCTTCTTTTTCTAGGAGCTTGAGGTTCAGCAACAGGTTGTTTAACTGGGCTCATTCTGTTTTCGTAATATGTGTCTTCACTGCTATGAATTTCCCTCATAAGACTGCTTTCATTGTGTCCCATAGCTTCTGATATGTTGAATTGTCATTGTCATTTAATTGAAGGAACTGTCTAATTTCTTCTTTAATTTCGTCTATGCCCCATTGGTTATTCAGAAGTGTGTTGTTCAATTTCCATGTATTTATGAAATTTTTCCTGTTGTTTTTGCGGTGGATCTCCAATTTCATCGCACTATGGTCTGATAATATACAGGGGATAACTTCAATTCCTTTGCAGTTTCTTAAACATGTGGTCTATTTTGGAGAATGACCCATGTGCAGCTGAGAAGAATGTGTATTCTGATTTTGTGGGGTGGAACACTCTGTAAACATCTGTTAAGTTCATTTGTTCAAGAGTTCGATTGGGTTCTAGTATTTCATTACTTATTTTTAGTCTAGTTGATCTATCTATTTGTGACAGTGGGGTGTTGAGGTCCCCCACTATGATTGTATTAGTGCATATATGACTTTTCATGTCTGTTAGTATTTGTTTTATATAGTTGGGTGCACTAGTGTTTGGTGCATAGATATTTATGATTGTCATCTCTTCCTCTTGGATTGTTCCCTTTACAAGGATGTAGTCTCCTTCTTTGTCTCAATCAGTGTTGGTTTGAAATCTACTTGATCTGCCAAGAGGATAGTTGCTCCTTCTTTTTATCGGGTTCCCGTCTCATGGAGTATTGTTTTCCACCCCTTAACTTTCAGTCTATGAGTTTCATTTTGAATTAAGTGTATTTTTTGTATGCAGCATATTGTTGGATTTTGCTTCTTGACCCATTCTGCCAGTCTATTTCTTTTGATTGGTGAATTGAGACCATTAACATTGATGGTTATAACTGAAATGCATTGACTTATCATTGTCATGACTTTTTCTTTTTGTTGGGTTCTTCCCCTTTACATTTAATTTCTTGTCATGCCAGATGGGTTCATTCTGCTTTGCTTCCTGGGGTTGTGATCCTCAATGTCTGTTCCTAGGATATTGTGCAAAATTCTTTGGAGTGCTGCTTTGGTATTCACAAAGTTCCTAAGGTGCTCTTTGTTTTGAAAGTATCTTATTTCTCCATCAGTTCTGAAAGATAGTTTTGCAGGGTACATCAATCTGGGTTGGAGGCTGTTTTCTTTTAGGGCTTGGAATATGTCACTCCAAGCTCTTCTTGCCTTGATGGTTTGTGTTGAGAAGTCTGCTGTGATTCTGATGGGCTTTCCTTTGTATGTGATTTGTTTCTTTTCTCTGACTGCTTGGAGAACTTTGTTCTTCTGTTGAGTTTCTGGAATCTTAACAGTTTTATGCCTATGTGTAGTTTTTTTTGATCAAGGCTATTTGGAGTCCTATATGCCTCACTTATCTGTATGTCAAGTTCTTTTCCCCTGCTTGGGAAGTTTTCTGCCATTACTTCTGTGAAGAGTTTTTTTTATGTCATCTGCACTCTCTCTTGTTTCTTCTTTGACTCCAGTCAGTCTTATGTTATTCTTCTTTGCATCATCTAGCAGCTGCTGGATTGATTTCTCATGCTCTCTTACAATTTTGAAGCAATTTTTCTTTTCCTGGTCACTAATTGCAATCTTATCTTCTATATCTGAAATTCTGTCCTCACATTGGCTCATTTTGCTGTGAAGACTTTCAGTGGAGTTTTTGTTCTCCTGCAAATCTATGTGCATCTGTTTTATGGATTCCATTAGTTTCCTATGTTGGGATTCCATCATGTTCCTGAGTTCCTCTCTAGATTTATGAATCATGTCTTGCACTAGGGGCACAATTTCTCCTGTTATCTGAGAAATTATTTCTGATTTCATATTTTCCAGATCCTCTTTTGTTGCCAGTTCAGTGGGTCCAGGTGGTTGAGTATCAGAGTGTTCCATCTCCTTTCCCTTTGAGGTTGCTGTAGGTGATCCGGAAGTCTGGTTTTGAGACTTATTAATGCATCTTCTCATTTCAATCTGGGGTGAGGGGGAGGCGGTGCGGTGCTGTTGGTGCCCACATGGCTCACCTCCTCTGCGCTGGGAGAGGTGGGACAGCAGCTCAGAAGCCTCTTCCTCTGTGCCGGGAATGGTGGGATGGAAGGTGGCCCAAAAGCCCTTTCCTCTGGGCTATTAATGGTGGGACAGTTGGTGGCCCAGAAGCCCCTTCCTCTGGCAAGTGAATTTTAATAGGATGAGAATATAAAAGCAAAAGTCAATGTATGAGAGTTGGCCATGGTGGTGCCACCAGTAATCTCAGCACTCCAGAGACTGAGGCAGGAGGATTGCCTCAAGTTCAAGGCCAGCGTGGGCTACATAATGAGTTCAAGGCCAGCCCACACTACATAGGGAGACCCTGTGTCAAACAAAGAAATAAAGAAACAAAGAAATAAACAAACAAACTCCATGTTTGAGGAACTAAGGCAGCAGAATGTGTCTCATGAGGAATTTTGTCTTGATCTTTTTTAACAAGGGAAGCAGCAGACAGCTGGATGATGAGGTGGTGAAAGAAGGTATCATTTTTTCTTGAGACTCTGCTGAAGTCAAAAGGCAGCAGTGACCCTGTGGAGACAGAACACTACTGCAGTAATATGAAGCTCTTTTACAAGTCTCTCAATTGCCATCGCTGCTCCTGACAGTGGAGCTATTTTAACTTTTAATTTGCTGAAAGGCGAATAAGGCAGCTGTCTTCTCAGTGGGACATTAGGGGTGTGTTGGAGAAACAGCTTCTCTTTTCATGTAAATTAAGGGAGAATATAGGAAAGAAAAGTTTGCTGTCACTCTGTGGATGCTCAGCAAGCAGGCCAAAGTGTCATCTTTAGAGATTCTTCTAGTCTTTCTTTTAGTTTGCCAAACACATCAGATTTGAAGGCAGTTTTTAGATTTGACAACATTGAAATTCAAGTCAGGCATTTGAAGCATCCCTTTCCTTCTGCTTCTCTCATCATCTTCCCAGACATCAGAAACCAGAAAACTTTTGGGATAATGTCTGAATTTGGAGCTCACCATTTTATCAAACCTTTATTCTTTTCTTTCTGATAGTTCCTTTCTATCATAGCATTTTTCTAGATGAATTAAAGCATATTTAACAATAACTAAAATTGCGCCTATTTTTCATTAAATAGGAACCGTGTTAGGGACTTGTAAACAATGCATGTGATCTACTAATGGCAGCAGTCTCTGGATGGTTCCTTTTGATGTTGCCCTCTAAAGATCTCATCAGAAAGCATTACTGTCTACATTATCCCCCTCTGAATTCTGGTGGTTTTATTTTATTTGGCTATTGATTGGTATTACACATCCCTCTTAATGCTAACATTAGATGATGCTTTGTTAGAGTCTTGAGTGGAAAATTACGTGCATAGATAGAAAGTTTGCTAAATAGTTTAAATTATGTGCCTGCTATGCATCATCAGGCAAATATCTGTTCTAACTGTAAGATTGATTTGGAATTTTGGTAAGTTGATTTATTTAACTTATCTCTGTCATACATTTTGTATTTTGTAGGGCGACATGCATTATTTAGATGAATGCAAACTTCCCTATGTTTTCAATATAGTACATTTTTAATGGCTAATGATTGTATAGATAATCTCATACAGGGGAGCTAATTGTTTCCCTTTGGTTATCATTATAAATTTACTTCTGGATGAATTAAAAATGAAATCATCATTTCTGCCAGAAATGGGCAGGAAAACAAGGTTTATTAAGAATTCGCTTTTCGCCTGGTGAACTATATTATCAATAATCATTGTAGTCCATAATGTATGTGGTTTGGCATAAGATATTAATTTGTGCTGATTAATGATTGAGAAATCATTTTTGTTTTGCTCTTTTTTTTTTCGTTTGTTTTTTGGTACCGGGGATCAAACTCCGGTCCTTACGCTTGCAAGGCAGGCAGCAGAATCACTGAGCTAAATCCCTGGCCCTTGCTTTGCTGTTTTTTTAAAAAATTCCCTTCTAGTCTTCCATAAATGAGTTTGCATTATGGTAATCACAGCAAACCTGTGTGATAGAAGGGTAATCCATATTAAAAATAGGAGATTTAGTTCTCCTTGTTGAAAATAACATAAGCAACACCTCTCCCTTCCTTTTCCTTAGAGTGATTACCTTATGAAGTTTGTACTGTAATTGTAAGTACTTTCTCCTCTCGTTGGAAACTTAGGGTCAGCCATGGGACCTAGGAATATCTCCCTTTGAGACTTTGCAGCCATCTTTTTGAAGTGTAAGCATCAGGGAGATAGCATCTGAACCTACCAGGTTTTCTGGAGGGCAGGAGCCTAGCTTGAGATTCTGAAGTGGGCAGATTGAGTCAAATTACAAAACTACCTCCTGCCATAGAGAAATGCGAAGAAGTTTCGTTTCTGCTGTCAACAAAACCACTTAGCTAACATGGATGGTCATCCAAATTACTGGGTAAGTTTGGGATGAACTGTGGGTGACAAATGGTGTTGTCAAGACTTTTTACTTGAAGACTATTGTTTACCTTGAAAATATGCATGTAATGATTTCTATTTCTATAATATAATGAGATTTCTTTTAGTCTTTGGAATATCTCATTGTATTGCTTATGATGTACATTATATGCTGATTTAATGTTATTCAATAATAATAATACTTTCTTACTATCTTTGTGGAGAAGTTATCCAGGTTAGGAGAAGATACTGCTTTCAACTTTACTTCCCAAACAATGAGTATGGATTATTATTTTAAAAAAACACTTGGACTAGCTTGTATCTTTAAGTTGTGCTGTGCCTTTCTCTTTTAAATCAGATGTGCAACTCAGAGAGAGCCCTGGTGGCTAAAATCACTGAGGATTAGTCAGTATTACACAAAAACAAGACTACAGTATTTCATTAGCTTTTTTTTCCCTCAGAAGAACAGTATTCCAAATTCAACTGTGAAAGCTATTGTGAAGAGAGGATTAGCTAAGTGTCACGTTTGCCACTTTTCCTTTTAATTATAATTTAATAAATTCTCTCAATCTATTTTAGACTAATTTTATTCTATTAAAGTTATCACTATTGAATTTAAATATCACTTGCTTCCAATTGTATTGTTGTAAGATCCTGCAAAATGTTAAACTTGGCATTGCTAATTCAAAGGTGACTTGTGGCACAGAATGATTTATGGCTGTGGAATTGCAGAAGTCTAAAAATAGGGCTTGATGTTACACTAATATGTACTGCGGTACACAGACACAATAGGGTTAGAGAAGGATGGAGTTTCATCTCTAACTCTCAGTTTTCTTACTTTTGTCTCTAAGTCTGAGCAATGCCTAAATAATTTGACAATGCTAGTTTGTCATTTGTATCATTTCCTATTAGTGCATACCATCCTGTCCTGCCACCTTCCAGATATTTACAAGGAAGTATGTAGTTTGTAAATAGCCTTTCTGCATAACTCTTGTTGCTGTTTTAATTTGAAGATATTGGACTGGACAATAACACATCATTGTTGCTAGGTTCTGATGGGGTAAGTGTGTGACTTTGACCTTAGGATGAGATCAGAAATGGAAGTGTCCAGTTAGACAAACAGCAAATATTACAGATTACAAGAAGGAGTCTCGACGAGTAAGGTGAGTGCCAGCAGTTCTGGGGGAAGCAACCTTCCTGAATGAACAGCAAGCAGGATTTTAGTCAATATTTCCTCTGGTGTGATGGTTCTGATTTCAGCTGTAATGAGCTTGAGATGGCAGTGTTGAAAGATGCTTTTTGTCAACTTTTCTGAGTGTGAACTTTGATCAGACAAATGGAACTCATGTAATTGAGTTCACACATTTACTGTCAACAGGGCTAGAGGTTGCGTAAACATAAGGATAAACTGTAGAAACAAATCAAGGTTCATACCATCCAGAAGATATATGGAAAACATAAGTTTCTCTCTTTGCTGGAGGGACTGTAGCAGACTTGATAAGATAAAAAGAATAACTGATGAACTAACTATGTTCAGCACAACACCAGAGTCTTCTTTAATGAAATCTGTGAACATGAAGTATGGCATCTATATAGTTTACCCAAAAGTCATGGGTTGCTAGCTTTCTTCCCCTTTAACCACAATGTTTTCTGATGCCAACATCTAAGCTGATGTGGAAATTGGCTCCATGGTATGTTATTGTACTATGATGAAGGAATAGTTCAAGTTTGGAGGTAGCTCCAGAGTTCTGTATTACTGTGGTAATTCAGAACTCTTCTGCCACTTTTGTTTAGGTCAGGTATGTCAGCTCTTGGAATTTCCTGGGAAAGATTTTGGGGGTTACCATGTGAGCAGTAATTTTGCATTCTGTAATGACTCTGTTGCTGTGGTGTAACAATGTGGAGCATGGGAAGCAACTCCCCAGCTGCCAATTTAAATACACACTAGGGAAAGTAATTCATTTTTAGGGAGTATTATCTTGTTCTTAATAAATGTTGATGGTTAATGTAGCTATGACCTTTAAGTTATGCTTTTTGAAGGAAAAAACCTTCATGTTTTCCTATGAATTATTGAAAAGTCAGGATAATGTGGCTAAGTTTTGAATGGACCCACAAACATATTTTTAAAATGGCAATGGTTTATACCTGAACCTCAATTCCATTTTCATTCAAATAACAGCCTAGTGAATCTTCCCTGACTGATTATGGACTTTCAATTCAAGGAAAATGTAATCAAGAGAGGACAGAGCAAGTATTTTAATGAGAACTGGAAGAAAATGTCCTCTTACACACTTGAAGTTAATTATACAGCAGAAGCAGCTTGTTCCCACCTGCTCTCCATCTCAGCTTCTTAACCAGGTACTCCTGCTCGCCCATCAAGACCCATTAGTACTGTTGCCTTTTTCTTGTGAATCTTTCTCCAGCCTCCTGTCCCACCCATAGGCTGAGCTAATTCCTCCTCAGCACTTTGTTTTATATTTTGTTAGCACTGCTACCTGTTTTAAGATTGATCTATTTATATATTTTCCTCCTTTCCTTGACTCTAAGCTTCTTTCTTATTTGACTGTGAGTTTCTTGAGGACAAGGACCATTCTCTATTCATTTTAGTGTACTATTGATTAATGCTAAATTTAGTGTCAGAGTGTTTAAAAATATTTAATGAAAAATAAGAAAAAATGAAAGGGCTCTCAAACAGACTTTAGAAATGTTTTATCCTCACGGTGGTGAAGTAGAACTTTCTAGGTAGCATGGTGAAGGTACATGTCTTCTAGTGGATTTCTCCTCCAGAAGGCATACCATAGTTTTGCAGCTCATTGACAGCAGAACCCATTCATACTCTGAGCTTCAGAACAAAAGCTATGGCTCATGGAAGAACTAACATCTAGGACAATTTGATAACCAAGTATTGCCTGATGCATGCCCATCTCCAGATGCCATAGTTTAAATCTCAAGGGTTTCCCAAAGATCCATGTTTAAAGTTTTGTCCTAGGCATTGCACTATTGGAAAGTAGTGGAACTTTAAGGGATGGGCTTGGTAGGAAGTCTTCAGGTCTTTGGGAGCTTTTTCCTGAAGGTTATAGTAGGACCACACTCTCTTCCTCCTCCTTTCCCTCTTGCTTCCTGGTCATGAGGTCAGAAGTCTCGCTCCACTATGTGCTCTTCCCATGATGTGCTGCATCATCACAAGGATGACTAGATCCATCATCACATGGATCATGGACTAGAATCTCTGAAACTGTGTGCCAGAATTAACCTTTTCTCTTGATAAATTGAATTTCTTTGCTATTTGTTACAGTGACAGAAAGCTGACAAATACAAAAGGTAAATGTTCAGTAGTTATTTTTAATAAGGTTCAAATTCATTATAACTATGGATCAGAGAACTTGAAGTTCTGCTCTTTGAACCTATAGGTTCATTTAAGAGATGTCTTGACAATTTGGTGTAAGTCACAACACTATGGGTCAATCTTCATTAATTTGACACGTATTAGCTCTCTGAGCTCTCAGATGGCATGGATGGTTATTGACCAAGGAATTTAATGTACAGAGTGATCGATGCCAAGCTGCCTTTACATTTAAAGGATCTTTTAGGATCCTCAGGACTCTCCTGGATCTTGATTTATTCTGGAACACTCTTGAAAGACTGGGTCTGATTCACAGTTGTTAATGAGAAATCTGCTACTGACATTTCTGCAATTTGAGTGTTTGTGCTTGTATATTTGAAATGTCTGCATAGATGGACGTATTTTAAGGTACCACAGTTCAGTGATATTCTTTAAGAAAGTTTAGAATACTATTTATCATATTGATTAAGATTACTTTTTCTGGTATATCTGTACTGCTTAAGTTTTCTAAGCCTCAATTTCCATCGTGTGGGGATTAAATAGTACCTACCTTCAGGTCACTCTGAGGGTTGGGGATTGCCAGTTCCCAAGAAGCACCGTTCACTTTGGAGTTTATGTGACTGGCACCCCTGAGGTTTAAAGCCCACAAAATGCACATCCACACCAGGCAGATTGCCTTGGTTATGAGAATTAATGATTAATTAATACTGTGCATAGAGTTTTTGTGCAGTGGTTGGCATTTGGAAAATGTGTAAATTATTTCCTTTATTGTTATAGAAGGGCTTTGGATGAGTGAAGGAACAAGAAATGTATATGACTCATAATAAATAATATTTCCAGATGATGCTATTGAAAAATACAATCTATTCCATAAATTACTGCTACAATCTGTGAGTCAATTAATTTACCAGAAAGCCCAGACCATATTGTGTCAATGTATAATTACATCCACATCTCATATATTTGAAAATGATTTTCTATCTATAGCCCTTCTCTTCGAATCTTCAATTTGTTAGAATGCTACAGTTAAGGGAATAAACCTAGGGAACTTCTGAAAGAGTAGTTTCAGAGACCTTGCTCTTAAGACACAGAACTTAATTTTTTGTTTCATCCAGAATTTTAATGACTTAATAAACATATAGAACTTAAATAGCGTAGTTTAAAAACTTCTCTTTTATTGAAGTTTGGAAGAACACATTTGAAGGGGTGTCTTTGTGTGGTGATGCTATTGTGAAGAGGCAGTGTTTATGTCAGACACAGTATACATTTGCAGCAAGTGAAATAATCAAAAACTTGACCTGGAAGGATGAAAAGAAAAATGAAAAAAAAAATCCGTATTGATGAGTGTCCCCGAGACCTTAGGAAATATATTCCATATTTTCTATTTTTAAAAGATATTTACATTTAAAATTTATTAGCATTTTATAATCATTTATTCACTAAAACATGGTCTAAGTGAAAAAATTTGGTAGCTATGAGGAAGAAGCAAGACATAGTGAAAATGTAGGACTTGGAGGCTGTGTTCCCATTCCATATCAGTATCATATGCCTCAATGAAGTAGGCAAGTTACTCAATGCTGTGAATTTTGGTTTTTCTGGTGTGTAAAGTGGGGAGAAACTTTCCACTACACAGGGGAGCTATGGGGCCAGAGTGACATTAAAATGTAGACAACTGGGGCCTGTCTCTTTGCTGTCTCTCATTGTATTATTCATCTCCTCATTGATTTGAGGAAATTTATTTATTTAAAATGCCCCATTCTCTATGAAATTGATACTATATTGATATTTCTTTGACTCAAAATTAAATTTATAATACACATTACAGATAATAACTTGTCATTATACTCAGTAATTATATACTTTGGATACAATTACTAAAATCTTGCAAGTGAATGTGTCATAAAGTGTTAGGGCAATGTGAGATTTAAGAAAACTGTTTTTTTCCCCATTTTGTGAGGTTTCTGGAATGCTATATTTTTTTAGTTTAAGGAAGGAAAGATAAACTTTATTTATTGCCAGCACTATTGCAGTTAAGAGGACTATTCACATTCTTATGTTAAATGCACTTTTAATATAGTTCAGATAATGATTCTGGGCTGTGTTACAATATGCTGTTTTTTAAATTTACTCTTAGGTGCTTCTTGTCATTATTATATATCTTATTGATTTGGAGGATGTTCTAGAGACTTACACTATTGATTAAATAGAGTGTTTCTATATTTTGTGATTTACCAGATTTTGCTTCTTATATCATCATTACTACCACTAGAAGCAAGTTGAAAATTTCTTTCAATCATGAGGTTTCTAGATTTTTTTAATGTTATGTACTGGATTAATGAATTTTATGAGAGCTATCTGGTTCCCTTAAATTTATCTAAAATATGCCATCTGCTTTGTAACCTCAAGTGATCTTATGGTTTATTAGATTTATTAAGCAAGCATTTAATGTGTAAATATAGTATAATAAGCTTCCCACAGGTGTATAATTAAGCTTTAATTTCTGCCACTAGTACTAAATGCAGCAACATGTATGTAGGTCTCTAAGTCACAGTAGTATCTTTGAATGTTAGCTGGTCAAAATAAGATTCATTGTATTTGTTTAATTTCAATTTTAGTATCTTAAAATCTCTGGTGGATTCTGGTATCCGAACATTGTATTGAAGGAGTGATTCTGAAGCTCTTGGAGATTATTTTGTAAGCCAAGACTAATGCTGTTGCAAGTGACAGAAAATGCCGACCCAAAGAGCTTAACTAAAAGAGAATTGTTCAGCTCAAGTAGCTTGAAAGACTATTGGAGTAGATCTCAGAATTTGAGGAAAAGATGTAAGAATTAGAGACTTGGAGCCCAAATGAGTGGAATCAGGAATTCAATGATGGCAGAAACTGTCTATTTCTTCTTGTTTTTTAAAGTCCATGTTTCTATTATTTTACATATTTGTTTTACTTTGGAAGACTTTTTCCATATTGCAGAAAACATGGCCACTGCAGCCTAAGCCTAGCAGCTCCAGTGGAAAAAGTTGCTTCTCTTCACACTCATTTGTCATTTTCAAGGATGACACTGATTGGCCAGGCATTGGTCATGTGCCCATGAAGATGTTGGGACAGCTTGCCAAGCATGAGTAGGTTAATGGTGAATGGTGAACTTATATTGACTGTTTGATTTTTTACATGGAAGAAATAAGGAAGGAGATATTGGTGTCTTTAAGTCAAGCTTTTCTATGAAATACCGGAATGAGGTGCCGCAGCCTGCACAGCTGGAGGGTCCATGGAGGGAGAATGGTGGGGGAAGAAGAAAAGACAGACAAAGAGACGAAAAGCTGAGGCCAGGTGGAGCCTTCCTCTTGATGGGAGAAAGGACTGGCTGGAAACTGCAGTGTGTTTTATAGTGTTAGAGATAAGGGAAGTGCAGGGAGAGGTAAAGGGGATGCCCATAACTGGAACAGGGAGAGTGACTAAGGTCTGTAGAACATTGTGCTTGATGGTTTTGTGGTGAATGGATGGGGAGTAAGACACGTCCTCTTCTCAGTCAGGCCTTGCTCCACCACATCATCTTGTCACCTGTTCTCCTCCCATGGGTCCCTGCCTCATCCCTGGGAGGAAGCAAACAAGATGTGTGTTCCTTGTTCCACGAGGAGCCCTGCCTCATCCGTGGGAGGAGGCAAGTTAGGCCTGGCCATAGTGATCTACAGCAGGCACTCCCAGCAGTGGGGCATAAGTGATTGGAAGAGAAAAGAAAGTCACTGAAAAGAGATGGAGTCCACCTGGACTAATGGACTGTCTCTATAATTGGTCTGTTATCTTCCACTCTTACCCTCTTCTTAGTTCTTTCCCACTGAACAGAGAAATCATTTTTAAATATAACCAACATATCATGTCAATACTGTTCATTAATCAACCCTACTGTGAAAAATATTTAACATGACCTACAAGCTGTGATCTGGTCCTACTTCCTTCCTTATTTCTCCTCATGCCAGTTCTAACTGGGCTACTTTTCTCTCTCCATGTGTGTTAAACTCTCCTTGTTCTCAGGCCTTTGCTTATGTTTAACTTTATACTTTGCATGCCTTCTCTCCACTTTTTTTTCATCTCCCAGCTCTTTCCTATTTATGCTTTACATTACAGTTTATTACTTCCCCAGAAAGATCTGAATTCAGAGTCCAAATAAGTTCCTTTTTGTACTTCACCATAATAATATTGGATTACTGCAAGCTATAATGGTATATTTGTTTAAAATTTCTCTGTCTTTGTTAGTGCCATATGATTGACAGTCACATCCTTTTTCCTCACTTCATGCCCAGCAGTGCTCGAGACATAATTTTTACTCAATAAATGCTTTTTGAATAATCAATAAAGATATGGAACAAGAACTGTCAAAATAGAAACAGATCACTACACTACAAAGATTAGAAATAGCGAGGAAGTGGTAAACAGGAGATACTCTGATGGTGGAAACTAAGAGAGAGGTATATGCACAAAGTCTGGAGAACAGCACTGTAACCAAAGACATGGGACTGTGTGACTTCAGGCATGTGACCCATGAGGAAGCCACAGACACATGTGCTTGCTGTTGAGCCCCTCCTGAGAGGATCGGTATGACATCCAGGAGACCTCACAATCAGTGCAGCTTTGCAGCCTGGGGAAGTTTGCACACTGCCCAGGATGGCCAGGCTAAGCTATTTGTGCCTATATTTCAATACCAGTTCCACTGCCAAATTTGGTTCCATGTGTAACACCGAGTTTTTATTATTAAACTATTGGAAATTGAATTATACACTTTAGATTTTTTTATTAAAATAATTTAAAGGCAAAATTTAACTTTTTCTGGGAATACTTATGAAAGAGGAGACTGAAATCATAATTGGGATTTATAATCTTGGACATTTGGTTAAGTACTGTATAAATATTTTTTAATAAAGCTGACCACATGTTTATTAGAAAATAACATCTGGATTTTTCATTTCTCTGCTTTCAGCTAATATTCTGCACTTCTTTACCTGTGAATAGATTCACGTTATGACACCCTCTATATCTTAACTTTAAAGAAAAAACACAAATGGCTTCACTTTTGACTCCATAGTTAGAGCTGAGCTCCTTCACCTTTCTCTTAACTTTATCTACATGTTTGTGTGATTTTAGTGTTTTTATTATCAATGATGTGTGGATCATTGCCTTTTGAAAGAGCGCTACTCAATCTAAGCAACATCTTCAGCACTGAGACAGGAATACCAGCTTTGTGGGTAGTTGGGCTGTTCTTGAAGATTAAGAGCCCACAAGCTGATAAGATTACAAATAGAACAAACAATCATTCCTCTACTTCTTTTGGTAATAGCTCCCACATCATATCATGGGATACTGGTTTTATGCTAATGAGAAACAGAAATACAAAAAGGTATTAAGAAAGATATGACAGTAGAGAGAGACATTTTGCAAATATCAGTCTTTGGAAATGTCTATTTTTTTGAACAAAACCTGTAATACTCTTTTGCTTGAAGCTTTGCCTTACTGGCTCCTCATCCTTAGGTTTCAGTTTAAATATCACATCCTTAGGGAGGCTTTCTAAGGTGGGCTAGTTCACAAAGACTTGAGGACTGACAAAAAAGAATTCTTTAGAAGAAATATTAAAGATAGCTCAATGAATATGCCAAACTTAGTAGGTCTGTATTTTGCCTTAATACAAAATGTTTTAAAATTTAAATGTAACTCCCATATAGCAATAACATTCTCATCTCTGAAATTTTTTTCTAAAAAGCAGAATCTACTATTTCTATACAGAACCTACTTCTTCAGCCTATCTAGTTTCATTAAAAAATATGTTCTATTATATTACATAGTAAGTCAAAATCAGTTATCACTGTAAATTTGCTTCACCCTAAGTTTTGGGTAGATAAAGCACTCCAGGTTTTACTATGGACTGTTTCTATAAAACTGCCATTGCTTCCAGTTTTTTTTAAAGGAATAGAATATACTTTCACAAATTTCCATAATGTGTCTTAAGAAAAGTAAGGAGGCACTACCATAGTTGTGAGATTGCTGAGGTAGTGTTTGGAATTCTCCATGTGAGCCAATCAATGTAAGGAGATGTACATATATTGTTAGTATTATAAACAGTTAGTGTACCCTGAAGCCTGAGTCTGTTCAGAATGGATGTAACCAATTTTGACACCATGTTATGGATAAATAAGCATTGAAAAATAAATCAACAAACCACAGTATATTCTACCTTTAACTTTTTGTAAACCTTGTTTTGTGGATAACTTCAGTTTACCATAAGGCTGATATATTTCAATATTTTAAAAACATCAGTATTAATTCTGAATTGGCAGAGGTAACCTAACCAACTACCGTTATGTTTGATACTAAAGGATATGCCTTTCAATAAAATTATTGAAATGCAACAAAACAAAAAAGAATTCTTTGTCTTTGAGCAAGGGTAGTTTTCCTTTGTGTTGTCCAGAAAATAAGCAATGCAAGGATACACATGAGATTAACATTACAATGGGAACAGGCTTACCCAGAGTTTAAAAGAAGAGACCCTTTAGGTAAGAGAACTTTTTACTTTTTAGGGTAATGTGAGAATCCAGTATATATCTCATTGGGCCTGCCTTATGAAAAGAATTTGTAAAATGAAGCTAATAGTAGAATATATCTTACAAGTTCTTATAAAGATGAAATAAATTATATGCTTAATTATGTTTAGAGTGTTATCTGGAAGAGAGTGAACACTCAGTGTTACCTGAAATAAACAAATATTTTACATAATTCTGGAATAAAATTAAAGTTTACATTTGTTCCATTTTTCCTGTTATGTATACACTTGAAAAATTTAAAAGTAAACTATTTCTGTGTAAGATTCTTCCTTAATAAAGGGCTAAGAGCTATGTCAGTTAATAATATAGATATTTTTAAATTTGGGAAGCATAATTGTGAAAAAAATGGAGAAAGTTGGCTCCTAGTGCCTTAGGTACCTAAGGTCACAAAATATCCACTGGAGTGAATTTTTAAAACACAAAGTTTCTTGAATTTATAATCAAAGTGATTGAAAACCTTCACAGTAGTTACCCCTGGAGGCTGCATATATTTCAACTCTACTGCAGTTGCTCAATAACATTTTTAATCTCCTCTTTTGGACTTGCCTTCAGAGCAACTTTACAATCTTTGCAAGGACATCTACCTTTTTACTTTGCAGTTAAATCTTATTTTAGAGTCAAGATGGAATTACTCAATTTTGCATTCACCTGATTTATTGGACTTGACATTGAATAATTTTGGCTCTTTTTTAAAAAGAAAAAATCCACCCACAAACCATGAACATGTTGCTGTCTGAGAACAATAAAGAGTGTGATACACGTTTTAGTGATGTTTTTGAAGAAAGACTTCCAGAAATGTTCTGAGCAGATGGCATCAACACTGGGTTATAGTGCAGCTTTGCAAGGTTTTCACTTTAGGGGAAAAATACTTATTTGAATATAGACATTCTAGTGGTTATTATCTTTTTTTTTCTTTATTTTTATTAAATACTTTTATTGGTACATTGTAGGTATACAACACAATTACATTTCTCATTGGGAACTTGTACCTTTACATGATGCATCTTGGTTCTTATTTTTTCCTCAGTCCTAGCCCTCCCTTCACCCCCTCCACCCTTCCCTATTTACAAAGACTTTATTTCCATTTTTTCCATTTCTCATCATTTTTCCTTTCCCTTCTTTCCTTTCCCCTGCCCCTCCCACTACCCCTACCCCTTTGGACCTTTTCTTCCTATTTTACATTATCAATTATTCATTCTAAGCATTGGTACATTTTATGTATACAATATAATGACATTCATTATTGGAAATTTGCACCTTTACATAGTCTCTCTTGGTTCTTATTTTTCACCCTTGACCAGTGCTCCCTTCAACCCCTCCATTCCTCCCTATTTACAAAGATTTTGTTCCTATTTTTCCATTTTCTCATATTAATCCCATTCCCTTCTATCCTTTCCCCTAGCCCTCCCACTTCCTTCCCCTTTGCCTCTTTTCTTCCTATTTCACATGACCTATTATACATTTAGTCCTTATTTACACTTTCAGTTTCTCACACCAGAGAAACTATTTGGTATTTACACATGTGTGTCCTATTTATTTCACTTAAGAGTATTGGCTCAATGTGCATCTACTTAGCTATAAATGTCTCCAATTTCTCATTTTTTATGGCTGAGTAGTACTCCATTTTATTTTAAAAACCACATTTTCTTTATCCAGTCTCCAGTTGATGGACATTTGGGCTGTTTCCAAGTTTTAGCTACTACAAACTGTGCTGCTATGAACATGGGCACACATATATCACTGTGGTATGATTCTTTTAATTCTTTGGGGAAGATCCCGAGCAGTAGAATAGCGGAGTCAAATGGGACTTCCAGTCCTAGTTCTTTGAGGTATCTCCATACTAATTTCCACAGTGGTTGCACCAGTCTACACTCCCACCAGCAGTGGAGCAGGGTTCCTCTTTCCACACAGCCCCACCAGCATTTGTTATTGGTTCATTTCATGGTAGCAGCCATTCTTTCTGGAGTGAAGTGGAATCTCAGCGTTGTTTTCATTTGCATCTCTCAAATGACCAGTGATGTGGAACATTTTTTCATGTATTTATTTGCTATTTCTACTTTTTTGTCTGAGAAATGTCTGTTCATTTCAGATGCCCATTTTTGGGTTGGTTCTTTAAATTTGAGAGGTCTGATCTTTTTAAGTTCTTTATAGATTCGAGATAGTAGACCTTTGTCTGAGGAAGAGCAGGTGAAGATTTTTTCCCACATTGTGGGTTGTCCCTTCACACTGCTGGTGGTTTCTCTTGCTGTGCAGAAGCCTTTTAATAAGAAGAGATCCCATTTGTTGATTGTTTGTGCTAGTTGACGGGCAACTGAGGTTTTATTCATAAAATCTTTTCCTACACCAATGTCTTCAAGGGTTCTACCTAACCTCTGTTCCAACTGGTTCAGAGTTTCTATTTTAATATTTAGATCTTTAATCCATTTTGATTTTAGTTTAGTGCATGGTGAGAGATACAGGTCTAGTTTTAATCTTTGGCAAGTTGAAGCCCAATTTTTCCAGCACCATTTCTTAAAGAGGCTATCTTTTCTCCAGTGAGGGTATTTGGCTCCTTTATCGAAGATGAGATGGCTGAGTGTGTCTGGTGTTGTTTCTGCATCTTCTAATCTGTTCCACTGGTCCTCAAGTCTGTTTCTTTGCCAGTACCATGCTGTTTTTATCACAGTAGCTTTGTAGTATAGTTGCAGGTTGGGGATTGTGATACCCCCTGCCATGTCTCTGTTACCTAGAATTGCTTTTGCTATTCTGAGTCTCTTCTTGTTCCCAATGAATTTTTGGATTGTTTTCTCTAGGTCCATGGAGTATGCTGCTGGGATCTCAATTGGAATTGCATTAAATCTATATAGCAGTTTTGGAAGTATGGCCATTTTCACTATATTAATCCTTCCTACCCAGGATCAGGGGATGTCTGTCCATTTTCTGATAGCATCTTCAATCTCTCTTTTCAGAGTGCCATAGTTTTCAGAGAAGAGGTCTTTGATTTCTTTCGTTAGGTTGATTCCTAGGTATTTCAGTTTTTTGGATGCTATTGTGAAAGGAATTATTTGCCCTATTTCTCTCTCAGTGAGTCTGTCATTGGTGTAGAGGAAAGCTATTGATTTTTGTGTGTTGACCTTGTAACCAGCTACTTGACTGAATTTGATTATTAAGTCTGGAAGACTTTTGGTGGAGTTCTTGGGGTCTTCTATATAGAGTATTATGTCATCTGCAAATAATAACAATTTGACTTCTTCATTTCCTATCTTTATTCCTTTTATTTCTTTCTCTTGTCTAATTGCCATGGCTAATGTTTCCAAAACTATATTGAACAAGAGTGGTGATAGTGGAAATCCTTATCTTGCTCCTGATTTGAGTGTGAAGGATTTCAGTTTTTGACCATTTAGTATGATGTTGGCTGTTGGTTTTTCATAGATGGCTTCTATCAGTTTGAGGTAGAGACCATCTATTCTAATTTTATGTAGGGCTTTTATCATAAATGCATGTTGAATTTTGTCAAATGCTTTTTCTGTGTCTATGGAGTTAATCATATGGTTTTTGTCCTTGGCTCTATTGATATAGTGTATTATATTGATTTATTTGTGTATATTGAACCATCCCTGCATCTCTGGGATGAATCCCACTTGATCAGGGTGTATGATCTTCTTGATGATCTTCTGCATTCTGTTTGCCATTATGTTATTAAGAATTTTTGCATCTATGTTCACTAGTGAGATTGGCCTATAGTTCTCTTTTTCGGTTGGGTCTTTCTCTGCTTTGGGGATCAAGGTGATGCTTGCTTCCAGGAATGAATTTGGGAGTATTGCTTCCCTTTCAATTTCATTGAAGAGTTTAAATAGCAGTGGCAGCAATTCCTCTCTAAATGTCTTGTAGAATTCAGCAGTGAAGCCATCAGGGCCTGGGCTTTTCTTAGGTGATAAGTTTTTAATTATATTTTCAATTTCATTGGTTGATATTGGGTTGTTCAGAATTTTTAGGTCTTCTTTGTTCAACTTTGGTAATTCATATGTATCTAGGAATCTGTCCCTTTCTTCTGTGTTGTCCATCTTATTGTAGTATAGGTCCTGGACGTAGGTATTGGTGATCCTCTGGATTTCTGCTGGGTCTGTTATAATTTCACCCTTTTCATTCCTAATTGCATAGATTTGGGCCTTTTCTTTCCTTTTTCTGACAAGGTTGGCTAAAGGTTTGTTAATTTTGTTGATTCTTTTGAAGAACCAACTCTTGACTTCATTGATTTTTTTGTATTATTCTCTTAGTCTCCATTGCATTGATTTCTCCTCTGATCTTTATAATTTCCTCCCTTGTATGAGCTTTGGGGTTGTCCTGCTCTTCTTTTTCTAGAAGCTTGAGGTTCAGCATCAGGTTGTTTAATTGGGCTTGTTCTGTTTTCATAATATGTGTCTTCACTGCTATGAATTTCCCTCATAAGACTGCTTTCATTGTGTCCCACAGATTCCGATATGTTGAATTGTCATTGTCATTTAGTTGAAGGAACTGTCTGATTTCTTCTTTAATTTCCTCTATGACCCATTGGTTATTCAGAAGTGTGTTGTTCAATTTCCATGTGTTTATGAAATATTTTGAGTTTCTTTTGCTATGGATCTCCAATTTCATCCCACTATGTTCTGATAATATACAGGGGATAACTTCAATTCCTTTGCACTTACTTAAACATGTTCTATGTGTGAGTATGTGGTCTATTTTGGAGAATGGCCCATGTGCAGCTGAGAAGAATGTGTATTCTGATTTTGTGGGGTGGAAGACTCTGTAAACATCTGTTAAGTTGATTTGTTCAAGAGTTCAATTGAATTCTAGTATTTCATTACTTATTTTTAGTCTAGTTGATCTATCTATTTGTGACAGTGGGGTGTTGTGGTCCCCCCCTACAATTGTATTAGTGCATATATGATTTTTCATGTCCGTTAGTATTTATTTTATATAGTTGGGCGCACTAGTGTTTGGTGCATAGATATTTAAGATTGTCATCTCTTCCTGTTTGATTGTTCCCTTTACAAGGATGTAGTCTCCTTCTTTGTCTCAATCAGTGTTGGTTTGAAATCTACTTGATCTTCCAAGAGGATAGTTACTCCTTCTTTTTATCGGGTTCCCGTCGCATGGAGTATTGTTTTCCACCCCTTAACTTTCAGTCTATGAGTTTCATTTTGAATTAAGTGTATTTTTTGTATGCAGCATATTGTTGGATTTTGCTTCTTGACCCATTCTGCCAGTCTATTTCTTTTGATTGGTGAATTGAGACCATTAACATTGATGGTTATAACTGAAATGCATTGACTTATCATTGTCATGACTTTTTCTTTTTGTTGGGTTCTTCCCCTTTACATTTAATTTCTTGTCATGCCAGATGGGTTCATTCTGCTTTGCTTCCTGGGGTTGTGATCCTCAATGTCTGTTCCTAGGATATTGTGCAAAATTCTTTGGAGTGCTGCTTTGGTATTCACAAAGTTCCTAAGGTGCTCTTTGTTTTGAAAGTATCTTATGTCTCCATCAATTTTGAAAGATAGTTTTGCAGGGTACATCAATCTGGGTTGGAGGCTGTTTTCTTTGAGGGCTTGGAATATGTCATTCCAAGCTCTTCTTGCCTTGATGGTTTGTGTTGAGAAGTCTGCTGTGATTCTGATGGGCTTTCCTTTGTATATGATTTGTTTCTTTTCTCTGACTGCTTGTAGAACTTTGTTCTTCTGTTGTGTTTCTGGAATCTTAACAATTATATGCCTATGTGTAGATTTTTTTTGATCAAGGCTATTTGGAGTCCTATATGCCTCACTTATCTGTATGTCAAGCTCTTTTTCCCTGCTTGGGAAGTTTTCTGCCATTATTTCTGTGAAGAGATTTTTTATGTCATCTCCACTCTCTCCTCTTTCTTCATTGAGCCCAATCAGTCTTATGTTATTCTTTTTTGCATCATCTAGCAGCTGCTGGATTGATTTCTCATGTTCTCTTATAATTTTGAAGCAATTTTTCTTTTCCTGGTCACTAATTGCAATCTTATCTTCTATATCTGAAATTGTGTCTTCACATTGGCTCATTCTGCTATTTAGACTTTCAGTGGTGTTTTTCATATCCTGGAAATCTATGTGCATCTGTTTTATGGATTCCATTAGTTTCCTATGTTGGGGTTCCATCATGTTCCTGAGCTCCTCTCTAGATTTATCAATCATGTCTTGCACTAGGGGCACAATTTCTCCTGTTATCTGAGAAATTATTTCTGATTTCATATTTTCCAGATTCCCTTTTGTTGCCAGTTCAGTGGGTCCAGGTGGTTGAGTATCAGAGTGTTCCATCTCCTTTTCCTTTGAGGTTGCTGTAGGTGATCTGGAAGTCTGGTTTTGAGACTTATTTATGTGTTTTCTCATTTCGACTGGGGTGGGGAGCTTTTAATGCCTGCATGCATTACCTCTTCTGAGCTGGGAGAGGTGGGACTGGGGCTGAGAGTAGTGGTAGGCATGGTGGCCCAAAACCCCTTTCCTGTGGGCTGGAAGCAGCGGGAGAGATGGTGGCCGGGAAGCCCCTTCCTGTGGACCAGGAGCAGTGGGATGGTGGCTCAGAAGTCTCTACCTCTGGGACAGGAGTGGTGGGAGGGATGGTAGCCCATAAGCCCCTTCCTCTGGACCAGGAGCAGCGGGACAGAAGGTGGCCCAAAAGCCCTTTCCTCTGGTCTGGGAGCAGCAGGAAGGGTGGTGACTGGGAAGTCCTTTCCTCTGGACCAGGAGCAGTGGGATGACAGCTCAGAAGCCCCTACCTCTGGGCCAGGAGCAGCGGGACTCAGTACCATGGTCTGGTGGTCTGGTGTCCTCTGTGTCTTTGTAGTGTGGAACCAGGTGCCTGCCTGTCTGCAGCAGGGTGATTCCTAGTGGTTATTATCTTTACAGCTTAAGTTACAGGCTCCCTAGCGGATCTTGTTGATTCTTTTCTTTGAAGATATGTAACTAGTTTTAAGCCAAAGTTCATTTGAATGTGTGAATTCTATTAGTAAAACAAAAATACTTCCAGCAATACCAATATGCAATTAATTTTTGTCATGACTGTATCTTATCAATGTATCTTACCATTAAACATTTATTATTCTAATTATATCTATTTGAAGTCTTCATCTCCATCATTAATACTCCCTAGATAAACTCACAAAATGCAAGCAAGAGTGTCTTATATTAAAAACATGTAAATACATTTAGTCATTGTTTTTTATCTCAACACATTCTTGAAAATGGTTCTGTAAAGCAGATAAAATTTTCTCAAAGGAATAATATTATTGGAGGTTGTGTTCCTACCAATGACTCAAAATGAAATAAATCAGAGATAGAGTAATACTGCATTAAAAAACAAAGCTTTAACAACCAAGTTTTCCACTTTAGTCTAAAATAATTAAGTTGTACACCAAGTCTTATAAAATATCCATAAATATATTGGACATATTGTTTGTAAAGTGAATATCAATGAACAATAAGTGTTCATATAGCAAACAAACCTCCATTAATGTGTAAATATGATTGCACAATTATATTTGACAAATTTAAGTGGTAACTCTTCACTTACAATGGTTTAAAAATTATATGGATTTTGGAAGGAGATACCTTGCAAGGTGCATGTCTCTGAAATTATCTAAAGTTATTTTTTTTTTTTGCTCTATTTGTAGGTAGAGACATAAAAAAATCATGCCACTGACCTTGGAGTCATTGCCTAACTTACTGTAGTAGGTGTTCAAAATATTTGTTAATGAAGTTTAATGCATTCATTCAAGAAACACATATTGGACATATGTAGTGCCAGAGGTTCTGCTCTAGACATTTGGACTAATAGAAACTGGGGAGAAAAGCAAGAATTGGAAAAGGAGGCTGGCAAGGAGTAGAAAGGAAAACCAGATGAATTTGGTGTCCTGGAAGGAAGGGAAGAAGATATTTTAAAGATTCTGAACTATTAGTAATATGAACAGTAAGACCTGATCATGAGATAGATCAAAATGGAAGGTCATGACCATCATAAGAATGGGTTTGGTGTGAGTGGCCTAATTACAGAGAATGAGAGGTTTCAAGTTGGAGATAGGAGGTTAAGCAACTCCTTTTAGGAGGTTTGTTGAAAAGGGTTTAAGAGAAATAGGGTGATAAGAGGTAAGTTCCTGAAGATAAGGGCATGAAGAGAGCTTGTTTATGTGAGTAAAGAGAAGTCACAAATATTTGTACACTTATTGTAATGATTTATAGAAGGATAGTGTGCTTACTTAAGAGAAAATAGAGAAGAGCTCAGTGTTTCTGAGCATCATGAGGAGATGGGACCTGGTGTACAAACTGGGGTCTGGACTTAGATGAGAACATAGTTTACCCATTTTATCAAGAAAGAAGGCTGAATATATGGACACAGATAACAATAAGTGTGTAGATTTAGCAGTAGCTACTATTTAAAAATAATTTTGAATGTTCAAAGGGTTCAGAATTGTCGTTTAGTATCACACCCAATAATGATTAGCTGAAAACAATATGTCAATCAACTTAACACTCTGTTGACAGTTGTTAGAATGCTCGACTCTTCTTTGGAAACTCATTGAAAACATTTAATAGCAAATCTTCAAATGGTGATTTAAAATCTCTTTCCTAGAGTGTGTATGACACTGTAGTGTGAACAGTATTGTGACTGAGCTGCATCCTACCTTTAGTTTAACAAATTCTTGAATGAAAATATAGGGGCTGGCATCATCTAGATGTGACTGTTAGCTTAGGACCCTCACCTAATTGCATTGGAGATAGGACAAATGACCAAAGATGGAAAATAGTTGTACTAAATTATTGGGTAAGACTGTGTGATCTACTGCCTCAATCTCAACTTCATGAACAGTTTGATGGCCCTCCTCTTCTCTGTCCTGGTGTCAGAAAGTGGCATAAACATGGAAAGCTTGTATCTAGAGAGACATTACATAATGAATTTTCATATATTTACATTGCTATATAATTATGTTAAGGAAGGAGGCAAATATTAATATTAATTTAATATTTACTACAAGTAGATATATATCTACTGAATGTAAAATTTGTGCCAAGCTCTATAATGGTGTTTTTAAATATCAAATAGAATTCACTGCCTTGAATTAAAATGAGAAATGTAACTGTAGTAGTTTAGAAAAAAAATCACCATGCACAACTGTAATGGTTGCAGAAAAGTTCTTTGATGAAAACAGCAGAACTTGGGATGAGACATAAAGTCTCGTATTTGTTTTGGCACCTGAGATAGAAAAAGGATGTATCTTCATTGAGCAAAAATGTTTGTTATTCAACAAATATCAAACACTCAACGAATACCTGTTTGATTAATTTTACTATATACTATGTGCAAATATCCAAATCTTTTGTTCAAATTCCCCAAAAGTGGCACATCAAAGAACAGGCATACATAGCTGTATATATGAATTTAAAAATCCAGCTTTTGTAACATTATTCAATCTTACTATTAGAACTCTAATTTTGGCTCAAACTGACTATTCTGTGAAAGATTTATAAAATGTTCCAACAAAAGTGGCAGATTTCTGGAAAAGACTGATCAAAAGAGAGATACCTTCATTCTTTCATCATGATCTAATGGAGAATACTTTCCTTGGGAAATGAATGTTCTAATCGATAGATGATATATACTTTAGAAAAAAAATATTTGTCATGTTGAACAACAAAACAAAGAGAATAATTAAATGATTGCAGGAAAGAGCTAAAGAATAGATTGGCTCTTTTGTTGACCTTAAGGCTCTATTCCAGTCTCCAACTATTCCTCAATTGCCGAAGGAAAATGTCTTATACATAGTCTTGAGGCAAGCTCTTTTTCTTTCCAAATGGGCAGATTGCTCAAAGTGTTGCCAATGATTTTGTTGAGAAGCCTCATTATTCTTCACATTGTAAAAGTGTGCTTCCATTTTTCCAAAGTAGAAATATATTTTCTTTGATTGTGTAGTATAATTTTGTTATGTGGTAGAGTTTGAAAATTTTCTATTAGATTACCGATGTGTAAATGACTGCCAAGAGATTTTGTTCAGAGTCCAATTTCCTATATAGCTCATCATTTATTTGTAGGAAAAGCTTTCCAATTCGGTCCATTAATTGAAATGCTTGAAGAAAATACCTAAGAGTTTAACTCCACTGAACTAGAGGTGAGAGACTATTTAAAAATGATGAATTTTATCCATTGGGAAAGCCCAGATCTGAATGTGGACTGAAACCAAAAGAGACTAATGTTTAGTGAAATGAACAATCACTGCAATGGTCTGAGGGGAGCTAGGCGTGGACCACAATATTCAGGCAGTCTTGTGAGAATTGGTAATATTTAGGTAGCACATAATTCACAAAAGATAACATCTAGATGTTAGCCAATTTAATTTAGAATACAGGCTGCAATGATGAGTGATGTTTGATGGCTCTGTGGAAATATCTGTGATTAAAGAACTCAGTTAAGGGAATAAAGCAAATGACAGTGGCAAGATGGATGATATTTACATAGGCCAAACCTGAATATGTTATCCACAGATTTTCTTGAAAACATGAAAAAGTAGTGGGCTTCATGTAGCTCTCTAAGACAAAGTCCCTAGCAAATACTTGTTTTAGATCTGTGGTTTTTAAATGATCATTCAGATGCTTCTATGAAATGCGTATTTAAAAGATCAGACCAAGGTAAAAGAAATATGCATTCAATTGGCATGAAGGGACACATACTCTCTTTCATGATGTAGCTGAATTGAGATTCACTTAAGGCCTGCTGCTCTTCATATCCTGTTCAGCTCATCCTAAGGCTATCTACTGACAAAACCAATTACTGATATTAAAAAATCAGCATTGAGTCCTTGGGCACTGATAGGATTGTTCTATTTAGGATAATAATGGAAATCATAGTACATAGATGGTTCACAAGACCAAGGCTTAAAATAGCTTTGAAATTATGAGGAGCAGGTGAATATAGCAATTCCCACAGAAACATAAGTAATCTTTCTATTTGTGTCTTTACTCAGAGCGCATTCGCTGACAGTCCCCAGTCAATTATAAATCACATATTTTAAAAACAGTATATTAGTGCACTGAATAGTAAGAGACTTTGATCTTAACTAATAGGCTTTCAAATATTCATAAAAAGATACAGCTCTTTTACTAAGTTTGGTGTTATTTTGGTTTAAAAGTAATTTCAGAGTTGGCCTAAACTCATATTTTGACTTTGTGGATATCTGCTGGACTTTAGAGTTAAGACAGATATTTTAGAGGGTTTTGTAATTTTTGTTACTTTTCATTTGGATAAAAAAGAGAAAGCAATAATGTATTATTCAAATTTCATGTGTGAATCTGTGTGTGTGTGTGTGTGTGTGTGTGTGAGAGAGAGAGAGAGAAAGAGAGAATAAAATATATAGCAGTTATTTCTTCAGGTTTTTATCAGCCTGTTTTTCCCTCAGAATGCAAAATAATAATAAATTTGACACTTTTTGAGACTATCTCAAGAAATAACTTTGATAAACTCAAATGTATTTCTTAACTTCTAATTTTACATTAGACTATCACAATCTCTTTTCATTTATTTAGATGCTAGGTATTCCTGGGCCACACACAATCTTATGTCTATGGAAGAATTCTCATGTAATTTTCATTTTTTATTTTTAATGTTTTCTAGCCCATTCATTGCTATTAGTGCCATTTTTCATGATTCAAGCAGTCTTTTTTTTATTGAGTTGCCTTTCTTGAAAGTGTTTCTTTTTCCTCATTTAGTAGTGTAAACCCTTCCCAAGGTCCAAGTCAACTCATTCTACCACAGCCTTTCTAGATGAAAGACCCAAAGACCTAATTCCATGTTCTTTGTCTCTGAGCAGGACTTGTGTCCCTAACAGCTACTCCTGTACATCCTTTTCAGCTGCTCTTTCATCCTTTTCTCCTTAATTTCAACTGGTGATGAGTATTTCATTTGGCAATTCAATTTGTCTAATTTTTTTTTCACTGAAATTTTGATATACATGCATAGCCACTGAACTGGTTTGGAAAGAGGAATAAGAATTGTTAAATGATAATGAACACAAAGGACTCATGAATAAAACAAATGGAATACAGAGTTCTAACAATCTTCTTACCTTCAAGAACAACACTGTTAAATAATGTGTATTTAAAACATCAATACCACACACTTGTATTTGGTAAAGCTGAGGAGTCAACCTTGATTCTTCTTTTTCCTTTATTAATGATAGCTAGGGCAAACATATGACTAATTTTCTGAACTGGAATACTGTTGAGAATAAAACATATTCCCATTGTACAAGGGCCTAAGACAAAGAAAGGAGTCACTTCTGCCCCAGACACACATAAAATGTATGACCACTCTACCCATAACTAAATAAGCAAGACTTGTTGGCTTTATCTACACAACATGTGTTGATTGCATTCATTTGTCTCTATCTCTACTGCTGTTATCTGTTCCTAGCCACTACCGTCTCTATTCTGTAGTATTGGAACAGCTCTTGATAGATATGCATCAATTGTTACTGTCCTATGATTAATTTTCTATGTAAAGTCCCAAATAACCTTTTATAAATTAGATCAGTCCAATTTGTAAAGGCTCAAAAAGCCTCTAAGGATTTGCATTGTCCATAGAAAAAAATTTACACTGATTTCCTGGCCTACAACACCTTTACTTATCTTTTGCTGGTCATCCTAGGTCAATATTCCCAGGATTAACTCCATTGGACTTTCTCCCTGTTCCTTCAATATGCAAAACTGATGCCTGCTACAAGCACTTTGGATTTGCTCTTCTCTTTGCCTGAAATGCTTGCTCTCAGGTCCTACTTTTCTAACTATTTCTTATTCATATCTTAATCAAATGACACCTCTACTGAGGCCTTAAACTCATTCTAATATTGTTTTCATTGCCCCTTCAGTCACTCTCAGTCATTAGTATGTTTCTTAATAACAGTTCTTACTATCTGAAATTATCCTGTTCTACTTTCTTATTGTTTAAAAATACACATAAAAGTTTAACACTTTAACTATTTTTAACTCTACGTCTTTCCAAACTAAAAGTCTATACCCATGAAAGAAGAACTTCCTCCTTTCTTCCCTCTCCCCAGCCCCTGGCAACCACCTGTGCACTCTCTGTGAATGATTTTGACTACCCTAAGTACCTCATAGGAATGGAATCATAGTGTTTATCTTTTTATGACTGGCTTATTTCACTTAGCATAGCATTGTCAAGGGTTATCCATGTTTAAGCATGTATTGAGTTTCTGTTCTTACTAAGGCTGAAAAATATTGTATATAAAATTTTGTTTATCCATTCATCTGCCAATAATTATTTGGCTTACTTCTGTCTTTTGATTCTTGTGTATAGTACTGCTATGTGCCTATTATGGAGATAACTGCTTTAGTCTTTGCTTTCAATGTTTTTAGAGATATACCTGTCAAATTCCTGGATCATATGATAATTCTATGTTTTGTTTTTTTGAGGAGCTGCCATATTGTTTTCCATAGTCACTGGATTATTTTCCATTCTTTCCAGTGAACAGAATTTTTAATTCTTCCACATCTTTACCAATACTTATTATTTTCTTCTTTCTTTTTTTCCCTTTTTTTCAGTAATAGTCATCTTAAGTAGGTATAAATTAGTATGTTATTATGATTTTGGTTTTCATTTCCTTAATAATAATGATGTTGGGCATTGTTTTATCTGATTATTGGTCATTTTTATATTTACTTGGGAGAAATGTCAAATCCTTGCTCATGTTAAAAGTGGATTGTTTGGTTATTGTTGGTGTCATTGTTGAATTGTAGGAATTCTTTAAACAATCTGCATAGTAATCCCTTATTAGATATGTGATATGCAAATATTTTCCATCAGCTTTTTTTTCTTACTTACTGACAGTGTCTTTTGATGCAAAAAAAGCTTTTAGCTGTGTGGATATCCAAATGATATATTTTTTCTTTTGTTGATTGTGCTTTTGATGTCATATCCAAGTAATCTTTGCCAAATTCAGTATCATAATGTTTTCCTCTCTTTTTTTCTAGGAGTTTTGTAATTTAAGCTCTTAGATTTAGGTCTTTGATCCCTTTTGAGCTAATATTTGTATAGTGGTATGACCCCCCTATTCTACTTCTTGATTTTTGTCACTCCAATAAAATATAAGTTCCATATGATAAGAAATCATGCCTGTCTTACTGTCTATTGTACACCTATCCCTTCAGAGTTTTGCACATAGTAAAATGTGAAGGGATAGACAAAAGGACATATTCAAATGAAATATCTAAGATACTAATGCTTCCTCCTTAGAATAATAGGATCTTGTGCAGCATAAAATGTAATCAGTTTTGTTTACCTTTCTGTTGCTTTTGTTCCTTTATCCACTCCCTAATTGGATCAAAACATAATAAAGATAACATTGAAAATTATTCTGTCATCTGAAGATGAATGAGGTAAGGAGCTTCAGAATAGATTTTTAAAAATTCATTAAATTTCATGTCAGATGTCTTTTCATTTCTATTTTCATTAGTTTCTTTGTTTAAAATGGGAAAATTAGTCTTAATTATGATTTCTAATATGGCCTTACAAATAATATGACTAATAACTGAGAACAGAGACCTAAAAATTTCACTACTGCATTTCTTAATAGTTGATTGAAAGGTAGAGAAAATTTTTCCCATTACCACTCATCTTCACTCCCAGGAAAATTTATTTACATTATTTATGGAATAATATGATGGACGTAGGGAGAACTGATTTAAAAAAGACTAGTTTCTAAAATGAGAGGTTGGGGGAATAAAGGGTAGTTCTAGGACCATCTGTTAGCTTTTTCTTGCTGGAACACAGTATCTGATATTCACAATTTAAAAGAGGAAAGATTTAATTTAGCTAATGGTTTCAGGGGATTCAGTCCATGCTAGACGGTCTCCAAGGCAGGAACATTGTTGAAGGAAGAGGTGGCAGAGCAAAGACGGTTTGCCAGGAAGTAAAGAAGAGCAGCAGTGCCAGAGAGGAAGGGGTGAGAGACAAGATATAGAGCCCCCAAAGCCATGCCTTCATGAATTACCCAGACACACTCAGAAGTATGCTCCATCAATCTCCTGGGCCAAGAAATTAAAATGTTTTTAAAATCCAGTTTACTCAAAAGCCATTATTTTGAGTTGCTTTCTTTTATTTCTGTGGCATGGAGGGAGTATTCCTGTAACAGGAAAGCCTTAGAAAATGTTTTAACTGATATTAACCTGTCTTGACTAACTTTTTTCTCTCATTGATTTTTTAAAAAATGATATACGTATTTTGAAATTTATGAATAAGTTGTCATGGTAGAGTTTAGAATGCCTTCTAGTTTCTGTCATTCAGATGCATGTCTGATAACTTTATGACATTTTTTTCCCAGCCTTTACCTGTAGGCATGAGTGTTCATTGTCATCCAAGGAGGGCTTGCTAACGCAGAAGGAAAAATTCAACAGAACTAAATAAGCCATTGAAGGGAGAACCTGCCTTTGTCTTTTATCTTTTTCCCCTTTTTGGGGAGCAAAATTTCCTTTCTCATAAGAACTATTGTAGACTCATGTTCAAACACTGCTTTCAGGTTTTGGCAAACACTTTCAACTCCGCATTAGTAAGTAAGCCAAGACTTCCCACTTCTTAAATATGTCTTTGAGCTGCTCTGTTTAGCATCATTTGTATTACATCTCTACCTTTGTACTCTACTTATAATTAGGAAAGAGCAAATGGAATAATGATAATGATTGTCATAATTGGGCTCATTATTTAAACAAGTATTAGATAAGCTGTTAGGTATTTAAGTATTAAGAATATAATTGGGAAGTGGTTTTGTGGTCTCAAAAAGCTTTCTTATAAACTTGGGTTTGAAAATTGTAGGAGGAAAAAGGATATAATAAGGTGAGAGAAAATAGAAAAATATAGTTCATTTGCCAGATGATTTTGTCTTTCTTTGCATATCTATTAAAGATTTTGATGAAAGGTTTGGTTTTTGGAAAATGTACTGTGTACTCATACTTAAATCATAAATCTCTTGAATTTGGAATTCAGTTTAAAAATGTTCTGGGAATACTGATGCATTTCTTCTTGTATGTATCTTTTATGACACCCACTCAAGCAGCACACAATGAGAATAAAACATACCCCAAGTAACAGCAATGTGAGAATACAAATCAGTGAATAGAAAATAAAAAGTTCTATAATGCTAAAGCTGCTAACATAAAGTAAATGTTCTAGGTATTTTAATGATGGAGAGAATTAGTCCAGACTCCAAAACGCTAATGATAGTCCTGGCTTCTCTGTTATCAAGCCATTACCACACACACAAAAAGAATATTTAAAAATATAAGACACATTTCTTTGTCTTATTTAAGACTTTGGGAAATGACCTTGAATACTTAATGGCAGAATCAAATTTTATTTATAAATTATATTTATATCTTTTTAGTAAAGTATGATTTGAGTTTGCAACTGTGAAAGTATCATTCAGACTCAGATTGACAAAATCTCACTCATATTTTGTTTTGTTTTATTTTCATGGTGGGCAGGACAGAGGTGTTATTGAAGGATAGTTGTACTAAAAAAGATAAATCTTATATATTTTATACAGCCCAGAGGAAGGTTTAGTTGGACTTTGCCTGGGGGCTGTCCAGCAAACATTTCTCTACTTTTCGGAAATTCCTTTAGTTTTGTCTGATATACAGCAGAAAAGTATAAAAGGAAGAAGTAACATTACTATTCTGAAAGTTGTGATAATAGTAGCAGTACATTTTCTACCTTAAGAAATGACTCATAATCAGATCATGGTCATACTGGCTCATACCAGATTCAGATTATATCACATTACTGTTCCTGTTTATAATCTCATTAATGAAACAAAACAAATAATTTTTAAAATTCTCAGTGCCTAGAATTTAGAGGATAGTCAACAAATGTTAAGGCAACAGAGACTACTGGTTAAGAGCTTGGATTCTGGAACCAGATTGTGAGGATTTAAATCACAATTCCACTACTTACCGGGTGTATGATCTTACACTAAGTTTGTATTTTTGCTTTAGTTTCATTATCTGTAAAGAAAGGTAAATAATAGCACCCAACTCTCAAGGCTTTTGCAAAGATTAAATAGAAAAAAAAATCATTGTAGAACACATTAGATCCATAGTTAATGCTGTCAGTGTTAATTGTGTTTTTTAGGAAGTATCTTAGTTATTTTTCTAAGTAATATTGCTGAGACAAAATGCTCAACACCCAAAGTTAAAGGAGGGAAGATTTATTTGGCTCACAGTTTGTAGAGGTTTCAGTTCATAGCCAGCTGGCTCCAGGGCAGGGTGGCATGGCAGAGGGGCATCACAGAGGAGAAACAGTTCATGGCAGGTAGAAGGTAAGCAAGCAGCAAAGCAGCAAGCAGCAAGTGGTGAGTGACAGCAGTTGTCTTTCTATCCCTTACATTCAATCAAGTCTACATGCCCTTAGGGCAGTTGGCATTCACACCCTGGTTGTACCTTCCCATTTTGCACACCTGGAATTATGCCAAACCAATCTGTGGGCCAATTTATTATTCATATACTTTTGATACCAGAATCACACACTTAATCTCAGAATCATACACTTAAACCCAGCATCACACACTCTAGATCCAGGTACCTCTGAAAAAAGCTCCACCAATGAGTGCATGAGGCTTTGGGGGGACATCTAGACACAAAACTTAACATTGAGTAAAAGAGTGATACAAATTATTCTTGAGAATTCAATTGCACAGTTCCACTGTGATGAGTTGGTGACTGGTTATTTCTGTGCATGATGTAATTACAATCTCCTTTGGGAGATTTCATATCCCATGTGAAAAAATCTCCTTATGCTCAGATGTTGAGGTTCCCCCCTGGAAACTGAGCCATAAATCATTCCCCTCAGAAGTAATGTCTAAACTTGATGAGCTTCCTGAGGGCAGGGCTATGTTTTTGTGTTGGCACAGCTTCAACATTCAGTGCCCAGAAAGTATGTGACACTTAGAAGTACTCAATATTGATTATATAAACAACTGTGACTTTGTACAGTGTCCTGCAGAGAACAATATACACAAGATGTGATATTTATGGTCTTAGAAAAAATAGCTCCTTACCGCTGGAGATGACAGGAGCAGAAGTCTTTGAGCCACATGAGAAAAAAACTGGGATTCTGTTCCTAATTTGCTAAGGAAAGATCATTTAATCTTTTTCAGTTTTATGACTTTTTTTTTCACTTGTAGAAGAAAAAAGTGAATCTATGTCCTACCATTTCAGAAGGATTTTTAATTATAAAATAATGTGATAACTAGTGTGAAGATAACTTGAAAAAGTGAGGATGATTAAATAATTGCAATTTATAATCTTATAAGTAGAAGTAATATTTAGGGGAATGTTTCAGCTCAAGAGCAAATAGGCTGTTTATTAAAGGTGTAAAAGGTTGAGTTTTCATGAACTGGTTTTGTAGATTACTCTTCATGAACACTGACAGAAAGTTAGTTTGAAGCCAGTTTTTCATTTAAGTTGCCTTGTAAATTTTATAATATAAATATATGTGAATACAAGATCATAAGAAACAAAAATCATGGTTTTATAAATTTAGGAAAATGTGTTGAATCTTTTTTTTTTTTTTGGTACCAGGGATCGAACTTGGATCCCTGCACTTGTGAGGCAGGCGCTGGAACCACTGAGCTAAATCCCCAGTCCCTAAATTTAAGAAAATGAAGACCAAAGAAATTCACATTGAATAATATGAATTTTAGCATTTTTTGAAGTTTGCACATGTGGCAAATAAAAGAAGCCATGATGGCCTTACACATACATATTCCCCATGTCCGTGATTCCTTTTCCCTGTTTCCCTTCATTTTCCTGCCTGAGGGGTAATTCAATTTCATGGTTGTGTAGTAGGAAGGAAGTATTATTACTAGGAAAGGTTGTATGTAGGAAGAATTTTAAGATCCCTTCCCCAGTTCCTGGTATACATCATTATACAATTACCTGCCTTCTAATGTGGGTCTGAGTTGGGAATATAATGGGACTTTAACATAGGAAAATTACCCTTGGTGAATCTCACCTAATCTCATGAACTTTAAAAGGGGCTGGGCTCTTTCTGAAGAAATAATTTTTTCTTTCCCCCCCACAAGGGAATGAGATTTGCTTTTTTGGTACAAGAAAAAATATCTGTTGCTTGCTTCAAAGATGGAGGGAGCTGCATGGCAAGAAATGAGGCTGGCCTCTCGTGGCTGAGAGCAGCCTCTGCTGACTACTAGCTATGGATCTAGGACTGCATTTCTACCACTGGAGGAACTGAATTCTGTCAGGACTACATGATGGCCTTGGAGAAGAATTTGACCTCTAGATAAGAATGTAGGCTGGCTGATACCTAGGTTTATAGCCTGTGAGACATGAGCTGAGAAACCAGTCTCTGTGCCTGGATTTCTGACCCTGAGAACTGAGGTAGCAAATTGGTATTATTATAAGCTGCCAAGTTTGTTGTAATATGTGACAAAGCAGTAGAAAATTAACAAAGGGAAGTTAAGAAATGAGCTTTGCCATTAATGTGCTACTTGATTTACTTTCTGCAAGACATTTATTTGATGAAACTGAACAGTTTGGACCAGGTTAATCTGAACATTCCAGAATTATTTTGTAACAGGAATATTGATATTTTATCGTGGATTTTATAAAAAGAGGCTATTAAACCTTTATAAAACCACAGAATTGCCTGCAGCCTCAAAGTCTTCTCAGGAATTTAAATAATTTGATAACCAATCAATAGTTATAAACTTGAACATTAATTTGTTTTTTGTCAGTTTACTACTCTTTATGTTAGTTTACTACTCATCCAAGGAAGTGACTTGGGTGAAGGTGAGCAATAGTTGAAAGAAAATGCAATCTTTGAGTTTACTGGCTTGGGGAAGTGTGTGTGTGTGTGTGTGTGTGTGTGTGTGTGTGTGTGTGTGTGTGCTGAGACTAAACAAAGGTTCACATGTCACTGGTATGTGGGGTCAAAAATATTTCTAGACTATTGCTTGCATCAATACACTTGTTTGGAGAAAAGTGGCTTGCTGAAGACATGTTACTGTGTGGTTCCCAAGAAGCTGATATTGGAGAGAGAGGCAGTTGTAATGCCATGGCATTGTGGACACAGTTTGATTTGGTGAACAGTATATGAATCCTACAGAAAGAGAGGCTATAGCCAGAAGCTAAAGACTTGTTTTTAAGTAAAATTTGTGAAACATGCCCATGAGCTAGGGATGATTTTCAGGGGACAAAAAGAACTAAGGAAGAGGATTTCAGTGTTCTTCTTTCTTTTCTGTGAAACTCATGCCATTGTCCTGGTGATAACAAGGCCACAGGTAACGAGGGAGTACACAGAGAAACACTGACCAGGTGCCAAAGGAGAGGACTGGCACTCTTCATGTGGAGAGGGAGTGCAGGAGAGCTATCAGATTATTTGAATGTAGTTGAGGAAATAGATATAGCAAATTAGGAATGTTGATTTTGAGGTCTCTGGGATATAGAAATGGAAGTATTAAAATACAAACTAGGGACTTAAAAGGGGGTTTGTGTTACAGATGTGGATTTTAACAATTGGTATACTTATGCCAGCTGGATTCATGGATGTGGATGAAATCATCTTCAGGGAGTATAAGGGATGATAATAAAAGCTGTGGAGACAGACAATGCAGTTGTGGAAAATATTGATAAGTTGTCAGGCAAGTTTGGAAAATAATTGTGACAAAGTGGTATACTGGTAGCCAAAGGAGGAAAGAAGTTTTATGTCTTTTTAAAATTTCTTCCATGCTTATTATACCTATTGCATAGCTTTAGAGGGTTTTAATGATTCAGTCATGAAAAGAAAATACACATCAGAAATCAGTCACATTTGGTGCTGATCTTCAGTCCTTCACCAACAGCATACTTTCTTTTTAACAGTCCAGAAAGAGTAACTAGTTATTTCCTCTTTTCTAATTAAACCATCATTAGTTGATAATTTAAGAAGGAATTGTAATTTTTAATTTGCCTTTATGGGATATATAGTTTATGCAATGACTTTGAGCTAAAATATCAGTGAATATTTCTTTGTCAATTAATGGAAACAGAACACAGAATAAAGGCATCTTCATTATACCATGTTCATATGTGTTTCAAGTTGTGAAATCATTAGGATCAAATTAATTGAAAGAAGTGTCTTTACACTGTTATTTTTAAGAAGAAATCCGCTCAAGTCAGCGAACATTAATTTTCTAGCTTGGTAATTAATTTAATAATTTATCTAGTGCTTAATAATTTCTTCTGTGGGTAATATATCCATAAATAATTATCTAGGATTAGAGGGATATGCAATATTTTCATTTATATCAAGAAATACTAAGGAAGTTAATCATTTTAACATAGACTAATATAATGAAGAATCTAAAACTTATTGATGCTTATTTTTTTCAGACTTCTACTCATAAACTCTTTTCTCCTTTTCAGAAGTTCCAGTTTTGTATTGTTTTTTCCCAGTGATTTTGATGCTTCCCTCAGTTCCAATATACAGAGTCCACACACACAAAAATTGTATACACACATCAGCAGTTCCCCTAATAAATGCCTGGAAGCTAATGGCCACCACTTTGAGCACTACTTTTAATCGTAGAGGCCAAAGGTAAATTGCATTAATTACGTGATGTCTCAATAAATTTAGTATTAAAATATTTATACAAGTTTTTCTTTTCCTGATGTCTACATTATTTTTTGGCCTCTGTATATCTTCAGGGCCTTTGGAAAAAGCTATCTTATCTGAATGCTAGACCATAAGGCTACTTATGGTGATTAGAAATAAACTGTATCTTTATTTCTTCTGCTTTGTGTGCATAACAAGTAAACTATTGGTTAATTCTGTGGAAAGAATGAGTGGAAACTGTTATTTTACTCTTTTCTTTTGTTGTGTAGAGTATTACATAAATACAACAGGAGATTATAAGAGATGTGCTCCTGGGGAGTTCTTGGTCAGTACACATAGACTTATATGTAGCAGCCAAATTTAGCAAAAGAATTTGGAAGCATTTGAGGAAAATCTTAGATTTTATTGGGGGAGATACCTTGAAAACTCCAAGGAAAATGTTAGGAAGCAGAAAAATGTAGCTATTTGAATTGTCATGTCAATAATAGGATGTTGGTGAAAATGGAGGATAGAAAAGTGATTTTCAAATAAGCTATTCAGATTTTGCATGAGAAATAATTTATTTTATTTATTTTTTTAAAAAATGCTTTTATTGGTACATTTTAGTATACAATACGTTGACATTTACCACTGGGTGCTTGTACCTGTACATGATGTATCTTAGTGCTTATTTTTTCCCCATTACCTGTGCGCCCTTCACCTCCTCCACCCTTCCCTATTTACATAGATTTCGTTACCATTTTTTTTCTTTTCTCATAATTTATTTTGATTTGACATAATACTTGTGCATGTTTATGGGGCACAATGTGATGTTTTGACCTGTGTATACATTGTATAGATTCAATCAAACTTATTAACTTAAAGTCAATTCCAATCTCTTTTACCTTAAATCTCACTGAGTTATTCTGCTGACAAAACCTAAAGATAATTTGGAGGCATTTTTTTCTGAGAAACTGTAAAGTTTGAAATTTTAAATTTTTTTTCATATTCCTGCATGTGGGCTTGTTTATCTGATTGTTTAGAACACTAATATTTCATCAGACATGCTTAAATATATAGAAATAAGAAAGTCTGATCTCAGCTATTTTATAATGTAATAGCACCCAGCAAAATCTACTTTGATTTTGAGATGTACAGTTCACATCAGCTTAATGTGACAAATGAGACCTTAAGGATGTTGTCACCAAGAGGAGTATAGTATAGTCTAAAAAGTGTGTATTTTGGTTCAGTCCCCTGTCTGCCAGTTAACAGCTGTGTGCTGTTTATCAAATTACCTAAGTACTATGAATTTTAGTTTAGGGTTTACAAAATAAAAGGAATGTGATGGAGAACCAAGTTGGAATGTTATTGGAAATGTTTTGTAAGCCGTAATATTTTAGTTGAAAACCATACAACTGCAATGCCATTTATCATTAGTAAGATAGTGGTCTGAAAACAGTTTTATTTATAGTTCATATGGCTGTTCTTGGTACTTTGGTCTATCTGTGCTTACTCCTGAAGAACTTACTGGGTTAATAAACTTGTAAAAACAAATGTAAAAAACAAATATAAAAACAAATGTAAAAACAAAAGCCCATATTGGTAACCATAAGATGTGTGTGTGTGTGTGTGTGTGTGTGTGTGCATGCACACATGTGTGTGTATGATCTATTAATTAGGGTAGAGAAACTGCTACAGTAACCAGACACCAAATGGTGAAATAATAGCTCTAACTTAAATATTTTCATCTCACTGACAGCCTTGCTCCTTATAGTCATCTAGGAATAGAGGTGAAATGACCATTCTACTTATGAGAAGAGGGAGAGAATCCAATCTGAGTCTATGATTTCCATTCAAGCAAGCATGGTGGAATTGTCACATACTACTGCTGCCCACATTCCATGGTCAGTTGCTTGGATAGATGGCCACACTTAGTTGCAGGGGAACTGGGAGGCATATAGCCTCTAGCTCGGTGTGCATATCCCACCTATGACTGTATCAGTATCAGAAGAACAATTAATTTTTGTGGACAGCAAGCATGTCTACCATGATGGACACTGTTTTTTCCTTATTTACCTATTATGGAATACATAGTATATTGAAGATTTATGATTTAATAAGAGCAAGAAAATTTGTGTCTGGCACATAGTAAAGACTCAGATGACAGCTCTTCATAGCATACAAATATTTCATTTAATAATAATGAACAAGAATGTTGTTTTCATTGTATAATGCTTGGCATCTGAAAATATGACAACACATCTATCTTTTATGTGCAACAAGTTTTCTGTCATTAAATATTTAAAAGTGACATAGATAAAGATTCTGTATGTGTAGATATGAATGTAGCACATATAAGCTTGCTTCATGTTGTGAATATAGATTGATGATTGAAGGGTGTGGCTTCAGAGTATAAAGAAAAATAGACTTGTATTTTAAAAGTGTTGTATGTCTATGGATTTGTTAGCATTGAAAAAAATCTTTGAAATATTTACTTTATTATTGAAAATTCTCCAAGTTTAACAAATTTATCACCACTTATTTTTTTATCACCACTTAATTTTCATGAACTATGAACTAGCTCATAAAGAAGATACATCTTTCCAAACAGATAAATGGCATTCAATCCTGGAATTTGAGGGATGTTAGAAATCTTTCCTTTAAAATGAGCCCTTCAATTTCAAAATTGAGCAAGATTAAATATTGGAACTTTTGTCATGCAAAAATAAATTACTTAATGACATAAACTAGAAAAACCACACCTGTGCTATGCTGTTGGCTGCAGTGCCATGGTACTGGTGACCTATGTAGTACCTGGGCACAGAAACTTAAAGTCATATGCAGTCATATGGCTTAGTCATATGTAGTCTTTTCAGCGTGCATGTGTGGGCATGTGTGTGTTTTAACTCTGGAAAAGAAAAGGATACCAACACATAAAAAACTTAAATCACTGTGTTGCATCAAGTAATTATTATGCATGTACTGAGAAATAGTTACTGTGTAGTGTTCTGCCAAGCAAGTTTACACCTCCTAGCCTTAAATTCGACACATTTTAAAAACACTTCTATTATAAACTATAACTTAGAACAGAAAGAAATCAAACTTGCTTTAGCAATATACATGGGAGAAGGCCATGTCATTTCATTAGGAATAGCCCTTGTTCTCTTGCCATTATGTACAAGGATTTATTTTAATCTGCATAGGCAAAACATAGGAAGATCTCAGTTCCCTAGGAGTCCACCTGGTTCATGCCCTGTCACTTTATAATGTAAGGAAACTAAAACTTTACTGAGTACCTATTGTATGATCAGCAATATATCCAGCAGATAGGCAAATACTAATATGATTTTTCAAATTAAATAGACCTTAAGTCAAATCCTGACTTTAGTCCTAACTGTGCAATACTATACAAGTTTTGTTTTCTAGACATGAGGTTTTCATCTTTATAATACGATCTTCCACAAAAGCATGATATTAATATTAAATTGAAAGAGGAAATGTATCATATACAGAAGGGAGGAATACCAGAATAAAAGAGAAATCTTTAGACAAATGTGTTTAGGATAAGGTGTCTGGCATTTTTTTTAGATTCCAGTCTCTATTCTTGAACTTAATGTCTGCCCCCTGAACTAAATTGCCCATTTTTGTTTCTCAAAGTACTCTAAAATAGACATGGCACTTGCTAGTATCAGAAAGAATATCTTGGATTAGGTGCTTTTGGCTCTTGGCCTGTTCTGATGGGAGGGCTGGTGAAGGTCTCAGTGACTTCAGATGGGAACCTGAACATTTTTCAGATTGGTGTGTTTCTTTTCATAATATAGAACTGTATTTTCCCACTAATTTCTCATTCTAACTAGAGACACAGCCGTAGTCTGCCATATGATGAAAGTTAGCTTTGCCACTCTATCAAAGGATTTACTCCTTTTACTCCTTTACTTCTTGTACTTTGTTTCATCTGTTTTGGTCAATGTTTTAACTTTAGAGTAGGTCGTTTTAATGTTGAGGTTGCAAGATGATGTGTCCTAGGATGTTGATCCTCAGGTCCATTTTTTGCTCACCAGTTCTTCAAAGATTCCTTTGTCTAAGCCAGATACTTGGAGAACAATGGGTGTGACAAAACACTGCCTAAAATGTAATATGAGAAGTTCAGTGTCTGTGCTTATCATAATAATGTTAGTTTTTCTATAAACGTCAGAGTAGGAAAGCATACTATTTGATGAAACACTAAGAACCAGTATGCCTATGTGGCTCAAACAAGACACAGGCGATACAAAACCCTAACCCTCACCTCCCACCCTGGTTCACTTTTTCTGGTTCTTCCCATCTCAGTACCAATACTGTCATTCATCCAATTTCCCATGCCAAATACCTAGAAGTTAGCCTTATTCCCCACATTTATTTCACCAGCCAGTTATGATTAACCATTAACATGATTCAAAACATATCCCAAATCTGCCTCTTCCCTCTCTCCTAACATTCTGGTCCAAGTCAGCATCATCTCTGTTTGAAATCCTCCCTTGTATTCTTTTTCCTTAACAATCCATCCTCTTTGCAGTAGTTTGGGTAATGTTTCAAATATATCAAGGGAATTGTATCTTTATCCTGCTTAAGCTCTCTCAAACTTTCCCATCTCACCTAGAAGATAATCCCCTCTTCTTATTCAGGCTTAAGAAGTTCTTTACCTATCTGCTCTCTTGCTTATTTTGTGATCCTCTTTCTAATGCTCTAGCCACCCACCAAACCTCAGGAGCTTTTTCCTATCATTTCACAAGTTTGTTTTTTTTTCTTCCATTCTAATTTGCACCCTAATTTCTTTAGGGTGGCCATCCAATTGCTTACATCATATACCTTTAGTCTTTCTTTAGCATTTATTCCCTCTGACCATTAGACCGTAAGCTTCATGAGAGGAACTCAGCAAATTCTCTTCATCCTTGTATGCATAATACTTAGAAAAGTTCCTGTCTGCAATAGGTTTAACAACTATTTATAGAAAAAAAATTTTTTTGGGTCTTTTATTGAGCAACATTCTGCAGTTTGTATCTTAAACAAGATTTACCTTTTCATAGTAATCAAGTGAGGACATTAGGTAATGGTGGGTTGTGTCAGTTTACTTCATGTGTTCAGATTTGATGATTCTATTTCAAATTTGGTGTGGCTGAAACATTCATGTTTTCTGGTCAAAGGCTTGAAAATGAGACTATAATGAACTATATTTTGGCCTTTGCAGATATGGACATAAAAAACCCCAAGAAATAAGTAGTATTAACAACTCATGAGGTACAAAAAATATTCAAGATTATTTAACCTTTAGGTGAGGTATTCAGAGCCCGAGGTAATTAAGGATTTTTCAGTGGGTGGCTGGGATATTATTTCTTCTGAATTGTAAGTAATTTCTGAATTTGTTATCAGATTACCCAAGTTCAATGGATAATTTTTCTTCAATATGTGGTGAATGAATTTTGTACCCCATACACACACCCATCCACATCCACACTATACACACTTTTCTTGCTTGTACAGAAAGAATTGTATCATTTGAGGTTTTCTTAAAAATAGTTTCCAGTTCTATCAGCATTAGAAAGAGATTAAAGAGGAAATCTCTGCAGTCCAAAGCTATTATTATATCTCATTCACTATCCTTTTAAAGTCAAATTTCCCAATAATGTTCTAAAAATAAAGCAACATAAGCAATAAATATCTTTAAAACATAAACTGGCTCTGCATCTTTGACATTTCCCCTAGTTTCCTCCTGAGAATCATCTCAGCTCATGCAAGAATAAATGAAAAAGAAAGAATGAAAGAAAGATAAAAAGAATGAATGAATATTATTCCCAAGACTAGCAAGAAAGTGTGTAAATGTCTTCAGGAAGTAAGGCAAGCTTGCAACATTATAAATATTAGAAAGAACTCAATGTGTATTGACCATCATGACACTATACTTAATCCAAACAAAACTGTTTGTATTGTAAAATGTGTTAGCAAGTCTTTGCAATGTTAATAATGTATGTAATGGACAAGTATACTGAAGCTGAAACAATATTATTGTCACTAATTATGTGGAAGAATTAAAATTCAGATAGCTAAAAGCATTGAATCCTGAGTAGCAATGTGTCATTCATTTTCTTTTCTTCAAATAAAAGAAACAAGTACTTGGATTCAACATACACAAGAAACTTATTATTTGGCACTTAGGAACTGATCCACGCATATTAGTTAGCTAGTTTCATTATAGAGTTTAAGATATTTCCTGTCTATTGTTCACGTACCCCTGGAAGTTTTTCATTCCATCAACATAATTTGAGTGTACTCCTAGGATATGTAGCATCTGAAGGTGGCCATCTATCCAAAAAGTATCTGAAATCTTGAAAGGTATAGTTCAATATGCTCTAAATTTTGGTAATTTACTAGTATGTATAGGATAAATAATTAGATGCTACCCTTGTCTCCTTGTACTCATAATAAGAGCACCAGGTAAATAATTTCCAGAAAATAAACAAAACAAATCTTTAAAGAGACCTCCATTTTGATTCATTTTCCCCCCTGTGCTTTTGGGGATTTGCTGTTATGCTCACTGAGAAAGGGTAACAGGGTGCCAAGAAGTGTTGAGAAAAGAGTCTGGAGAACTAGAAGCTAATGTAGAGTCCAGCAGCTATTTATCAGCGACTCTGTAGACTGAATAAGTTAGTCCCCTCTGTGGAAACTGTGGTACAAAAATCACTGTGTTTCTTTTGTGATTGAGATTTTCAGGGTGGCCTTGTTTGTTCTATAAAGTACATGCTTTGTAATATCCCGATATAGGAACTTTTAAATCATGGAAAAATCTGTGACATTCAGGCTTCACAGTTTCTGTGTAGCATCCATTTGTGTGGGCAATGATGGCAGCACTAATACATTCAATCAGAAGGAATTCATCATTTCTGCTTTTAAACGATTACCAATAATCATGCAAACAACTGGTTCATATTTCCCAGTGGTGCTCAAGTAACACAAAAAATCTGAAATCCTTTATGTGAACTCAAAGATAGTATTTGGCTTAGGGAAAGAGACATTCTCTAAATTGATGTTTTGAATAATGTTTTGAGTCTATGAGTTCTCCCATTTTCATATTCCAACATAAAGTGAGCCTATTTGATGATTTGACTGACATGGTGTTTAAGCCCTTTGCTTAACTATTGTAAGACCTATTCCAAGGAGACAGATGGAAGATAAGATAATTGCTCTTAGGGTACCAGCAGGGAAAATAGCTTAGCTTTGATATTTTTCAGCTTTTCAAAAGAGAGCAGAGGTGATGTTATAAAAAAAGAATCTCATTTCATCTCTTTCTCTCTCAAATCCATCCTACAACTTTGTTAGTGCCAAGATGCTTCTGTGGTCGATTTGCCTAGGTAATGAGGATGTGCCACTGTAGCTGAAGAGGGGCGAGAGAAGAAAAAGTAGCCTATGTGGAGCATTTGTAATTTAAAATTGCTTGAAGGTTTACTTTGTAAATTTAGTTGCTGCCTTTCATTTTTATCTGAGAACATTCATCACAACGTGCCTTGTATTAAAAAATAAAAATATAGAGATCAGTTGTGAGTTGTACTAGAGTTTGCATCTTCAAAGCAAGGGAGGTAGATAAGACTCTGTTTTTGTAAAAGAATTTGTAGGCCACTGGCTATGGAACTGAGCCGTTGTGGTACTTTGGAATGGAGTTTGTGGAATTTTTTTAAAGAAAAACCTGAAGGAAGCAAAAAGTAAAACCAAAGTTATTAAAAAGAAAGACAAAGCAATAAAGAGACACAGTCAAGGTGAAGTAAATTATTTCAATAATATAAAGCTGCAAGTCTTACTGTGAAGTCTGATATTTTATTAGGGTTTTCAATGATACTCAAATACCTAAAAGATGCCTGAATAGTTCTTGAAAGTTTCTTTTAATATTGTAAAGAGGGTAAATTTTTTTCTCTCTACCATTTAAAGAACTGAAGCTATTTCAGGAAAAGTTATCCAGTTTTTTAAAATTTGAACAGGGAATTCTGTTTTTATTTTGCAGTTACTAATTCTCAGTAATCCTCTTCTGAAAAAATTACTGTTCCTAGTCAAACAGGAGTGGTAGGGTTTATTTGGAGATTGTCCTACGTGCACTGGTGCTCTCTAGATTACACTGACAGTAATAATTGTAATCCACTGTTTTCTATAATAGTGTGGTATTGGCAGCTGTTGATATGTTCTGTAACTAATATGCAAGAAAAAGACTGATTTTTCCCTTTTATAATTTTGTGGATAAGGCTAAGCATAGATGTAAAAATGTTCTTGAGGTGAAATACTCTGTTGTGAGAATTTAAAGTTCTAATTCTATTCCCATTAATTACTAAAACACACACAATTCACAGTCAGAATTTCTATCAGCATACATGATGCTTCTTGGCTCATCAAATTGTATATTTTTATATGTCAACTACACCTGATCTTCCTTTGAATAATACAGAGACATACTAAGAATAAATTCCAAAAAACTTACACCTCAGGCTCTAGGCCTGTACTCAGATTCTATCACACGTGTATAAGTTTTAATACTGATTTTTCAAGGGTGGGTATGATCTGAAGTTTTCAACAGCCCCTCTTTTTTTTTTTTCTTAAATTCTTTTATTGGTACATTTTAGGTATACAATACGTTTACATTTATAATTGGGTGTTTGTAGCTGTACATGATGTATCTTGGTTCTTATTTTTTCCCCATTATCTGTGCATCCTTCACCCCCTCCACCCTTCCTTATTTACATAAACTTTGTTTCCATTTTTTTCTTTCTCATAATTTTTATATTCCCTTCTTTCCTTTCCCCTTCCCCTCCCACTTCCCCTAACCCTTTGGACCTTTTCTTCCTCTTTGAAATTATCAATTATTCATTTTAATCCTTATTTACCCTTTCAGTTTCTCATACTAGAGAAACTATTCGATATTTACACGTGTGTCCTATTTATTTCATTTAAGAGTATGGCCTCAATATGCATCCATTTAGCTATAAATTAATCTAGTTTCTTGTTCTTTGTGGCTGAGTAGTACACTATTTTTTTTGTATTAAATTCTTTTTATTTATTATATTAAATTCTTTTATTGGTACATTGTAGGTATACAACACAATTACATTTCTCATTGGGAACTTGTACCTTTACATAATGCATCTTGGTTCTTATTTTTTCCCTATTCCTAGCCCTCCCTTCACGCCCTCCACCCTTCCCTATTTACAAAGACTTTATTTCCATTTTTTCCATTTCTCATCATTTTTCCTTTCCTTTCTTTCCTTTCCCCTGCCCCTCCCACTACCCCTACCCCTTTGGACCTTTTCTTCCTATTTTGCATTATCGATTATTCATTCTAATCATTGGTACATTTTAGGTATACAATATAATGACATTCATCATTGGAAATTTGCACCTTTACATAGTCTTTCTTGGTTCTTATTTTTCACCCTTGCCCAGCCCTCCCTTCAACCCCTCCACTCCTCCCTATTTACAAAGATTTTGTTCCTATTTTTCCATTTTCTCATATTAATCCTATTCCCTTCTATCCTTTCGCCTAGCCCTTCCACTTCCTTCCCCTTTGCCCCTTTTCTTCCGATTTCACATTACCTATTATACATTTCGTCCTTATTTACACTTTCAGTTTCTCACACCAGAGAAACTATTTGGTATTTACACATCTGTGTCCTATTTATTTCACTTAAGAGTATTGCCTCAATGTGCATCCACTTAGCTATAAATGTCTCTAATTTCTCATTTTTTATGGCTGAGTAGTACTCCATTTTATAAAAAAACCACATTTTCTTTATCCAGTCTCCAGTTGATGGGCATTTGGGCTGTTTCCAAGTTTTAGCTATTACAAACTGTGCTGCTATGAACATGGGCGCACATATATCACTGTGGTATGATTCTTTTAATTCTTTGGGGAAGATCCCCAGCAGGGGAATAGCAGGGTCAAATGGGACTTCCACTCCTAGTTTTTGAGGTCTCTCCATACTGATTTCCACAGTGGTTGCAGCAGTCTACACTCCCACCATCAGTGGAGTAGGGTTCCTCTTTCCCCACAGCCCCGCCAGCATTTGTTATTGGCTGATTTCATGATAGCAGCCATTCTTTCTGGAGTGAAGTGAAATCTCAGCGTTGTTTTCATTTGCATCTCTCAAATGACCAGTGATGTGGAACATTTTTTCATGTATTTATTTGCTATTTCTACTTCTTTGTCTGAGAAATGTCTGTTCATTTCAGATGCCCATTTTTGGATTGGGTCTTTAAATTTGGGAGGTCTGATCTTTTTAAGTTCTTTATAGATTCGAGATAGTAGACCTTTGTCTGAGGAAGAGCAGATGAAGATATTTTCCCACATTGTGGGTTGTCTCTTCACACTGCTGCTGGTTTCCCTTGCTGTGCAGAAGCTTTTTAATAAGAAGAGATCCCATTTGTTGATTGTTTGTGCTAGTTGACGGGCAACTGAGGTTTTGTTCATAAAATCTTTTCCTACACCAATGTCTTCAAGGGTTCTACCTAACCTCTGTTCCAACTGGTTCAGAGTTTCTATTTTAATATTTAGATCTTTAATCCATTTTGATTTTAGTTTAGTGCATGGTGAGAGATACAGGTCTAGTTTTAATCTTTGGCAAGTTGAAGCCCAATTTTTCCAGCACCATTTATTAAAGAGGCTATCTTTCCTCCAGTGAGGGTGTTTGGCTCCTTTGTCAAAGATGAGATGGCTGAGTGTGTCTGGTGTTGTTTCTGCATCTTCTAATCTGTTCCACTGGTCCTCAGGTCTGTTTCTTTGCCAGTACCATGCTGTCTTTATCACAGTAGCTTTGTAGTATAGTTGCAGGTTGGGGATTGTGATACCCCCTGCCATGTCTCTGTTACCTAGAATTGCTTTTGCTATTCTGAGTCTCTTCTTGTTCCCATTGAATTTTTGGATTGTTTTCTCTATGTCCATGGAGTATGCTGCTGGGATCTCAATTGGAATTGCATTAAATCTATATAGCAGTTTTGGAAGTATGGCCATTTTCACTATATTAATCCTTCCTACCCAGGATCAGGGGATGTCTGTCCATTTTCTGATAGCATCTTCAATCTCTCTTTTCAGAGTGCCATAGTTTTCAGAGAAGAGGTCTTTGATTTCTTTTGTTAGGTTTATTCCTAGGTATTTCAGTTTTTTGGATGCTATTGTGAAAGGAATTATTTGCCCTATTTCTCTCTCAGTGAGTCTGTCATTGGTGTAGAGGAAAGCTATTGATTTTTGTGTGTTGACCTTGTAACCAGCTACTTGACTGAATTTGGTTATTAAGTCTAGAAGACTTTTGGTGGAGTTCTTGGGGTCTTCTATATAGAGTATCATGTCATCTGCAAATGATGACAATTTGACTTCTTCATTTCCTATCTTTATTCCTTTTATTTCTTTCTCTTGTCTAATTGCTGTGGCTAATGTTTCCAGAACTATATTGAACAAGAGTGGTGATAGTGGACATTCTTGTCTTGTTCCTGATTTTAGTGTGAAGGATTTCAGTTTTTGACCATTTAGTATGATATTGGCTGTAGGTTTTTCATAGAGGGCTTCTATCAGTTTGAGGTAAAGACCATCTATTCCAATTTTTTGTAGGGTTTTTATCATAAATGCATGTTGGATTTTGTCAAATGCTTTTTCTGCATCTATGGAGATAATCATATGTTTTTTTGTCCTTGGCTCCATTGATATAGTGTATTACATTGATTGATTTTCATATATTGAACCATCCCTGCATCCCTGGGATGAATCCCACTTGATCAGGGTGTATGATCTTCTTGATGATCTTCTGCATTCTGTTTGCCATTATCTTATTAAGGATTTTTGCATCTATGATCATTAGTGAGATTGGCCTATAGTTCTCTTTTTCGGTTGGGTCTTTCTCTGCTTTGGGGATCAAGGTGATGCTTGCTTCCAGGAATGGATTTGGGAGTATTGCTTCCCTTTCAATTTCACTGAAGAGTTTAAACAGTAGTGGCAGCAGTTCCTCTCTAAATGTCTTGTAGAATTCAGCAGTGAAGCCATCAGGGCCTGGGCTTTTCTTAGGTGATAAGTTTTTAATTACATTTTCAATTTCATTGGTTGATATTGGGTTGTTCAGAATTTTTAGGTCTTCTTCATTCAACTTTGGTAATTCATATGTATCTAGGAATCTGTCCCTTTCTTCTGTGTTGTCCATCTTATTGGCGTATAGGTTCTGGAAGTAGGTATTGATGATCCTCTGGATTTCTGCTGGGTCTGTTGTAGTTTCACCCTTTTCATTCCTAATTGCATAGATTTGGGCCTTTTCTTTCCTTTTTCTGACAAGGTTGGCTAAGGGTTTGTGAATTTTGTTGATTCTTTTGAAGAACCAACTCTTGGCTTCATTGACTTTTTGTATCATTCTCTTAGTCTCCATTGCATTGATTTCTCCTCTGTTCTTTATAATTTCCTCCCTTGTATGAGCTTTGGGGTTGTCCTGCTCTTCTTCTTCTAGAAGCTTGAGATTCATCATCAGGTTGTTTAATTGGGCTCGTTCTGTTTTCCTAATATGCATATTCACTGCTATGAATTTCCCTCATAAGACTGCTTTCACTGTGTCCCATAGCTTCTGATATGTTGTATTGTCATTGCCATTTAATTGAAGGAACTGTCTGATTTCTTCTTTAGTTTCCTCTGTGACCCATTGGTTATTCAGAAGTGTGTTGTTCATTTTCCACATGTTCATGAAATATTTTGAGTTTCTTTTGCTATGGATCTCCAATTTCATCCCACTATGTTCTGATAATATACAGGGGATAACTTCAATTCCTTTGCACTTACTTAAACATGTTCTATGTGTGAATATGTGGTCTATTTTGGAGAATGACCCATGTGCAGCTGAGAAGAATGTGTATTCTGATTTTGTGGGGTGGAAGACTCTGTAAACATCTGTTAAGTTCATTTGTTCAAGAGTTCGATTGAGTTCTAGTATTTCATTACTTATTTTTAGTCTAGTTGATCTATCTATTTGTGACAGTGGGGTCTTGAGGTCCACCACTACAATTGTATTAGTGCATATATGGCTTTTCATGTCCATTAGTATTTGTTTTATATAGTTGGGTGCACCAGTGTGTGGTGCATAGATATTAATGATTGTCATCTCTTCCTCTTGGATTCTTCCCTTTACACGGATGTAGTGTCCTTCTTCGTCCCTCTTCATCATTGTTGGTTTGAAATCTACTTGATCTGCCAAGAGGATAGCTACTCCTGCTTTTCTTTGGGCTCCTGTCACATGGAGTATTGTTTTCCACCCTTTAACTTTCAGTCTATGAGTTTCCTTTTGAATTAAGTGTTTTTCTTGTATGCAGCATATTGTTGGATTTTGCTTCTTGACCCATTCTGCCAGTCTATTTCTTTTGATTGGTGAATTGAGACCATTAACGTTGATGGTTATAACTGAAACGTATTGACTTGTCATTGCCATGACTTTTTCTTTTTGTTGGGTTCTCCCCCATTGCATTTAATTTCTTGTCATGCCAGATGGGTTCATTCTGCTTTGCTTCCTGGGGTTGTGATCCTCAACATCTGTTCCTAGAATATTGTGTAAAATTCTTTGGAGTGCTGGTTTGGTATTCATGAAGTTCCTAAGGTGCTCTTTGTCATGAAAGTATCTTATTTCTCCAACAAATTTGAAAGATAGTTTTGCAGGGTACATCAGTCTGGGTTGGAGGCTGTTTTCTTTGAGGGCTTGGAATATGTCATTCTAAGCCCTTCTTGCCTTGATGGTGTGTGTTGTGAAGTCTGCTGTGATTCTGATGGGCTTTCCTTTGTATGTGATTTGTTTCTTTTCTCTGACTGCTTGTAGAACTTTGTTCTTCTGTTGAGTTTCTGGAATCTTAACAATTATATGCCTATGTGTACATTTTTTTTGATCAAGGCTATTTGGAGTCCTATATGCCTCACTTAGCTGTATGTGAAGCTCTTTTCCCCTGCTTAGGAAGTTTTCTGCCATTATTTCTGTGAAGAGTTTTTTTATGTCATCTCCACTCTCTCTTCTTTCTTCATTGAGCCCAATCAGTCTTATGTTATTCTTCTTTGCATCATCTAGCAGCTGCTGGATTGATTTCTCATTTTCCCTCATAATTTTGAAGCAATTTTTCTTTTCCTGGTCACTAATTGCAATCTTATCTTCTATATCTGAAATTCTGTCCTCACATTGGCTCATTCTGCTGTGTAGACTTTCAGTGGAGTTTTTCATGTCCTGGAAATCTATGTACATCTGTTTTATGGATTCCATTTGTTTCTTATGTTGGGATTCCATCATGTTCCTGAGCTCCTCTCTAGATTTATGAATCATGTCTTGCACTAAGGGCACAATTTCTCCTGTTATCTGAGAAATTATTTCTGATTTCATTTTTTCTAGATCCCCTTTTGTTGCCAGTTTAGTGGGTCTAGGTGGTTGAGTATCAGAGTGTTCCATCTCATTTCCCTTTGGGGTTGCTGTAGCTGATCTGGAAGTCTGGTTTTGAGACTTATTTATGTGTTTTCTCATTTCGACTGGGGCGGGTGGCTGTTCGCACCTGCATGGATTACCTCCTCTGAGCTGGGTGAGGTGGGACAGGGCCCGGGAGCAGCGGTAGGGATGGTGACCCAAAGCCCTTTACTGTGGGCTGGGAGCAGCAGGAGGGATGGTGGACAGGACGCCCCTTCCTGTGGACTAGGAGCAGTGGGATGGCGGCTCAGAAGCCCCTCCCTTTGGGCCGGGAGTGGTGGGAGGGAAGGTGGCCTGTAAACCCCTTCCTCTGGGCCAGGAGCAGCGGGACAGAAGGTGGACCAAAAGCCCTTACCTCTAGGGTGGGAGCAGCGGGAAGGATGGTGACCGGGAAGCCCCTTCCTCTGGACCAGGAGCAGTGGGATGATGGCTCAGAAGCCCCTACCTCTGGATCGGGAACAGCGGGACTCAGTACCTTGGTCTGGTGGTCTGGTGTCCTCTGCGTCTTTGTAGTGTGGAACCAGGTGGCTGCCCCTCTGCAGTGGGGTGATTTGGTGTCTTTCGCGTGACTGGCGTCCTCAGTAGGGCATGAGCAGGCCTGCCTGTCTGCAGTGGGGTGATTTGGTGCCTTCCGCGTGACTCAGGACCTCGGTAGGGCCAATAGTACACTATTGTATAAAAAACCACGTCTTGTTTATCCAGTTTCCAGTTGATGAAACTGCCCATTTTTTCAACACTGTCATGATATTTTTACGGTTAAACTAGGCAGGTAAATGTTGGCCAAGAGGGTGTCCACTTGAGCAGCAATTGTTGATTTACAGAACTTTAGCCTGCAACAGGTTATAGAAAATATAATTTTTGTAATTAGAGATTCTTGTTTCTGTTTACTCCCCATACAAATATTGTCCACCTATGGACAGCTGTTTGATGCTCAGACTCTTCCAGAAAATGATGTGTGTCATCTTGATGAGGTTTTCTTTATTAAATATATAAGTTGTATATCACCTTTTGATTTTATACAAAATTTGTAATCATTATGGATATAGCTTGCAGAAAATGTTTGCACTGTGACTGGATTTTTGAATTAAACTCCTTAGAGGAAAAACAAGTCTGCAAGATTTTAGTCTTGAGGGAGCCTAGTGCTAAAACAGCTATCTAAAGTAATATTATATGCAGCATTAAATTACATATCCACAAAACCTCATAATATTAGTCAAAATAGTAACATTAATATTTATGACAACGAAATGTTGACAACAGAAAATTGAACATCTAGTTTATAAAATGATATACATTCAATACAAGACTTACTGTGAGGATTCTCAGTGGTATTCCTAAAATGATAGCTATTGGAAGTTTTGGGGATTATATAGAAAGTCCTCATTTAAAGCTAGTATTGACCACCATTTTGTTACAGGTGGATTAAAATATAGTGAAGCAAAGTATACCTTAATATAATTTATTAGACGGTACAGTTTGGGCATAGAAGTTACTCTTATTCTAAAATTGTATTTTATATGGAACAAGTGGAATACTTAATGATTATTGAACAGAAACATACTTTTACTTGGAAAGTTATTTTAGGATTTCACATGCTATCTACTGAATCCATTGAAGCCAAATTTGAAACCAATATTTAATAGATTTGAGTAATGCATATATTTTTCTTTATTCTCTTTTTATTGTTTTTGCTTCCAAGCTAGCTATGAATTCCTTCTTTATGTTTTACTGGCAGTATGTTAACAAGAAAGCCTAGGAAAGTTGTTTATTGTCTGACAACTAGAGATTTTTAAAGTTGACACAAACCCTTTCTTGTCTATATGTATATTGATATAATACTGCAAAGTTATCTCTATCATGTGTCCCAAAAGCCCATAAAACTAACTTTTCCCCACAATGTAAAAAATAACATTGTTTTATCACTGTCAAATAATATTTTTAAAATTTAAAAAGTTTTTAAAAAGTTTTCACGTGAAGCTTTAGAAAAGTCTAAACTGAATTCAGACTCAGATTAAAAAATGTTCAATGTTGTGATTTCTTTTAATTATTTCACATTAAATAAGCTTTAAAAAATGCTCCTGAACCTTGGTTTCTCCCTCTCTAAAATAGTTGTGTTACATAAAATACACAAGTATTGTAAGGAATATGTTAATATATATCAAGCACCTAGCATTGTCTCAAGAACAGAGTAAGTGAACAATAAATAGTAACTTCATAATGGCTTTTCTAATGTTCTCTTTTACCGCCCATAAACATTAGAGCATCTGATCTATTTTGTGTATGTGCGGCTAGCCACCTTTCTTAGGTATGGCAACCAACTACTATTGACTTATTTTGTATTTGGATTAATTTGTAAGAACATCTATATCATGACCAATGATTAAATTTTGCTTGAAGTTTTTTGGGCATAGGAAAGCTATATATTGCCTATCTCTATTAACTGCAGTATTTGGTATATTAAAATGCTTGATGTCCATTTGGATAACAATGAGTTTATTCTGTGAATAGCATTCACTGAACAATAGAGAGACAGCAAACTATGACTTGGTTAGCCAGTAAGATTAACACTCCAGTGTCTCTTTATCTGTCTTTTTTTTTTTAATTTTATCAGAAGTGCCTTTTCTTGGGCTGCATACTGAGTGGATTCCATTGCTATGGAAGGTTCCCAAGAGTGTTGACTAAAGGTTAACCCAAACTATAAATGGAATAGGGTTTTCTGTTTCCTCAGATAAACGTTAGCAGATAAGTGAATAAGAATTTTATGAAAAGATATGGCTTTTGGAATTATTTATAACACAAAGTAGATACATAAAAGGCCCCCTTACTAGAGTTATTGGATTTGATTAGCACCAGGAATTGCAGGATTATTTCATGTTGAGACATAGGGGACATTTTTAATAGTAAGAGATTATAATTGGTTTTACCTTCTACAAAGCAGCTGTCATGTATTAGGACACTAAAATGACTTAATAATACTCAGAAGAAAACTAATCTTCTAAAGGAAATAAGTAAATGTACTCAGAAATCACAGAGTAGTTTAAAATTTACCATTTCAGATTGAATTAATAAAAAAAACTTGTATCACAAAAAGACAGTTATCCTGAAGTGACAAAGAACTACAAGTATAAACTTAGGGAAAAATAAACTAATGCATTATTAATGAATTTTTGCCTCAATGCAAAATTTAATTTGTTATTATTAAAGATTTATGAAACAATGACGTTTATCTATTGTGCCTTACAAACTTAATATGAAGTTTGCAAAAATTATTGTTAGTTCTGTATTGCAAGGTACAGGAACTTCAATGAAAAAGTTTTATTCTAATTACTATATTTAGGAAGCTTATTTCCTATTTTGAAACTCTCTAAAATCACTCTTATATAATAGTAATTTAATTGTAGTGATTAGTTGAATTTTCCCATTTTGTACTGTGCCTGACCAGTAGAAGCCATTGATAAAAGCTTTTTTTTCCATCCTCCCAAACCTGCCTCTGTTTATAGCCAGGGCAAGTTTCCTGCTTGAGTACCATCATGGTACCAAGGCCACAGGACTGTATGGTAGGCACAATGATGACTTTCTAATGATGTCCAAGTCCTAACCTTCAGACTTTGAGTATATTACCTTACATGGCAAAGGATATGATTAAGGGTAACAGCATTAAAATTGGAGGTTTTCCTGTATTACCCAAGAGGATCCTGTATTGACAGGAGTTCTTAAAAGTAAGATCCTTTTTCTTGCTGGGTCAGAGAGATAAGGCAAAAGAAGCAAATAAAATATGAAATGTGAGAGGGACTCCACTGATTCACTGTTGCTAATTTGAAATACAGGATAAGGGATGATAAGCCAAAGAATGTGGTGGCCTTTGAAAGCCAAGAAAAAGCCTTTGACTTACAGCCAGCAGGAAATTGGAGATCTCTGGTGTTCGACTGTAAGGAAATGAATTTTGTCAACAACACAAATGTACAAGACATAGATTCTCCTTTAGAGCTTCCAGAAAGGAATGCAATGTGCCAGTACACCCTGAATTAATCAAGTCAGACCTGTAGAAATGTAAGATAGTAAGCTGGGTTAGGCCACTAACTTTGATCTGGCAATGATGAAAACTAATGCAGGTGGAATCATTTCTCATACCTTTCCAAGTAGATTAAGACAAGGGGTAGTGAGACTGGACTTTTTAGATATAATTTCAGGGTGGAAAAAGGTCAAGTTGGTTTGGAATCTATATTGCTGAATTCTTGACCAGCCCCTAACTTGTACTGTGTGATATTGAGGAAAACTTCCCGGTGATATACTTTGATGTGTTATATTTACTTGTTGTAAATTTTGGCCCTTATAAGCGGGATTGGAATGTGCTTGGATTTCCAGCATCCTTATCTTCCTGGACCTAAGACTGAAATATAATCAATCCTATTGTACTCGTTTTCCCTTTCTCCCCTGGCCCACACTTTGAACTTGACTCTTTGAGTCTTCTTACTTGGGAGATACATAGGAAAAATACATTGGAAAAAATGAACCCAGGAGAAAGATCACATTTCTGCCTGAAATTTAAAGCAGAGATAGCTGAACATTCACTCAAAGATGTCCTTAGTGTGGAAGGTGGAGATATTTTTCCTAGCTAGGCAGTCTTTCCACACCACCTCGTGGTAGCAAACATTTCAAAATAATGCTGACAGTCAGGAAAGCAATATTCTTAAGAAGAAAAAAAAAAAGAGAATTCAGAGTTTTGAAAATATAGTCCATGCACAAAAGAAAAGAAGACCTTAAACCTCTTGTCAAGACACAGCGAAAGCCCATCTTTTATTCCAATATTATTCTCTCTCTCTCTTTTTTTGGGGGGGGGTACTGGGGCTCAGGACTTGGTGTGGAATCACTGAGCTAAATCCCCGGCCCTCCAATATTATTCTTAATCTTACCCCTTGTATGTGTTTCCCCCACCCACTAGAAGCAAGAAAGTTGAGTTCTGCAAGACAACAGACTTAGCACACATTTTAATACAGTGGATTTGATCTTGAAAATGAAGTGTCACAATTGATTCTAAGTTAAGTGGCCAAGTAGTGGAGTTTCATTTTTTTTTTTTTTTTTTTTTTTTTTTGCTTTGGCACTGGGGATCGAACTCAGGGCCCTTGAGCTTGTGAGGCAGGCGCAGAGTTTCATGTTTTGTATTTCATTTTTCTGAGTTTCCTTTGGACCTCTTTATGCCATGTATTCCCCATTCTACAATATGGTAAATAGCTCAAGACCCTCATGCCTGCTAGAATATTTGTTCAGAATGTAAGTTCCTTGCAGGAAAGAGTTTTTTTTGTTACTTTTATACACTGATAAGTCCTCAAAAGTTAGAAAATTGTTTGCTCTGACACCATATAAATGTCCAAAATAGCTAGTGAGTAAATGAATGATGCCTTCTTACCTTTTCTTTGACATCGTATGGCTTTCCTTGTTTCTGAGACCATAATGTTAAATGAAATAAACTGTACACACAGGCTTAAATATTGCAAGTTTCTTTTATATGAGGAATTCAAAATATAAATATAGAGCAGAATAAAAGCTAGATAATAGGAAGTAGGGAGATCTTTCTCAAATGGGAAGGGAATCAAGAAATGGCAAGAACAGGAGGGAGAAGAGGGAAAGGGATTGGAAAAAGAATTAAGATATCTTATATATGTTTACCAACTCCTGATAAGGAATGTAATTATTATGTACTGCAAACATGTACTAATAAAAACTAAAAATAAAAACATAAGAATATAATAAATTACTCCAACCAAAATAACAACAATAACAACAACAACAACAACAAAATTAATTTTTCTACTTCATAAAATGAGTAGTAGGTTCTTAGTGGCTACTCTTTTACCACCCTAGTGTAAGATATACAAGTAGTCATACCTTAGTACTGACTGAACTGTTTTGAAAGTGATTGAATTTGGTACTTGACACATGTGTATGTAAAAATTTTGTCCTGGTTCTTGTTGTTTGTTTGGTACCCAACACACAAGTTAAAATTTATTAGTATTGATTCCAGGTAAAACTCATTTTGCAGAAAGGCAAGGCAAGAAAATATGCTTGTTTTGACATTGTTTTGGGATTGTAGGGAAAACAAAAATTCCTTGAAAATTTACAAAAATGATGTAGTCCTCTTATGTGTTTGAAATTTGAATTTTTGCTAGCTCAAGGCTGATTTTAATATGTTCTAGATTTTATTTTTTCTTGAGGTTACTGGTAGACACAAAGCCAAATCTTTTCTAGAGGAAGATTTGTTTCTATCTAATTCTCCAAGAATTTCTTTAAATAAGGTAACAAAGAAACTGACTTCAAAATTGAAGCAAGACTTGAGGTGAGGAAAGTAGAAACAGAAAATAGAGTCAGATTTTGTAGCAGATAGTTGTAAGGTGGCCCCTATAGTCTCTGCTTCCCAATTCCCTACCCTTGTATGGTCTCCTCTGTTTGAGAGGGGGTAGGACTTGTGACTCCTAATCAGCAGAATATGGCAAAGGGGGTAGAATATCATTTCTGTAACTATGACACCTAATATATTCAACGAGACTCCCTGGTGGCATTGAAGAAGCAAGCTGTCATGTTGTGAAATATACTATGGAAAAAGCCACATGATGAGAATATAAGGGAAGCATCCAGCCAACAGACAGCAAGAAACTGAGACTTTAAGACTGGAAGACCGAAAGAGCTGAGTATTGCCAACAACCACGTAAACTTGGATGCAGATCCTCCCTAATTCAACTCGTAGAGGAGAGTGCAGCCCTGCAGCCTTGGACTATTTGCAGCTTTATGAGATCTTGAGGATCCACTAAGTCATACCCAGTTGCCAGACTCACAGAAACTGTGAGAATGTGCATGGTTCTAAGTTATTGCTATATTTGTGGGTATAATGTTTTTAAAAAATGAAGATACTCAAAAACCTCAGCTATTAGAAATATGTGGCACCAAACATAAAACTATGTTTAATACAGTTTTAAAAATTAAGGAAGGGATTAAAATATAAGCAAGGATTAAGAAGCCATGATAGTGAACAGTCTTGACAAATAGAAAACATCCAAATGAAAAACATAAAAATTGACATTAAAAAAATTAGTAGACAGCCTAAACAATAGATGTAGCCGAAAAATGGAATTAGTAGGCTATAAATACAACTGAAGAAATTTCTGTTTTCTCTTCCTGAAATGCTTTTCTTCAGATGGCTGCATAGCTTGCTTCTTTTTTTCCCCTCAGGTTGTGGCTCAAATGATACCTTGTCCTGGAGGCTTCCCTGACCATTCACTTTAAAAGGACAACCTCCATTCCTAAACTTGTGACATCTGTTAACCATGCTTTATTTCTTTCTTCATTGTATTTTTTTTCCCTAGTAATGTACTCTTTATGAACACATTGTTTTCTACAGCCCATCCTATCCAATAGTTTGTTCTTTACATTTAGTGCAGTTTCAGGGTTTAAAATAATTATGTCACAGGAGATGCTCAGTAGTTACTCTTTAAATGAATAAAAGTGACATAGAAGAAGAAGAGATGAGAAAAGATGAAGAAGAAGCTGGAAGATGAAACTCTTAGGGCCATCAGACATATTGTGACTGTGCTTGTTTACTCACTGCATGACTGACCCTTTATCATCTAAGACCTGAGGAAAGGACTTATACTGTGTTATTCACTGCTGTAGTCCAAGTGCCTAAGTCAGGATCTGGTACCTAGTGAGTGTGCAATGCATGTCAGTGAATAAGGCAATAAATGAAAAGTCTAATGTCTATCTAATCATAGTTTTAGGAGGAGAAAATGAAAGAGGAAAGAATGAGGGAGAGGGAAATTCTAAAGAGCTAGTGGCTAAGAGTCTTTCAAAATTGACAGTCACCAATTCTTAGGTTCAGGAAAACCTCAGAAATCCCAAGTGAGCAAAAAGAAGTCTATATGCAGACCTGTCATCATGATAGCAGGAGATTTGATCATTACTTCCACATTAAAGACAGATTCCCTCCAAGGAATGACAGACACAGTTGACTTCTCAATAGCACAAACAGAAGCTAGAAGACAGTGGAACAATATCTGAGATTATTAAAAGAAAACAATTGTCTAGCTACAATTACATATTCAGTGAATTAGTGTTTCAATAATGACAGCCAAAGATATTTTTAGACAGAGCCTGTCATCACCCAGTCCTTCACTAAAGCAAATTCTGAATGATGAACTAAGTGATTTCCTAAGGGGCACTGAATAAAAGAGCTCAGAATGGCTACCAAAGAAAATTAGAAACTTGTGGTTAAACTAAACCAATGCTTACCACAAGGAATCATTAACAATAAGGTCTAATTAGTGTGCTTAAAATGATAGAACTTAGATTTTTAGCAATAGCATGTAATTGAGGGTAAAGTGTATTCTAAATCCTATATATTTTTGAAAGGATGATAATGATTCTGATTAATTTTAACTTATGATTAATTTTCACTGGAGAATTCATAGTGACATTTTAAGGGTAATACTCAAAGCAAGGGAATAGAGTATATAATTTCTAAACCAAGTGAAGTAAAAAAATTGGAAGGAGAAACTTTAACACACTTTAAGACAAAAGAAGTGTAGAAATTGAGAGGAAAAATAGAACATGCTATATAAATAGTAAGAATAAACTAAAATATAATTGCAATTTAGAAGGAAAATACTTTAAGAGAATAAATTGATGAAGTTAAAATTTGTTTTTTTTTAAAAGGACTAACATATTAAGGTAGCAAATATCTATCAAAATGGATGCAACAATGAAAAATTATTAAGAATTAAAAAATTAGACACAAGTGAGAAATGAATATTATTAGAAAAACAGTATGAGTAAGTTAATGGTCATAAATTTGAAACCACAAACAAGTGGAAAAATTTTTAGAAAATCACTTCCTACCAAAACTCAAGAAGGAGAAAACTTGAAATATTTTAAGAGTGTTAAAGAAATTAAATCAGTAAAATTAAATTCCACAATTAAACTCCATTTTCCTGAATATTCCAGAAAAATTTCTTCTATTATAGTAACTGTTTAGGTCATGTACAAATAATGATAATAGTTTATGTTTAATTATATGTTCCCTGATGGTTATGTATCTCAGATTAACTTTCTATTACATTCAGATATTCTAGTCAATAGCTTTATAGAATAATATTCTATTGGCATTTCAAAACTTAGGGGGAATCTTGTTTACTACATTAGTATGCTGCTGAACTAAAGAAAAGAATGATAGCTGCCTAGGGAGGTAGTAAGCTAATGTTTTGGGTTAATTTGTGCCACTCAAATTTGCATACTGATCCCCCCTCAAAAAAAAGTTGGAGGAAGTGAATAGATAAAAAAGAAAAGTATTAAGCACAGAGCAGGTGAGCCGCTCCTAGTGCACAACAGGAGGAGGCTTCTGGGCCACCATACCACCGCTGCCAGCACAGAGGAGGTGAGCCACTCCCAGCACACAACAGGAGGAGGCTTCTGGGCCACTGTACTACCCCTGCCAGCACAGAGGAGGTGAGCTACTCGGGTGCCAGCAGCACCATCCCCCCATTGAAATGAGAAGACACATAAACAAGTTTCAAAACCAGACTTCCAGATCACCTAGAGCAACCCCAAAGGGAAATGAGATGGAACACTCCGATACTCAACCACCTGGACCCACTTGAACTGGCAACAAAAGAGGATCTGGAAAAAATGAAATCAGAAATAATTTCTCAGATAACAGCAGAGATTGTGCCCATAGTGCAAGACATGATTAATAAATCTAGAGAAGACACAGATAAAAAAGTAGAGGAGCTGAGGAACATGATGGAATAGAAGATAAGATTGCTATTAGTGACCAGGAAAAGAAAAATTTCTTTAAAATTGGAAGGGAACATGAGAAATCAATCCAGCAGCTGCTAGATGATGGAAAGAAGAATAACATAAGACTGATCGGAGCCAATGAAGAAACAGGAGAGAGTGCAGATGACATAAAATCTCTTCACAGTAGTGATGGCAGAAAACTTCCCAAGCAGGGGAAAAGAACCTGACATACAGATAAGGGAGGCATATAGGACTCCAACTAGCTGTGATCAAAAAAAAATCTACACATAGGCATATAATAGTTAAGATTCCAGAAACCCAACAGAAGAACAAAATTCTACATGCAGTTAGAGAAAAGAAACCAAGCACATACAAAGGAAAGCCAATCAGAATCACAGCATACTTCTCAATGCAAACCCTCAGGGCAAGAAGGGCTTGGAGTGATGTATTTCAAGCCCTAAAGGAAAACAACCTCTACCCCAGATTGATGTACCCTGCAAAATTATCTTTCAAATTTGATGGAGAAATAAGATACTTTCATGACAAAGAGCACCTTAGGAACTTCCTGAATACCAAACCAGCACTTCAAAAAATTTTAGACAATATCCTAGGAACAGACACTGAGGATCACAACCCCAGGAAGTGCAGCAGAATGAATTCGTCAAGCAGGACAAGAAATTAAATGCAAAGGGGGAGAATCCGACAAACTCAAAAAGTCATGACAATGATAAGTCAATATGTATAAGTTATAACCATCAATGTTAATGGTCTCAATTCACCAATCAAAAGAATTAGACTAGCAGAATGGGTCAAGAAGCAAGATCCAACAATATGCTGCATACAAGAAGCACATTTAATTAACAAAGAAACTCATAGACTGAAAGTTAAAGGGTGGGAAACAATACTCCATGTGACAGGAACCCGAAAATAAAAACAGGGGTAGCTATCCTCTTTGTAGATCAAGTGGATTTCAAATGAAAATCTGAACATTCTGGTCCCAAGAATTTCAGATAAGGGATAGTCAACTTGTATGTACAAATCTATTGTGAACATGTGTTTCATTTCTCTTAAGTAAAAACTTAAGAACAGAGCTGTTGCTTCTTAACAGTAATACAGGAAATTTCTATATTGTTTTCCAAAAATGGTTTTATCCTTTTACATTCATATTAGCAGTATTAGAAAGTTCTAACTGGTTCACACCTAAGCTGACATTTGTTCTTTTACAACTTTTAACTTCATCTCCCTAATGAGTGTATAATTCAATCTTGTTATTGTACTGATGAGTATTTTTCTGATTCTAGTGTTGCATACCTTCCCTTGTGCTATACTGGCTATTTATCATCTTCGTGTGTCTTTTAATTGAGTTGTCTATTAATGAGCTGTAAGAATTCTTTATATATTCTGGTCATAGGTTATATGCATTATAAATATGGTCTGTTTAAGGACTACTTTTCATTTTCTTAATGATGTCATTTACAGTTCTAAATTTTGATGGAATCTCATTTATCAATTTTTTTCTGTTTGCTGAAAACACTATCTTTTCCTTTGCTCTTGAATTGAGTTTATGTTCTATAAAATGTTAATGTTAAATAATCTTTCAAAACTCAGTGGACCATATATGTGTGGTTCTATTTCTTGATTCTCTGTTTTATTCCAATGATTTATATGTCTTTCCTTACACCAACACTGCCTTGATTACTGTAGCTTTAGAGGAAGTCTTAAAATTAGGTAATAAATGTCTTCCAACACTGTTTTTTTTTCTTTTTACTTTTCTAGGTCCTTTGTACTCCTAAATAACTTTTAAATTTCAATATCCAATTCTTCATTTATAGCAAGTATACATAGATCTGAATTTTTATATATATGTTGTGTTTTCTAATCCTGCTAAATTCAAATACAAGTTCTAGGGGCTCCTAGAGATTTCTTAGTATTTTCTCTGTAGATGGTCATTTCATCTACATATAAAAATTTTACTTATACCTTGCCAATCCTATGCTAATTGTGTCATTTTATTGCCAGACTATTTTGGTTTGGGCCTATGTTTCAAAGTTTAATGGACAGATGAAGAGTAAGCATATCTGCCCTGTTCCCCACCTTAGGGAGAATGCATTGTATCTTCTCCACTCATATACGGAGTTTTTGCTGGAAGTATTGAGTTCATGTCTTTTATCTGTTGAGAAAGTTCTGTTCTGCTTCTAGTCTCCTGATAGCTTTTACCATGAACAGCTGTAGAATTTAGTCTAATACTTTTTCTCCAACTAGTGACAGGATCATATGGCTTTTTCCTTTCCTTTGTTAAAATGATGACTTTTGGGGGTGGATCTTCCAATGCTGAACTAACACTGCCATCCCTATAATAAAACCACTTTCTACATACTGCCAGATATGACTTCTAATAGTTTGTTTTATTAAACAAATTTTTATCTATGTTCATATTTCTTTCTTCTATTATCTTTATCCAGTTTTGGTATTAGCACAATGTTGATTTCCTAAAATGAGGGGAGAAGTGTTCCTTCTTTTTTCTGCTTTAAATATTTGATATAATTTATCAGTTAAAATGTTTATGAGCCTGCTGTTGTCATATAGGTAGGTTTTCAAGCTAGGAATGTACTTTCTTTAATAGGTGCTATTCAAATTTTATATTTTCTCCAGAGTCAGTTTCATTAATTTGTCTTCCAAGGTACTTCTTAGAAGTTGTCAAACTTATTTCAAAAAAGATTTTTGTAATATCGCTTCTATATCCTTTTAAATTCTGTAAAATCTGTGGTAATGTCTTCTAGATCTTGATTTTGTAATTTAAAAAATGTATAATTGATATTGTATAATAGGAAGAAAAGATCTAAAGGAGTAGGGGAAGTGGGAGGGGCAGGAGAAAGGAAAGAAAGGAAAGGAATAAATATGAGAAAAGGAAAAAAATGGAAACAAAGTCTTTGCAAATAGGGAAGGGTGGAGGGGGTGAAGGGAGGGCAGGGGAAGGGGAAAAAATAAGAACCAAGATACTCATGTAAAGGTACAAGATCCCAATGATGTGTGTAACTGTATTTTATACCTAAAATGTACCAATAAACTTAATGGAAAAAAAAAAAGAAAAGTATTTCCAATTTTATAAAATGTATGTCATAACATTAGGAGTGAATTGAAGCTTAACATAGAGGATAATTTTTCTGTATTTGTTAGAACTTTAGATACAGTAGGGATGTATTAAAATTCTTGGATTTGAGTGGGAAGGAGATGACAAACAAATTATAAGCAAAAGTTGAGAGTTTTGCATCTTATTTTTACTTTTACATTGATGTGTAATATTTCTCTCTTGACTATCACAGGTTTTTGATGGTAGCATAGTAATAAAAATTTTTTTCTTGCAATCTGATATAAACACATATACTCACATTAACTTAAAATGTTTTATGAAAAGGTACTTTTATTATAGGTGTGATATTTCACTAATATTCTCTACATTTTCATTCTATTTTGTTCTAGCCTAGTTTATGAAAAATACAGGCTATGAACCACTAAATTGATTTCTGGGAACCTCTGCAGTTTGAAAAATACTATCTAAAATATAATTAGATTTTTAACATCTCTTTAGATAACTGTTGATATGTATTATTAAACATTATTTAAACACAATCACTTGAAATCATTTATTTTTCCAGTCTTTTTAATGTGTCATTGAGATGGTGACACAGTAGTAATTGTGAGCTGTATAACACATAATCATCTTTGATAAGTTTAATTCTGCTGCTAAAGGTCAAAATTAAAACCAGTGGGAACTGAAAGTAAAAATAATTGCACTTCACATTGTACCAAGTTGACTAAATGGTATGTGGAAGTATCAGGAGTGGAAAGTCTTTTTTGTCTCAGGCATTTAAAAAATCATTCAGAAATATGTAGGGTAAATATTGACTGCTATAGTTGGCTGCTATAAAAATACCAATGACTGGGTGTCATATAAATAACAAAAATTTATTTCTCACAGTTCTAAAGGCTGGGAAGCTGAAGGTCAAGTTGCCAGCAGAGTCCGTGTCTGGTAGGGTCACATGCTTCGTGGTTGATAGATGGTCGTGTTTTTGCTGAGTCTTCACATGGTGAAAGAGTGAGGGATTCTCTGGGGCCTCATTTATATGGGACATACTTTGTTCATGAGAGCTCTATTCCTCATGACCTAATCATCCTCCAAAGACTCCAGCTTCTTTTTTTTTTTCATACCGGGGATTGAACTTGGGTTCTTGCCCTTTTGGAGCCGGTGGTGGAGCCACTGAGCTAAATCCCCAGCCCAAGACCCCACCTTCTAAATGCCATCATATTGACTATTGCAATTTAGCATGTGAACTTCAGAGGCATGCAAAAATTCAGCCTATAGCAATAGATCTATAGGTAATAATCTAGAGTATGAGAGCAATTTTTTTTTTCAACCTTAAAAAAATAACATTCTTGATTTGGGCATAGTGGTGCTTGCCTATAATCCTAGCACTCAGGAGGCTGCTGCAGGAGGATTGCTGTGAGTTCGAGGCCAGCTTGAGCTATATAGTGAATTCAAGGCCAGCCTGAACTACGTGGTAAGACCTTGTTTCAAAAAAAAAAAAAAAAAGATGTTGTGGTGAAATTATATTTCCATACCTTAAATTGTGACACCATTTTATAATTCTTTACCTTTGACATCACCGATAAATCCAAGGCCAGGAAACAATTCATTATAAAATGTCATGAAATGTGCTCAAATGTTATATATTTAGAATATATCTTTGTAGAATAGAATGCTGTTCTATGTAAAGGAGCATTTTCATGTTTAAGTACCTGAAAAAGCTTTATTAAAAAAAATAAGCACTCTCCATTTTAATTCAGTTTATGAGATTGTAGAAGTACTGTTATATTCTTTGCTCTAAAATGCAATTTACATTAAAATGTACCTTCCCACTTGTTATTTTAAAAATCAGTTTCAGTTGGCAAAATCTTAAGGTATCTTGTACTTTATGCACATTTCCTTCAGGCTGAAGGCACTGAGATTTTGCACTGTGTGAGTCTTGCGACTCTATTTTTGAAATGTTGCTCTGTGGACAACACAATGAACAGATCTGGATACTAAATCTAAGGGAGTGATTTTGCAAGGGCTGAAAAGGCAAAGGATAAAATTTTCAATATCATGTCAATGTTTGCATTTGTGTACTCTCAGAAAGGAATTATAACTCCAAACATGAAACCTGTTTCTGTGTATACTTTTTTTTGGGTTTCTGTTGGGCTTGTTGTTACAAATTTGTATCAGTCAGTATTTACTAGAGAAACAGATATAACACAAGATACACAAATATATATGAATTTAAAAGATTGGCTTACAGTGGAAAGAGATTCCTGGAAACTTTTTTTAATTAGTACATGTTTGCAATACTTAATGGATACCTTCATCATGGGGAGTTGGTACATATAAAAATTGCATCTTAATCCTCTTTACTTCCCTTTGTCTCCCTTCCTCTTCCCTCCATCAGCATTTTATAACTAACAAGTAAAAATCTAATACTGAATAAATATTAACTTGGTTTTTCTAATATACACAAAACCTAGAGAAGAGAAAAGTATTACTTGAAGAAAATGTACTGATTTATTGTTCATGTATTTTAATGATTTTGATTTGGATGACAATGAATTAAACTAACTTTAATTTTGGAAGTCTTCTTGGCACCATCAATAATTGGTTTACTGGTCTCAGGATATTAAACTTTGAATTTTTGCAATGTGGTGGCTTATTGCTCAATTCAAAAATTCCTCAGCAGGGAAAGGAAATACTAACCTCTCAACTTTTTCTTCCCCATCACCTTTTATTTCTTACATGACCTAATATTGCTTAATTTATATAAAAAAGACAGAAAGAGCTGATCTCCCTTCTCACTGTCAAACATTTACCCAAATAACTTATTTTAAAGCAATTATCCATTTTAAGCCTGTGGTCTCCATTTAGCAAACAATAAATATCAGTGTTTGAAAAGTCTTTTGTGACTAATAATAAATTTCTACACCAATTCTGCAGGTTCTATTAAATCCTACTTATATTTATGTCCTGGGCTAGACCTTAAACTTACAGAACAATTAGAATTTAGATAGAGCAACATTTATCAATTTAGTGGAATTAATTGAGCCAGTTGGCTCTTCATTTATTCACTTATTCATGCCACTTACTAGGAATGCAGGGTGGAAGTAAGAAGATTTTAAAATAAAATACTCATATGTGTAAGTGTCTAAAGATCAATTGCTTAGGAAACACATGGTAAGACCGTTTTCCCTAAATGAGAAGGTGAAGAAAGAGATACTGATAAGTGTTGGGGACACCTGTGAAGATGTTTGAGTTAGCTTGACATTTATAATTGAAATTAGTGTTGGCAAACTATAGCTTTTGGGCCACTTGTGGCTTCAAGGGCTTCCTATTTTTGTAAATAAAGCTTTATTGAAACATAACATCCTCATTTATGTATTATTTATTATTGGTTTTGTACACAAAGATAGACTTAGTAGTTACAACAGAGATCATGTGGACATAAAGCCTAAAATATTTGACATTTGGCCCTTCTTTAAAAAATTATGTACTGACTCTTGGTCTTATTTATTTATTTATTTATTTATTTATGGTACCAGGGATCAAACTCGGGTCCTCGTGCTTGCGTAGCAGGCGTTGAAACCACTGAGCTAAATCCCCGGCCCTCTTGGTCTAAATTATATAGAATTTATATGCGAAGTTACTTCAAGTTATTGTGGGTGTATTATAATCTGATATATATGGGTACTTCAGTTTGTATTGAATTTTTAAAATTCAATAATATGACAAGATATGTTTAGGAGCTATCTTTGGTAAAATGCATTTTTTTTTGGTACCAGGGATCGAACTCAGGACCTTGCGTTTGCGAGGCAGGTGGCGGCACCACTGAGCTAAATCACTGGCCCTTAAAATGCATGTTTTATCGCTACAATTCAATTGTTTTAAGAACAGATTGCTGTGTATTTTTGATTGAAATTAATTTTTATTTTGTTTGGAGACCTAATTCACATGAGTGGTATATTTTGGTCATGTCTTAGGAAAATTAAAATATAGGCATAGTTTTTGATTTTCTTCTGCATTTGGCATTAGTTTGTTAATGAGGATTAGTAGGTATTAATTTTCTCATTAGCAGAAGATTCTAGTTGTAACTAAATATAAGATATCAATTGAATATGAGTTAGTAGCTATTTGTGATGTTAATATGTGATATACATGTTTCACATTATACCCTTAACATTATACAATGAATCTAGTTATTGATAGAGAAATATTTCATTAGTATAATTTTCATTTTTAGAAAGGGTAGCAAATTATTTTTGAAAAAAATACCAGCTTATATATGTTTTTGTTTTATTTAAACCATGTGCATATTTATTATGGCCATAGATCATATAGTTCTAAGGACCAAAGTGTCTTACCACTGAGTGATATTTTGCTTGTTGCTAATACTATGGTACAACCTCACCAAATACATGTTGGCATCTATCATTACATTTCTATATCTTCATGGACAGTGACCTGTATTTATAGTACCTTGTTCAATGTGGGTACTAAATAAGTACATTGAAGTGCCTATGTAATGAGAAATTGTGCATTCAAAAATTTCTCCCAGAATTCCAAAATATTTTTGCTGTTCCTGCTTTTACCAGAAGCTTACTTAAAATGGAATGAGGAAGTAGTTGTCTAAATCTGTTTCCCACACCTGACCTTGCACGCTTTCATCAGGAGGGATTATGCTTTGACTTGTCTTTTTATTGTCAGCATTCAGCATATATCATGGGCTACATACTTCAGAAGCAGGGTTATTGGTAATATGACTGGTATTATTTACCACAAGACTGGGCATTCATTTCTGGATCTGACTGAAGTCCTTCTGTACTTAGCAGTCAGGAGGAGGAGTAAGAGGAGGGGAGGAGGAGTAAGGACCAATCTATATGCCTGACTGAGTTGAAGATCTGAATAGTAAAGGATTGCTTAAAGGATGAATGGGAGACTGGTAATTAGACTCCTAGTTGTCACAAAACTGAAATAGAGCAATACTAATAGCTGACTTAGCAAAAATGTATTTTTTTTTTTAACCTCTGGTACAATTTAGCAATAACAAAGATGCTGTTAAGGTGTATTTCCTTGAAGAGAGTGAACTTTGAGACTTAAAAATGTGGCAGTTTGGAAATTCTGGAGAATCTTTCCAGACTGAAAAATCAGAAGAGATCATAAGTTTGCTTTTATAGCACTTATGAAAAGGGTGTTTAATGACTAGCTTTCTAAAAGGGGAACAGAAACTCTAAGTTGTGGAGTTTAATTTTTGAGTTATCTGTACCAATGTTTCTATAGTGTAACTATTCCGTGGTTGATACAAACTACTTAGTTGACATCACTGTGTACAAAATTGGGCAGAAATGCACTAATTGAGGCTCAGGAGCCAACACAAGGTGGTCCTGGAACATGGCTAAAGTAACTTGGTTCTCTGTTGTAGGAGGTTACTGCCTGGTTAGAGGAACTACATCTAGGTGTTTCATGTTACTAAGAAGTATGGGGCCAGGGATTTAGCTCAGTGGTTCTGCCGCCTACTCAGCAAGCGCAAGGACCCAAGTTTGATCCCTGGTACCAGAAAAAGGAATGTAAAATTGTATAAAGTTTTTATTCTTTTTGTCTTTTGACTTCTTGGCATGACAGACAACTGTAATTTTGTAAATCCATATCTCCTGGAAGGTCAGAGGACATGATTTTAGGCATTTACTTGGCCCTTCATTAGTAGTAACAGTAAAGATGTTTAAAAATTCTCTTTCTAAAAGAATGAGCTTTCTTGAAGATACAGGAAACAGACAGCTTTGGGAATTTTTACTATGTACCCTAATGAGCCAGCACAGTGCAATTGCTCTAGCCATTAGTCTGGGTTTTTACTTGTGAATCTAGATATTTTTTAGAGTAATTCATGTTTAGCTAAATTATTTATCTTGAATACTCAAGTGGCAGCTTGTAAGCTTTTCTAAGCCATTTTCTGTCTTAGATAACTGATAATGATGCCTCCCTGAAGCACTGTATCAATCCCTTGGTGTGCAAGCTACAGAGCATTTGCCTTCTTACTTCAGTTTCTTGGTATATCCCCTCTTCATCTTTTTTGATTTTAAAATGTCATTCAATAAACTTAATAATATGTGTATGCAATATAATTATATATGTAAATTGACTTCATATTAAAAACCTGACTTAAAAATCTTTCTATTTTCCCTATATACATTGACTTTCTTAAAACATCTCTTAATATGATTTAAAACATCTCTACATATTAGAAAAAGGGGCTTACATTCTTCTTATTCTCCTTCTTCCTAAACTCAATGTAGTTTTGCTTCTTTGCCTATTTTTTTCAACTGAAAATGTTTCAGTTAAGGTTCCTTTCTAATTTCACAGTGTGCTTGTCCTATAGAATCTCATTCACATCCATGGATGCAGGTGCCTCCTTTCCAGTCCCATGGGCACCACTTGAGTTCAGATGCTAGGTTCTTCTTGACAGCATGATTACGATTGTGTGCTCACATCTCTGTGACTTGAGGAGTCTCTCTCAGCACTGTGAGGGTGCAACACCTTGAATGAAAATCTCATCTGCTGGTGACGTCTGGCTGCCTTAGTAGCATATTAATTTGGTGCATTTTCAAGAAAATTCTCTTGGTTATTCAACATTTGAAGGAGTGCTATGCAGGGTGGGGAGGACACAGAGGGGCTGCTGATAACAGTTTACTAATATGTATGGCTCATCCAGTGAACCTACGCCCACCTTGCTAGAAGATGTATTCTCATAGCTACTTGGACATATCCACTGGAAGCTGCACCTTACATCATTAGACTCATCAAAATACTCTTTCATATAACCTCTCCTTGAGAGTATTTCATGTAAATGTAGTTTTCCTTGTCTTCTTATATGTTTACCGATGGTTCCTTGGTTACAGGAGCAACTGCATGGTTCTCTAACCCCTTACTGGGTTTCACATTTTTTTTTTTGTACCGGGGATCAAACTTGGGTCCTTGCGCTTATGCAGCAGGTGGCGAAACCACTGAGCTAAATCCCCGGCCCCTAACCCCTTACTGGGACTGTATCAGGTAGGGTTCACCAGAGGAACAGATTTAATATTATATATATGAGTATGTATATTTATATTATCTAAAGAGTTTACTCAGTAGGCTTACAATGGCTGTCTGCAAAATGAGGGGTGGAAGAATGCAAAAGGACCATCTGTGCTCTGGAGGCCCGGAGTTCACTGCAGTCTGGTGCGAGAGTCCATGTCTGTAAACAAAAGGGTGTACGTTGGAAGGATGAAGAGTCTAAAGGAACTGGAGATGAATGTCCAAAGGCTGTGCAAACACTGGAACTCCTTGGAAGAAGCAAGAAGAAAGACTTCCTTCTTTTCTCCCTTTTTATTCTGTCTACACTGCAAGCCTATGGTTGGTGTCTCCCACATTTGGGTTGGGTTTTCCCTCCTCTGGAGCCTGTATCTCAGCCATCCACAGACATATGCAGAACTATACTCCACTGATCTAATAGGCATTTCTTAATCCAAGTGGACTTATCACAACGATCCTGCTTACAGAATTTTTATCTACACTGTCAATCTTCAGTGACATGAAATAATCACACCTTGGTAGCAGTTACTGGCCTTTACTATACAATAACTTCATTATGATACAAAGTTTAGGCCATGAATTATGCAAAATTATTTAGTTCTCTGTTTCATTAATTCATTATTTGGATGCTTTGCATATTCAGTTTACTGATACTAAGGCTTATTTATAATAATACAATGAAACTAGTGAGGGCAAAAGTAATAATGAATTTGATATAACAACATTATGATCAAAGGTTAAGGAATAAATAAAGGGGTAATAAGCAACAAGGGAAGATTCAGAAATTTGAGAATAGGCACAAGGGAAGATTCATATATTGGAGAAATGTAATTAAACAAAAGTGAACTGCTACATGAGGGTTTTAATTTCAAGCAGCTTATGGGTTTTGCTTTACTGTCTTCTATCCACTCTTACCAAAACTTAACTCAACTAAGGTATTTGAGAATTTGCCTGTTTGGAAGAAATCTCTACCTTACGGCAATCATCACAAAAACAATTATTTGGAAAGATTAGCTTCAGAGATCATTTTTCATAGCATATTTTTTCCTTAAAGCAGGAAAATATGTTGTTTTTTTTGTTTCCCTTGTGATATTTTGAAGACCTATACATTTTGGTCTTAGGAGGCAGTTCCATTCAGGAATATTCAGACGGAGAAAGCCGTTGCATATTCTCTGTTTTCATCTCTGCTTAGATACAGCCTGGCATTCTAGGAACTCTAGAATTATATTATTTTTGAAGACCTGTGTACTGAGCTATGACCAATAGGTAGTTATTTATTATTTTTAAAAATATCTGTTTGGTAGTAAAAAGACCATTTCTTTATATTTATGACCATGTATGCCTCTAGGAAGGAAAATAATTTATTAATTATTTGGTCAAATCATGTTTTTTTGTTTAACAAGTACATGTAAAATGCCGACTAGCATTTTGGAGAAGTAAGTTTAAAAATGTACATTCAAAATTAAATTAATGAAACTTAATAGTATTCTGTTGTCAGATAAACCTCACACTTAATCAAATTTATTCTTCATTATTTCCAAAGTCGTTTCCTCTGCTGAGCTGTATATTGGAAGTAGTAATAAATTTATATGGAGCTTTATCATATAAAATAATGTTACCTACATCATGTAATTTAATTTTTGTAATGATCCTGGGACATACGATGAGCTGATATGTCCAGAGGTTTATAGAGATTTATAGAGATTATGACTTGCCAAATATATGGTTTATTGGTGGAGGATTTAAAATCTATGTTTTCTGACACCTGGCCTTCCTTTGTTTGTTGATCCTTTCTTTCCTGTGTTGTATAAGTTGCTAGCACTGAGGTGCTGAACAGACATCAGATTTGATCAAAATCTATTGATGAGACAGAGTATGCTCATTACTTATCAATAAATCAGTATATTTATTAATATTTCAATTTTTGATTTAGTTATTGTTATTATTTTACTTTCCTAATTTTAAAATGATTTTAGTTTTGCTGCACTATTTTTCATGTAAGTTAGCCAAAAGAACAAAAAATAAAAATGTAATTAAAATTTTTCTTTTGATTGTCAGTTTAATTTTCTGCTTGGCAGTGCAGATGGAGTCAGTCATAGTTTTTGTTTCTGGAAGCATGTTGTTGTTGTTGTTGTTGTACCAGGGATCAAACTCAGGACCTTGCGCTCTCTGGCCCTGGAAGCATGTTTTGCTAAGGGCTGCAGACCCACCCTAGGAAAACTCCTGATTGTGTCTTTCTACACCTGAGATGGTTAAGATTTAATTCTTGTGCCATACTTAGAGTCATTCATCTAGCCCTTCTCCACTGCCCTGCCCTTGAGAAATAAGGCAGTTTACAAGTGTTTGGTCCAAGGCACTTCCCTCCTCTGTGGCTGCTGGATTCCAGGACCAATTTTCCAGAATGGTGAATTTCTCCTCCCTAGGACCCTTCCAGAGTGAAGCTGACCTTCACTTATTTCTGGGGCATATTAAAAAACTGGTCTAGGTTTAATCTTGAAACTCTCATAGAATAATGTAAAAGTTTTAGCCCAAATTTACCTTTCTTTCAGTCCTCAGGCAGAACTGGAGATTAGCTCCTCTTATGTCCCTCAAGGATGATGCTGACTGGTTTTTATAGCACAGAGAAGTTTGTTGATAGAACAAAACATTCCTAGAACCTTATGAATTTAATAACAGTTTTAAGCAGAAATAGGTATTAAAGAATAGGCACAGCCCCAGTCCCCAAAGGACTGACTCTCTTGTCATGATTTCTCTCCAGAACATCTTGCCAGGCTGACCACCATTCTCAGATACGCTAACTGAGTCTCTGAGAAGGAAAGCCTATAGCTAAGTATGGTTCAAGGGTCACAGGATCACAGGGAAGGGTTTATTCCTGTAATTTTGTTAAGTCACCCAACCTCCCGAGCAGAGAGTTTGCTTGACTTCAGAAGACAAAAATCAACAAATGTAAAGTGTGCCAAAGGATGGCACCAAGAAGAAAAAGTCTCTCATGCTTTTACCAAAAGCACCATGGTCAAGCAAGGCCATGACCCATCCTGATGGCTGACAATGACAGAGGAGTTGAGAAGCTCTACTCGTGGTTCCTAAGTAATGCCTGAGGAGACGTAACCGACCTTGATAGACAACAAGAGGTTCATACTGATTTACATAGGTTTCACTTTAACTTGATCTTAAACACTCAGCAGAAAAGAATAACCAAAAGATGTATAAAAACAATGCCATAGTAATAAAGTTAGATATAAAAAGGGGCTCCAATTGCTGGCCCCTCTGACAGTTTCCAGCTACACTGATAGCTGATCATTGTTTTGGTCAAAATATCAGCCTTATAGATAACCTCCATCGTAAAGGGGCCTAAGATCCAGTGGGTTACAATTGCTATTCCAGTCCTTTATGAACAGTTTCTAAATGTGGCTCTTTCCCTAACCTGCCTTTCCATTCTAGTGCTCATGGTTTGATTATACATGCTCTTGTTTCTTGGGAAATTTGGTTATTCTTGACTAGAGGCTGCCAAACTCCAAGTGATCATGCAGGTGATGGAACCAATGACAAATGGGTTAGACTCCCTTTACCGGGATCCACCAGATCAACCTTGTAAAGAAAGTTCACAACTGCTAACCTACAATATGACTTCTATCTGAGGTCCATTAGATTAGCTCTCTGGAGAAGGCCCCTGACTCCAGTCTCCCCTACACTGGCCATTCTCAGCCCAAAGCAGTTGTATGGAAACTACACCCCTTCTCCCTTAACCACCCTTAGGGATACTTCTTCAGAGAAGGCAGTGATATAGACAGCTAAGTTAGGTAGAAATACTGTAGGCAGTCAGACAGGGCTGAGCCCTGGAAGTCAATGCAGAGGAGAACAACACATCGAAGCTGTGGCTGGAGGGGCATCAGTCACTGCCGACCGCTGCTTCCACGCTCCCCACACCAGTGGTCTCTCCATGGTGGCCTCAGTTCCCGGCAGCCACTGCATCTGCAGGGCCCAGTCCCCTCCCACAGTGAGTCAGAGCTCTGGCTTGCCACCTCCTTCATCAGGTCTCTCTCTTTGTTCTTCCCGTGCACTTCAGTTTTCGCTTCCTATCCCTGCTGGGTCCCAGAGACCCACGTCCCTTCTCCTCTTTCTCGCAGTGCTATATTCCAGCGTCTGGACTCCAAATCTCGGAGAGGCTGTGTCAGCCTGAGCCCCCACTCCACCATCTTCCCAGAAGTCCCTGCGCCTCTTGTAATTTAATTTTTTTTGAGTTTTTGTAACCAGCATATTGAAGTATTAGAATCATCTAATAAACAGAGCAGTAATTGGTTAAATAACCATTAGACCAAGGTAAATCCCTCAATCTCACGGTGTTAGTTATTCATGTATTTATCCTGATCGATATGTTTGCTGATTTATTAAGGCTTAGGCAATTAGAGTGCAGTAGGTAAAATAAGAATCTTAACAAATAAATTTACTGAAACCTGTACAGAATTCTATATCGAGAAGTATTTCTTACATAAGAATTGCTCTACATTGGATTACATTTGTTCTGTATGGAGAGTTGAAGGGCATTTTGAGCTTCATTTAAAAAATATCTTTATCAGTGAGATAACAGTAACCAAAATCCAGAAGAAATGGGTTTGAATGTTAGCATCTTTTTTCCCCCCTCGCTTTAGCATTTGCAGTGATTTATAACCCATACTAAATTAGGTTAGGCATATCTTTTTGTGTAGTTGGTTGAGAGAGATTACAGAAGTTTTAGTCTTCGTAGAATCTTTTTTCCCTTTAATCTTTCTTTCTGATCAGTGAGCCAAGAGCTTCCTAATTGGATAGCAATAAATCAGCACATGAACTGACTTATCTAGACTCATTTTTCTAGCTCTGATACACAGCAAACATGAGAGCAGGTTGACATTTGGGGTCAAACACTATCAGAAGCATACTTTAATCTTTTGGGTCTAGTCTTAGTTTTCAAAGAGAAAATTATAGAATTATTGCTTTCTGAGTCCATTATTATGTTTACGGGGTATTTTGATCAATGTAGCCACGCCTATCTGAGACCCTTTATTTCTCTAGCTCATTTTCTTCCTTTCTGATTTCACTATTCATCTTGTTTGCCTTCAGATTTTCTCTGGATCAGAGTTCTTAAGTTCCCTGTAAGCTCTCAGATCTCTTTCTCTGGTCTTTCTTACAGCAGGCAGTTTGTATTCTTTTCTGTTTTTTGTTGACTCTCTGTATGCAATACTGGGGTGGGAAGCCTCCTTGCTGCTTGTTATGTATGTGTTGTGAATGGTAAGGTTTCCCTGGTACTGTTCTGGATAGCCATTGTAATTTGATTGATTTTGGTAAGGGGAGAAGAGAAAAGAAAATGTCATTTAGATTCTCCACATGTAGTATTTCTCAGTTCTTAAAGCAGGATAATTTAAAATAGCCCTAGGTTAACATCTGGCACCTCAAGTATTAGGTTGATGTTTTCTATTTAGAAGACATGGCAAAAGTTTGTAGAGATTAATTTTGAAAGCATAATATCTTTTCCTATAAATATTTTGTTGTTTTTGAATGTTTAATATTGGGCTTAAAATTTCAGAATTTGCATTACTTGGCTTTGAAAGCAAAGGATGAGCAGCTTTGTTTTAATGGTGACCTTTCTCTAGGGAGTACATTATGTGCACTGTATAATGAAATCTAGATTTGCCTCCCGTGAGAAGCACATGAAATTAAAAAAAAATTCTTGGTCCAGTTCCAACCAAAGGTATATAGTATTTGATGAATAACTAATACAGATAATTAACAGATTAAGGGAATGTGTGATCCCAAGGATGAAAAGGGGAGTTGGGAGGGAGGTTATCTGCATAAAAAGCACTGGAAATGAACAGGGCAGCTGGAGCATGAATGAAATCAATTTAGTTTTTAGGAGCTTAAATTTCCTCAGAATTACAGTCTGTTTCTTACCCTGTATAACTTTGTCTGTGTCCACAGAATGGACAGAGTATCTGTGTACAGAGTATCTGTCTTCAGAAGTCTTCCCATTGGGCTAGTTAGGTTTTTCCATAAGAAAATCCATAGATGCATCCAATGGATGATTCAGGCTGTTCTTCCCTCTAAAATGACTGTTGTCTCAAGTATCCTGGCCTTAAAATGTCAGTCAGTGATTTTTCAAAGGGCCCAAGGAATGCACATGGAGATGCTTTACTGCCACATTTGAGAAACAGACATCAAACTGACCATCCCAGGTCTTACTTTATTTTCTCATCATTTGTGAGCTTCAAGGAGATTGATTGCTTGCCTTCTTTTTCCATTGAACCTGGGATAGACCTTAAGCATAGCTGTTCAACCAGCATTTGAGTAGCAGTATGTAGCAAGGAAGAAGGAAAAAATGAAAGATTCTGATTCTCATGGACTTTTCCATAACCAATTAGTCCCAAAATTGTTCGACACATAGAATAATGTCTGATAAACATGATTGATTTACCTGAAGGTAGGAAGAATAAAGTGAAATGTCTAAGCTGAAAATCGCTTGCCACCTTCATGTTTATTAATGCTTTGTTCTGAGGCTTGTGCCCTGATGATACCTGCTTAGTGTAATCTGGGATATTGAGGGATTCCTTGCTCATAGGAAACACATGGCTTTATCTCCAGAATCTGTTGCCCTTTGCTTCCTTTTGATGGCCTTTTCCCCAGATTCAGCTTCATGGGGTCCTCATGATTTATTTTCTCTTGCACTTATCTGTAACTAGTGCTTTAGTCACTTTAAGTTGTATAAAAATGATAGTTTTATTGGCAGTTATAGTAATATTAAGTTCCTAAACTAAAAAGCTTTGACTAATTCAAACAGCAGGAACTATATGAGGACTGGAGGTAATTTTAGAATATGAGCTTTCCTGGCATCTCAAAAGAAAAAATATGCAGTTCTTTAAAACTCTCTGCCTTCTCTCCTCAGAAGATAAAGAACTCAAGGATCACATTGTTAGTGGATCCCCAAAAACTCTGTATCTGAAGGTTTGTATTTTAAAGTTGAAAAAAGGTCTTAAAATTGTGGGGAGCAGTTATAAATCTCCTGAGCAGTTAATAGGAGATGTTTGAATTGAAGATTATAGTTGCCTTAGAGTGTTAGAGCAAGTGTCATTTACAACTTTTCTATGCTTTCTGCTATTTTTAAAAAGTTTTCCAAATTACTTATCAAAACTGTTAGTGCAGCCTTCAATCTAATTCTGGCAAAGTTTCTACAAATCTTAATAAAATGACAATGTGTAGAGATTTATGGATTAAATACAGGCTAGAACTACCATGTTAAGTGCAAAGACATAGTCTTTTCATTTGACATAAACTTCTTGAAAGGTACTTAATAGAAGATGTATTTCCAAAGTCATTTTAATTAAAACAAAACACCAAGTAAGATTTAAAGATATATGTGATTTATTTGTGAGATTCAATTACTGTAATTTTAATTCAATGCAAATATTATTAAAACTTCTGAAACAAGCAGGATTTAATACATGCATTAAAATATTATTAATTAAAGTTACATATTTACATTTTGTATTTTACAAACAACGAGCGACTATGTAAACTCTTATTTCTGTTTTTTACTATCTATGGGTATTATGGATATCTCCTCCCTTCCCTTGGGAAGATCTAATTTTTATTTTATTAAAAACATTAAGATTTATAGAAATTATGAAATTTTGATGGTGAAGACCCTAGGGAAGGGAAGAAAAGATAAAGTTTTGAAGCTACTATCTGTAGGTTGTGCTTAAGTTTGAGCTGGATGTAACACAATGAATCTTGGAAATTCAGAGTATACTGGAATTTGACAGAGATTGAGATGATATACATGATTCAATAGAGTTGATAATATGCGGGAACATTATGGAAAGGTATAGCAATACACAAAAATATAAGCAGTTATAAGTATGTTGATAGGTAGGGTAAAGTAATATAATGTGAGTTCTTAAGAGTTCAGGAACACTTGTAGGTTTGTAAGACCAGAGAAACTGTTCAGCCAGTTTCAAAGTTCAGCTGCTAAAATAGAGAAGACTCTGATCCAGGAGGGAGCCAGGGGAGATGAAGACAAAGTCACTCCTTGGAGAAATACACCCATTTGTAAGTTATAGCAGCACGAAAATACCCAAAACAAATGAAGAACAGTAACAAAAAGCTCCATAGAAATTGAATACAGAAACTAGGATGGAATCCAGGGGATCAGAAATTAAGTACAAGCACCTGAACTAAATTAGTAATGTATTTAAGAAGGTTTATATGGATTTGACTCAAGTTTTGGGATAGAACTGTTCATAGAATTCCTCCACAAGATCAAGATCAGCCTGGATGTTGGGTGGAATTGAGCTGTCAGGGGCTTTTCGTTTTGGGGGAAGAGGGTATTTGGGAATAGGTGAGATCCTCATGAAGGAATTGCCTCTGTCTTGGGAACTCCTGTCAAATATGAAGCAGATATCATGATAGATGCAGCGTCTTGAAGACTTCCCATCATGACCATTGTTTATAATACATTTGTGTATAGTATTAAGACTACATGGATAAATTAAATTCCTCTTGGAGGATGTATAGCTCTGTGAGTTTGGAAATAAGCATTTAATAATAAAAAGATGGCTGAATCATTTGCTTCTCTATATTCTTATATTTTAAGCAATATTGAAATCTTTCAGAATTTAAAGCTGAAAGAAAAGTTGCCTTAAAGAGAATTAGGATTCTTTGAAATAAAAAAGCTGCCCTGTGAGAAATCTTTATTAAATGCTTTATTTAATCTTCAGTGTGGCAAGAAAACATATTAATAAAAATGCTTTAATCTTATAACTGTGGTTACACTGTTAAATCTTACATTGTGTGCCACATAATTTGTGTCTTGGGCTGATTTTCTACTACTTTTCTTTTTTTCTCTAGTACTGAGGATTTAAGCCAGGCCCTTTTCACTGAGCTACAATCCCTTCCTGGGTAGCCTTTAAGTTGCTTGGTCTGGGCTTGAACTTGCAGTCCTATGGCCTCAGCCTCCCAAAGTGCTAGGCTTACAGGTTTACACCACCATAACCAGCTTCTACTACTCTTTATCAAGGAGAAGAGTAAGTGCACACATGATTCAGAGAGTGACTTCCAAATTCTGCCTTGAGATTTCCCAACCAGGTAGCCAGTTACAGTTGTTTACTTGACCCAAAAAGTAATTTTACTGATACATTTATGGAAAAGATATTTGATTTTGGAAACAATCAACTCTGATTATGTGAATGGTGCCACTATATGCACAAGGTTTCTCAGATGGATGTCTTCTGACTATTTCTATGAAGTTATAAGGATATAGTTTCATAAATCCACTTTTAGTACCTGTCTCATTTCAGTAATTACTTCATGGAGTTCTGCAGTCCACATGAAGGCCCTTCAGGGTATCACACAAAGAACTTGAGTTTTGGGGACAACAGACATGAGTTTGAATGCTACATACCTAACAGTCTGTAACATTAGTGACTTGGGAAAGGTAGCTAATGCACGTTTCTCACAGTGTTGTAGGTATTAAATAGAAAGCTAATTAATTGAATCTATAAGGATTCCAGCACATTTACAACTGAATGTAAAGATTAGTTCTTTTTCAGTTTCACTTGCTGATTTTAACAATGGAGATACTGCCTACCTCACTATATTCTTTTGGGAATAAATGATAAAAACTTTCTGAATAATAAGGTCCTGCTAGATATATAAGGATTCATTATTATTCTCTCCTGCCAACAATTTAAATGCTCAAAGTGTTCTGAGATTTCCTAATCACATGGCTAGCTAAAGTTCACCTGATCAGAAAGGTCATTTTAGAGGGAAAATAATTGTTGAAGAAATTTCTGTGAAGTTCTTACATGTCTCTGTATTCTAAATTCAGTTTGACCTCTTCCCCCTTTTGGTTGCATGGTAGAGCACTCTTTTCCCTTTAAACATGGCCTCTTAACCTCTTTTGCTGGTATTTCCTTTTGTTCCTGTAAATAATGGTATATTAGCTTCTATGGGATGCTATGACAAAGTACCAAAAACTGGGTGGCTTTAAATAATAAAAAAGTACTGTCACAGTTGTAGAGTTTAAAAGTTTGAGATCAAGCCATCTGCTATAATCTCCTTGAGGACTCTAGAACAGAATTCATTGCGTCTTACAATACTTGGTGTTGCTTAGCTTCTAGTCATGGGTGGCCTTCCTCTGTGCCTTTATGTTGTCTTACCTCTGGGTGTGTTTATCTTTGTGTCCAAATTTCTTCTTTTCATAAAGCACCATTCATATTGGATTTGGGTTCATTTTTTTTTTAAGAGTAGGAAAAATTTACTGGGAGAAAGAAAACCTAAGAGAGACAGAAGGGGGACCGGAAAGTGGGTTGCCTGCCCACCCCATTTTTCAAAGATATTGTTTTTATACAGCAAAGCCATATGGTGAGGCGGGTACAAAGTGGGACAAAACTATAAGACCCAATGGAAATTTACAAGGTGGGCATTAGGTGGGACAAAACCATTACCAACCAATAAGATTACAAGTACAGTCACCAGGTAACATTGATTAAATGGGGATCAAATGGGGAAGCAAGTCACATAGCAGGCATACAAGGATTTTCACTAAGGGTGGGTCAGGGATATTTCCTGGAGAGGCTGGGTTAAGACCTTGGCCCCCCACCTGGTGATTGATACCTGTTTAGAATATCAGTCACTGCTATTCATCCTATATGGGTGTGGTAGTTTCTCTCCTTTTACAATGGTGGCCTTCAGTGAATGTGTCGTCACTGTCCTCCATGTTGGCTCCTTGTGGGCTGGCCCTGTCTAACTACCTACAAGATATCTAATTAACTTACCTATCTGCAATATTCCCCCCTCTGAAGAAGTACTCCTAACTGCTGTGAGGAGGCAAAGGGCGAAGACTGTTCTGGCTACTTCTAGCTGAAGAGGGTTGTAATTGTCATCAGCAGTTAGAGTTACTCTACAGAAGGTCTATCTAAAGGCCTTTGATAGGCGCCAGGCATTGTCATCTTGGTAGCCATATAACTTTGAGTCTGGAGGAGACAAAGCCGAAGAAACAGTTAATACATGGACCAAATTATAAGGTCAGCAGGACTGCTATGAATACAGCCAACAAGGGTTCCACTTGGAGGAACTAGTAACAGCCTCCCACAGAGGATAAGGAGAAGGTCCAGGGGATTTCAGAATATGACATAGAAGTCATATTGTATAGTTTAGCAGTTATGAGCTGTTTACAAGGTCGATCTGGTGGATCCTGGTAAAAGAAGTCTAGCACATTTGTCATTGGTTCTATTTGTATGATTGCTTGGAGTTTGGCAGCCTCTAGGCAAGAATAAACAAAACTTTTAAGAAATTAGAGCATTAAAAATCTAAGCATGAGCACACTAGAATGGAAGAGCAAGTTGGGGAGAAAGTCACACTTAGAAATTGAAATGGTGATTGTAACCTGCTGGCTCTTAGATTCTTTCTTTGATAGAGGTTATCTATAAGTCTGATACTTTGTCATAAGTCTCTGTAGTTTTAGCTGTAAGAAGATAAGAGACAATTTGAAGAACAAATTTCGCTAAGAAATTTAAAACTGTAGCTGAGCCCTTATAGATTTTACCATAGTTTTTTCCTAATGATCCATAACTGTGACCAGCTACTAGTGTACCTGTAAACTGTCAGAAGGGGTCAGCAATTGGAGCCCCTTTTTATATCTAGCTTTATTACTATGGCACTATGTTTATCCCTCTTTTGGTTTTTTTCTTTTCTGCTGGGTGTTTAATACCAAATTAAATTGACAGCTTCTTCTTCTTCTTCTTCTTTTTTTTTTTTTTTTTGGTACTGGGATCAAACTCGGGTCCTTGCGCTTGTGCAGTAGGTGGCAAAACTACTGAGCTAAATCCCTGGCCTAAGACCAAATTAAATTGAGACCTCTGGAAAAAAAAAAAATGAGACCTCTGACAATCAATATGAATCTCTTGGTATCTGTCAAGGTCAGTTAAGTCTCCTCAGGCATAACTTTGGAACCATGCATAGAGCCTCTCAGCTCCTCTGTCAGTGTCAGCCATCAGGATGGGTCATGGCCTTGCTCAACCATGTTGCTTTCAGTGAAAGCATGGGAGATTTTTTTTCCTCTTTGTGACCCTCCTTTGACACATGGTACATTTGTCCTCTGGTGCCCGACAATCTCCCTGCTCAGGACATTGAGTGACTTACCAAAGATGTAGGATCCTGTGGAAAAGGTTCCCTCATGTCCTGGATTCTTTGTTAACCTTGAGGGGCCAGGGCCAAAATATTGGCTGTCCTCATAACCCAGTTACCTTTCTAGTTTTGGTCTCCAAACTTTAGTTGAACACCATTCAACTTCTAAGCTTTGTCTTGAAATCCAGCAGCCACAGAAGAGGGAAGTGCCCTGAATCAAACTGTTATTTCTCAGGGGCAGGGCAGTGGAGAGGGGACAGAAGAGTGCCTTTAAATGTGGCACAAGAACTAAATCTTAACCATCTCGGTATAGAAGGACAATTAAGATCAGGAGCTTTCCCAGAGTGGATCTGCAATCCTTAGCAAAACATGTCTCTAGAGACAAAAGCTATGATTGACTCCTACTGCATTGCCAAACAGAAAAATCAAACCAATAATCAAAGAACCTGAATGGCTGCTTTTTGCCTCTTAAAAGAGGATGAAAGTGTTCTAGCTATATTGCTTAGGCCTTATCCTTTTAGTGAATTACTCTGAATCTATCATATCTAATTTATGACTTAAATACCCTACAGGCTGTTGAGCAGGTCCCTGATATTGTAGAAACACTCTCAAAGTCATGTCTCACCTTTTATTAACATACAAACTGAAATGGTGTCCTGTGGCAGGCACTTAGAAGTGCTTGTTTGAGCTTCTGGAATGTGGTCTGGGAACCAGGTTCCCAGGTTAAAATATAGCTATCTTTTGGGTTTTTCTATAGGTTGATAGATGGGTCACACAACCTCATTATATCCTGTTATCTATAGGCAACAAAAGCCTATAATTTCTAGAAATCGCCTTAGCTATTTTAGAGTCTTAGGCTGTGGAAAGGAAAGAATTGGTTTAATTCTTTCTTCCCCAAGTCTTTGGGTTCCCTTAGATATAATAAGGCCTAAATATTTTACCTCAAGTCTGCAAAGTTGTGCCTTAGATCTAGAAACATTATAAGGCCTGTCTGTTAGAAAATTCAGTAGAGCTGAAGTCTTGGCTAGAAAGCTCTTCTGAGGGGGCACATAACAGCATACTATCTACATATTGCAAGACTAACTTGGAAAAAACTAGTATTTCCTTCTATCAAATCAGGATCCAGGGATGGCCTCATCTTTTTCCCGATGGTTGACAATTTAACTGAAGGGCTTAGTTCTCATCTTTTTTCAAGAATACATGCCTGAAAATGTCTTCTATTTAATCTCCTATCTGATTGGCAGGCCAGTGGGGGCCTTGTATAGGAACTGCTTGTGTTCCAGTAGGAACCAGTTATTCCCCTGGTTGTCTGTCTTTTGAGCTTCCAAAATTAAGATAATATTTGTCTCTATATGTAGTAGGAGCTTTTAATACTATTTGTCTCTCATTAGAAATCAATGTTTGCTTTACATCTTTCTAATTTCTAAATGAACATTACATCTTTCTAATCTAGTCTATAGGTCTGAGTAAGTCCTCTAAAGACCTCAATGTTCATATTAGTCACCTGAAAAATTTCTTAGGTCTCATTTGATCTGTCTTAAATCACTGAGAGAAAAAGACTCATGAACACAGGTAGCTCCATATTTGCCATTTACTTCCTGCAAGAGATGTTGTCTTTGAGGGACCTGAACAACTTAGCTAAGGATGGATATAGCCTCATGGAGATTAATTATGGCTGGCCTAGAAATTCCACCCTCAGCAACTGGTGGTCAAGGTTTAAAGTTGGCTTGGAAACTTTGTTCTTGGGTTCTAAAGGGCGAGGAGTAGCCTCAGGTTTAGAGGTACTGAATGTTTTAAGAGTGAGTTGTCTCTCATTTTTCTATGGGCCATATTTACATTTGAACACAAGCAAGAATTACTTCTTAATGTAAGGAAAATCTCAACATAAGATGATTTTAACCATTTTTTCTCTTACAGTATAATTCTAATTTTGAGATTGCATCATATTATTTTCCTGCATACTTGGCTTTAGGAGGTAGGCATACCAAGCTTGGGTGTACAGAAATAATACATTCCAAAGAAGTATGAGGTTCAAATATGGAGTTCCTAATCTCTGTCCAGTAATGTTGGTGTAAGACCTCCAAAATGATATAGGGGGAAGAGATGTAACTCCCAAACTTACTAGATACCAAACTGCAAGTTCTTGTTCTCTAAAATCAAAGAATGAATTCTAGGAACAAGGGATGTTAAGAGTAGGAAAAATTCATTGGGAGAAAGAAAACTTCTGCCTAAGAGAGACAGAAGGGGGACTGGAAAGTGGGTTGCCTCTGGGTTCATTTTTTTTTTTTTTTTTTTTGCTTAAATTCTTTTATTGGTACATTTTATGTATACAATACATTTACATTTATCATTGGGTGCTTGTAGCTGTACATGATGTATCTTGGTTCTTATTTTTCCCCATTACCTGTGCACCCTTCACCCCCTCCACCCTTCCCTATTTACAGAGACTTTGTTTCCATTTTTCCCTTTCCTCATAATTTTTCCTTTACCTTCTTTCCTTTCCCCTTCCCCTCCCACTTCCCCTACCCCTTTGGACTTTTTCTTCCTATTTCAAATTATCAATTATTCATTTTAATCCTTACTTACACTTTCAGTTTCTCATACTTAGAGAAACTATTTGGTATTTACACATGTGTGTCCTATTTATTTCACTTAAGAGTATAGCCTCAGTGTGCATCCTTTTAGCTATAAATGTCGCTAGTTTCTCATTCTTTATGGCTAAGTAGTACTCCATTTTATAAAAAAACCACATTTTCTTTATCCAGTCTCCAGTTGATGGACACTTGGGCTGTTTCCAAGCCTTAGCTATTACAAACTGTGCTGCTATTAACATGGGTGCACATATATTGCTGTGGTATGATACTTTTAATTTTGGGGTGAAGATACCCAGCAGGGAAGTAGCTGGGTCAAATGGGTCCTCTAGTCCTAGTTCTTTGAGGTATCTCCATACTGATTTGCACAGTGGTTGCACCAGTCTGCACTCCCACCAACAATGGAGAAGGGTTCCTTTCTCCCCACAGCCCTGCCAACATTTGTTATTGGTTGATTTCTTGATAGCAGTCACTCTTTCTGGGGTGAGGTGAAATCTCCATGTTGTTTTCATTTGCATCTCTCTTTATTTTTCTTAAATTCTTTTATTGGTACATTTTAGGTATACAACACAACTACATTTCTCATTAGGAACTTGTACCTTTACATGATGCATCTTGGTTCTTATTTTTTCCCCCTTCGTAGCCCTCCCTTCCCTATTTACAAAGACTTTATTTGCATCTCTCAAATGACCAGTGATGTTGAACATTTTTTCATATGTTTATTTCCTGCTTTTACTTCTTTGTCTGAGAAATGTCTGTTCATTTCAGATGCCCATTTTTGAATTGGTTTTTTACATTTGGGGGGATCTGTTTTTTTTCAGTTCTTTATATATTCCAGATGGTAGTCCTTTGTCTGAGGAACATCTGCTAAACATTTTTTCCCAGATTGTAGGTTGTCTCTTAGCTCTGTTGTTGGTTTCTCTTGCAGTGCAGAAGCTTTTTAATAAGATGAAATCCCAGTTGTTGATTCTTTGTGGTAGTTCCTGTGCTATTGAGGTTTTGTTCATAAAGTCTTTTCCTATGCCAGTGTCATCAAGAGTTCTACCTAAATTATCTTCCAGGAAGTTTAGTGTTTCTGTCTTAATATTTAGATTTTTAATTCACTTAGATCTTAGTTTAGTGCATAGTGATAGATTTGGGTCTACATTTGGCAGGTTGAAATCCAGCTTTTCCAACACTGTTTATTAAATGGGCTATCTTTCCTCCAATGAGAGTGGTTGGCTCCTTTGTCAAAGATGAGGCAGCTGAGAATGTCTGGAGTTGTTTCTGAATTTTCTAATCTATTCCACTGATCCTTGGGTCTGTTTCTTTGCCAGTACCATGCTGTTTTTATCATAGTAGCTTTGTAGTATAGTTTCAAGTTGGGGATTGTGATACCCCCTGCCATGTCTCTGTTGTCTAGAATTGCTTTTGCTATTCTAGGTCTCTTCTGGTTCCAAATGAATTTTTGGATTGTTTTCTCTAGTTCTGTGAAATATATTGTTGTAATTTCAATCAGCATTGCATTAAATCTATATAGCAGTTTTGGAAGTATGGTCATTTTCACTATATTGGTTCTTCTTACCCAGAAACAAGGGATGTCTTTCCATTTTCTTATATCCTCTTCGCTCTCCTTCTTCAGAGTGTGGTAGTTTTCAGTGTAGAGGCCTTTTGCTTCCTTTGTAAGGTTGATTCCTAGATATTTCATTTTTTTAGATGCTATTCTAAAAGGAATTATTTCCCAAATTTCTCTCTCAATGAGTCTACTATTTGCATATAAGAAGGCTATTATTTTTTTAGTGTTGACCTTATATCCAGCTACTCTACTGAATCTGTTAATTAAGTCTGGAGGTCTTTTGGTTGAGTTTTTTGGGTCTTCTTTGTAAAGTATCATATCATCAGCAAATAATGACAGTTTAACTTCTTCCTTTCCTATCTTTATTTCTTTTGGCTAATGTTTGCAGAACTATATTGAACAGGAGTGGTGATAGTGGGCATCCTTGTCTTGTTCCTGATTTTAGTGTGAAAGTTTTCAGTTTTTGAGCATTTAGTATGACGTTGGCCATTGGCTTTTCATAGATAATCAGGTTGAGATAAAAACCTTCTATTCCAATTTTCTGTAGGTTTTTTTTTTTTTTTTTTTTTTTTATCATGAATGGGTGTTGGACATTGTCAAACGCTTTTTTTGCATCTATTGAGATGATCATATAGTTTTTGTCCTTGACTCTGTTAATATAGTGTATTACATTTACTGATTTTTGTATGTTGAACCATCCTTGCATCCCTGGGATAAATCCGACTTGGTCAGGGCATATGATCTTCTTGATGATCCCCTGTATTCTGTTTGCCAGTATCTTGTTGAGGATTTTTGCATCTATGTTCATTAGGGAGATTGGCCTGTAGTTCTCTTTTTGGGTTGGATCTTTCCTTGGTTTTGGAATCAAAGTAGCACTTGCTTCCAGGAATGAATTTGGAAGCCTTGTTTCCCTTTCAATTTCCTTGATGAGTTTAAACCATAATCGTGATTGTTCTTCTTTAAATGTCTTGTAGAATCAGGACTTTTTTTGTTGGTAAAATTTTATTACATTTTCAATTTCACTCATTGTAATTGGGGTGTTTAGAATTTCTATATCTTTTTCATTTAACTTTGGCAATTCATTTGTATCAAGAATCTGTCCATTTTTTCTGTGTTTTCCATTTTATTAGAGTACAGGTTAATAAAGTTGGTATTGATGATCCTCAGATTTTTGCTGGATCTGTTGTGACTTCACCTTTTTCATTCTTTTTTTTTTTTTTTTTTTGTGGTACCAAGGATCAAATTCTGGTCCTTGTGCTTGTGCAGCAGGTGGCAAAACCACTGAGCTAAATCTCGGCCTCCACCTTTTTCATTCTTAATTGCATAGATTTGAGCCTTTTCTTTAAAAAAATTTTTTTTCTTGTTTCCTTTTTTTGATGAGGTTGGCTAAAGGTTTATCAATTTTATTTATTCTTTTGAAGAACCAACTCTTTGATTCATTGCTTTTTTTTTGATATCATTCTATTAAGTCTCCATTGCATTGATTTCTGCTCTGATCTGTATAATTTCCTCTCTTGTATGAGCTTTGGGTTTGTCATGCTCTTCTTTTTGTAGGAACTTGAGGTTCAGCATTAGGTTGTTTATTTGAGCTCTCTCTGTTTTCCTAATATGGGCATTCAGTGCTATGAATTTCCCTCATAGAACTGCTTTCATTGTGTGCCATAGATTCCTGTATGTTGTATTGACATTATCATTTATTTTTAGAAACTTTCTGATTTCTTCTTTAATTTTCTCTGTGACCCATTGGTTGTTCAGGAGAGTGTTATTCATGTTCCATGTGTCTGTGGGGGTTTTCCTGTTTCTTATGCTATTCATCTCCACTTTTATTGAACTATGGCCTGATAATATAGGAGGGGTAATTTCAATTCTTTTACATTTACTTAAACATGTCCTATGAGCTAGCACATGATCCATTTTGGAGAGTGACCTGTGTGCAGCTGAAAAGAATGTATATTCTGATTTTGAGGGGTGGAACACTCTGTAAACATCTATTAAGTTCATTTGTTCAATAGCTTGGTTCAGCTCTAGGATTTTCTTGTTGGTTTTTTGTCTATATAATCTGTCTATTTGTGATAGTGGGGTATTGAGGTCCCCCACTACAATTGTATTAGTGCATATTTGGTTTTTCATGTGCATTAATATTTGTTTTGTATAGTTGGGGGCATTTGTATTTGGTACCTATATATTTATGATTGTTGTCTCTTCCTCTTGGATTATTCCCTTCACAAGGATGTAGTAACCATCTTTGTTTCTCTTCATTAGTTTTGGTTTGAAATACACTTTGTCTGCAAATAACATTGCTACCCCTGCTTTTTTCTGGGTCCTTGTAATGTGGAGAAATGTTTTCTATGCTTTTACTTTCAGTCTATGAATTTCTTTTTGAGTTAGGTGTGTGTCTTGTATACAGCATATTACTGGATTTTGCTTCTTAATCCGATCTGCCAGTCTATTTCTTTTGATTGGTGAATTGAGGCCATTAACATTGATGGTTATAATTGATAGATATTGACTCATCCTTATCATCATGTTTTACTGCTGTTGGGTCTTTATTTTTTAAAATATTTTTATTTCATTTACTTTTTATTTATTTATTTTTCTCCCTTTCCCTTTAGTTTTTTACCTTGCCTGGTGGCTTCCCTCTGTTGGGCCTCATGGAGTTGTGACCTTCATTGTCTTTTTCTAGGATATTGTTTAGAATTTTTTGGAGTGCTGGTTTGGTGTTCATGAAATTTCTCAGGTGTTGTTTGTCATGGAAGTATCTAATTTCCCCATTGATTTTGAAAGATAATTTTTCAGGATACAACAGTCTAGGTTGGAAGTTATTTTCTTTTCAGGCTTGAAATACTTCACTCCTGGCTCTTCTTGACTTGAGGATTTGTGTTGAGAAGTCTGCCGTGATTCTGATAGCCTTTCCTTTGTAGATGATTTGTTTCTTTTCTCTAACTGCTTGTAGGATTTTGTTCTTCTGTTGGGTTTCTGGGATCTTGACTATTATATGTCTAGGTAGTTATTTTTTTGACCGTGGCTAGTTGGAGTTGTATATGCCTCACCTATGTGTATATCTGGGAAGTTTTCTACTATTACTTCTGTGAACAGAGTTTTTTATGTCATTTTACTTTCTCCTCCTTTTTTGTGGACTCCTATTAGTCTTATGTTATTCTTATTTGCATCATCTAGCAGCTGCTGGGTTGATTTCTCATGGTCCCTTTCTATTTTTAAGAAATCTCTGTTTTCATGGTCACTAACTGCAATCCTGTCTTCTATATCTGATATTCTATCTTCACATTCCTTAATCCACCATGAATATGTTCAGTGGAGCTTTTAATTTCCTAGATATCTGTTTGAATCTCTTCATGGATTCCATTTCTTTCATATGTTGGGCAACCATGGTTTCCATTTCTTTCTTATGCTGGGCATTCATGGCTTCCAGCATGGTTCTGAGCTCATCTATTGTTTTTTATCTGTTTCTGTTCTAGAGCCTCTAATCATGTTGTTCACTCTGCTCACTATCTCTGTAGTTATCTGGGAAATTATTTCTGTGTTGAATTTTTCTAGAGCCTCATTCATCTGTTTTGTTACTTCCTCTGCTATCAGTTCAGGATGTCCAGGTGGTTGATTATCAGACTTTTCCACCTAGTTTTCCCCAGTATTTGCCTTTGGTCGGCTTAAGTCTGGGCTTGTGACTTGCTTAAATGTCTTGTCACTTTTCTTTTTAGTACTGTCCTTGGTTTAATTCCTGAGTTGACACTTCAAAATTGCTTATTGTAAACATCTTTGTTGCTTATATTTAGAACCCTTACGGAATGATTGCTTCTCAGAGGTGTCCTCCAGATATAGCTGGTCTTTAGGTTTTGAGTCTCTAATGGCTCTGAGGCTATCTCATTTTCATTATATCAGGAAGGACAATTGATTGGATCAATCACAACACCTTAGTCCAGTGATGCAATCAGCAACACCATAGCATCAAGTACAGCTTAGAAAATGATGATTTGTGGTAGTTATCATTCTATCACCTTTATCTGTGTGAATTATATGAAAATCGAGGACTAGCCCAACATATGTTTATAGTGAATAAACTCCTCAATATAGCAACTTTACCCTTTGGTATGGGGAGTTAGAAGGAGTTGGGGAGGGAGGGATAGATAGGTAGAAGGATAGGGGAAGGTTAGCAGTGAGGCTAGAGGACATAGGAAAATCACACAAACTCTAAGAAACTCTTGAAGACAAGAGGAAAAGACAGATTGAAAGAACAAAGACAAGAACAGAACAACCTAACACCAATAGGGAGGCTCGAAATAGTAGTTACTTTCCTTTAAAACTAATGACAATTGAGAGAAGGAAAAAGAAAAGAAAAGAAAAATAAAGAAGAAATCTGAATTAGGGCCAGATCAGCAACAAAAAGGGAGATGAAGAACAATAGCAAGAGCATGAGAGAGAGAGAGAGAGAGAGAGAGAGAGAGAGAGAGAGAGAGAGAGAGGAGAAAAGAAAAAAGAAAAGAGAGAAGAGAAAAATAAAAAATTAAAAAGAGTAAAAAAAAAATTAAAAATAAGCAAAAAAACCTTTTGAAAATAACAAGAAAATAAAAATGAAGGGCCTCCTTCAGAGTATGTCTCTGCTGTCACTATAGACAACGTGGGCAGCAGTGTGAAGATATAAGTCAATGAGTCTCAGCAAGCCAGTAGCAGACCCGTGAGATTCAGGCAGACTTCTGACTGCAAGTCCTAAGTTGAGCTCCCTGTCCTCCTGTAGAGTTGAACTCTGCAAGGTTCTACTACAGGTTCCAGCTGCCCTTCCCATGAAGGTAGTCCAGGTTCTGATGGGAGGTGATGATCCCTCCAACTTACCAAGTACGGTGGTCTGGTGTTCCTTTATTGCAGAGATTCTCTTCACTTTTCCAGTGGGCTTCAGTTTTCATTGAGGAGCCTGAGAGAGGCCCTTTTTCTGTGTTCACTTCTGCTCTATGTTCTGGAGCTCAAGACAATGGCCTTACAACCCCCTGTGCTTCTGCAGTGTGGAACCAGGTAGCGGCACTGTAAGGAGGCCAGAGGCTGGGGTCCTACAGTTGGCCGAGGCACTCACTATCTACTGGCTGGCTGGTCGCTGGGGGCGGGAGTCGGGGAGGGCATGGGGTGCCACGTGGCCGAGGTCTGCACTCTCTGCCAGCTGGTTGCTTGGGGGCAGGGCGTGGGGATGGAGCCCCTGGATTCATTTTTAATAGTATCCTTTTATTTGGTCACCTTTAAATAGACTGTTTTCAAATGAGGTCATAATTTGAGATACTACTTAGGACTATACTATAGCACAAATTTTTTAGAGGAGTCACAATTCAACTCAACAATAACATTCTCAAATGTTCTGACTTTAACCTCTGTTGGGTTTTCTCTTTCTGCCAGAGTGATCTTGTCTACTAAGTTACTTCAGTAACAACTGTGGTGGACTGGAAAGAACATAGTTTTGGAAACAGATCGCCTTACCCTGGACATTTCATTTTTGAGTGAATTTATCAATCTAAGCATTCAAGATGTTTTTCTATAGGTCCCAGAATGGTATAATATAGACCAAATCTATTGTGTGTTTCCCTTTTGTGATAAATTAGTCAGATCAATTTGAACATATAGAAGTTGCCTTGATGTGTAAAATGAAGCATAAAAAAAAAATCATCTGAAGGGATGTCACCCAGAATGTAGACTATAGACCAGGAGTACCTGTATAACTAAGAGGTTTTTGGAAATGAACGTTTTTGGGCCCCACCTCAGCCCAATATACCAGAATCTCTAGGGTGGATCTGAGGTATCTGTTTTACATTCTCCAGATGATTATTATGCATGCTGCAATATAAGCACTGAACGATGGGTTGCTTACAGGTCATAGTACATATCTGCTTTGTGACAGTGGTGGGGTGTATGGGTTAATTGCATATATATCATATACATATATAATATATATCATATGTTATATAGCAGGGGCATGTTTAAGCATCAAGTGGAGAGGCCACCTCTCCTGTAACTTCTTCCTTGAGTTCCTCCCAGTATTCCCAGGCACAGTTATGGCAAAGGCAGCACTGATATTGAGACAATGTAACATCAATTTCATCTCAGTTACCTTTAAAAGTTCTATTTTAAGCTCCATTTGGTGACTTATCTCTTTCCATATTGCTTAATGCTCTTCTCTCAACCATCATGATTTTGTTTTACAACTATGGTACTTGTCCAGAGTAAGAACTTGGTGGGGCCAGAATTTAGCTCAGTGGCACTACACCTGCCTCGCAAGCAGAAGGTCCTGAGTTTGATCCCTGGTACTGAAAAAGAAAAAAAAAAAAAAGAAAGGTGCTTTCTGTTTGTTTGAGAAAATGTTATGGACATCGGCCTCTGACTATCTTTTTCAGTGGGACATGTACAACATAAATTATGGTGCTTTATTAGGAACGAAGAACTTTTTGTAGTGTCCTTACTCAGCAATTCTCATAGAATACTCTGTAAGTAGGAAAACATTTGTTACTTTTGGACAGATTCAGAATAAATAAAGTACCGAACTGGTAAAAAATGCAAAACATTTAACATATCAAATCCTATTGGCATAAAATCTGTATATCATTACACATCAAGAGATGCTCTCGAACCTGCACTTTGTGATTCTATTTCTGCATTTCTTTTTAGGCATTTGTTCTGCATTTGAGCTACTGATACCTCAAGTCTGGTGTGGGATCTAGTACTATGCGTGTGTGTGTATGTGGCATACTAAGGACGGAAACTGTTTCTCTGTTTTTGAAAATTCATAGATAACTTCACAGGCAAATGCTGCAAAAAATAAAGAAGTGACGAGCAGTCAGTGATTAGCAAATGGGATATATGAGAAGCCAAGGTGAGGGCTTTGGGACTTACAACTATCATATATAGTACAGTTTATTTTAATTTATTTTTAAAATTGAGACTTAACATGGACTTGTGATAGAAATAGTGGGTGAGAGGAACAGTATTTGTTTTCTGAGAACCTAGTGTATTGTAACATTCCAAGTGATTGAATGAAGTAAGGGCCTTAACATTTCATTTTTTTCTCTACTTTTGTGTATAGTGAGAATTTTTTCTTCTAAAATATTATTATACCTATTTAAGGTGTACATGATATTTTGATATACATGTAGATTATTACTCTAGTCAAATAAATTAACATAGCCATCATCCTGTAAATTACCCTTTTTTTGATACTGGGGATCAAACTCGGGACCTTGCGCTTGCAAAGCAGGCGGCGGAACCACTGAGCTAAATCCCCGGCCTAAATTACCCTTTTTTGTAATAAAGTGCCTAACATTTAGTCTTGAGAAAAAAATTTGGAATGAAACACAGTGTTATTAAGTATACTTCTTATGTTGTCCATTAGATCTCAAGACTTGTTCATCCTAGGTCCATTACTTTGTATCTTTTGACATACTTTCCCCATTTCTTCTACCTTCTAATCCCTTGTACCTGGTAACTACTGTTTTATTCTTTATTTCTGTATTTTTGACATTTTGCAAATTTAGATTATACATATAAATGAAATCATAATTATAAAAGCTTTTCTTATATATTAGTGAAATAAGAAAACTTACAAAAGTAGATATTAATTTATGTAGATAGTTTTGGATTTATTTATTTATTTATTTGGTACTGAGGATTGAACTCAGGACCTTTTGCTTGTGTGGCAGGCGTGAGGCCACTGAGCTAAATCCCTGGCCCTGCATTTATTTATTTATTTATTTATTTATTTATTTATTTTCTTAAACGCTTTTATTGGTCCATTTTAGGTATACAATATGTTTACATATATCATTGGGTGCTTGTACCTGTACATAATGTATCTTGGTTCTCATTTTTTCCCCATTACCTGTGCGCCCTTCACCCCTCCACCCTTCCCTATTTACATAGACTTCGTTTCCATTTTTTTTTCTTTTCTCATAATTTTTCCTTTCCATTCTTTCCTTTCCCCCTTCTTCTCCTACCACCCGTACCCCTTTGGACTTTTTCCTGTTTCAAAGTATCAATTATTAGTTATTAATCCTTTTAATCCTTATTTACACTCTCAGTTTCTCACACTAGAGAAACTATTTGGTATTTACACATGTGTGTCCTATTTATTTCACTTAAGAGTATGGCCTCAATATGCATCCATTTAGCTATAAATGACTCTAGTTTCTCATTCTTTATGGCTGAATAGTACTCCATTTTATAAAAAAAACACATCTTCTTTATCCAGTTTCCAGTTGATGGGCACTTGGGCTGTTTCCAAGCTTTAGCTATTACAAACTGTGCCGCTATAAACATGGGTGCACATATATCTCTGTGGTATGATTCTTTTAATTCTTTTGGGAAAATACCCAGCAGTGGAATAGCTGGGTCAAATGGGCCCTCCAGCCCTAGTTCTTTGACGTATCTCCACACTAATTTCCATAGTGGTTGCACCAGTCTGCACTCCCACCAACAATGGAGAAGAGATTAAAACTAGACCCATATCTATCACCAGGCACTAAACTAAGATTGAAGTGGATTAAAAATCTAAATATTAAGACAGAAACACTAAACTTGCTGGAAGATAAGTTAAGTAGAACTCTTGAAGATATTGGTATAGGAAAAGACTTGATGAACAAAACCTCAATAGCACAAGAACTAGCAGAAAAAATCAACAACTGGGATTTCATCTTATTAAAAAGCTTCTGCACAGCAAGAGAATCCACCAACAGAGCTAACAGACAACCTACAATGTGGGAAAACATTTTTAGCAGCTGTTCTTCAGACAAACGGCTACTATCTAGAATATATAAAGAACTGAAAAAAATCAGACCCCCCCAAATTCAAAGAGCCAATTCAAAAATGGGCATCTGAAACAAACAGACATTTCTCAGACAAAGAAGTAAAAGCAGCAAATAAACAAATGAAAAAATGTTCAACATCACTGGTCATTTGAGAGATGCAAATGAAAACAACACGGAGATTCCACCTCACCCCAGAAAGAGTGGCTGCTGTCAAGAAATCAACCAATAATAAATGCTGGTGCGAGTATGTAGAGAAATGCATTTATTTATTTAACATTATCGATTATTTGTCATATAACTTAATCTACTGAGCTATAAAGGTTATTAAGATATATTGTTTATCATTTGAAGCCATGGGCATAGGAAAAGACCACCTGAATAGGATTCCAATGGCGCAATAAGAAGAGACCCAGAATAGCAAAAGCAACCTTGGGCAGCAAGAACAAAGCAGGATTTACAGTACTTGATTTAAAGCTATACTACAAAGCAATGGTAGTAAGAATGTACAGTACTGGAACAAAAACAGATACATGGATCAGTGGGACTGAATAGAGGATACAGAAACATCCCTGGACACATTCAGCTGTTTGATTTTTGGCAAAGGGGACAAAAGCAAACGTTGCAGGAAAGGTACCCTATTCAATGAGTGGTGCTGGGAAAACTGGCTCTCTGTGTGCAGAAGACTGAAAATAGACCCTATCTCTCACTGTATACTAAATTAAAATCAAAATGGATTAAAGATCCAAGCATTAAAACAGAAACATTAAATGTACTGGGAGATAGGTAAGAAACTTGAAACCATAGGCATAGTAAATGAGTTTCTAAACAGAACTGCAATTGCAAAATAAATAACAGCAAGAATCAATAAGTGGAACTATATCAGACTAAAAAGCAAAAGAGACAACCTACAGAATGGGAAAAAAATTAACAACTACTCCTCAGACAGAGGACCATTATCTAGAATATATAAAGAACTCAAAAGAATTAGATCATCTAAAATTAGACTCAGTTAAGAAATGGGCAAGTGAAATGAATGGACACATCACAGAGGAAGAAATACAAATGGCCAACAAATATGTGAAAAAATACTCAGCATCCCTGGCCAATAGATAGATGCGAATTAAAAACAATGCTAAGATTTCATCTTACTCCAGAAATAATGGCAATAATCATAAAATAAAAAAATAACAAATGCTGGTGTGACTGTAGTGAAAAAGGAACCCTACATTATTGTTAGGAATGTAAACTAGTACAACGATTATGGAAAACAGTATGGAGATTTCTCAAAGAACTGAAATTAGAAATTTCATATGATCCAGCTATCCCCCTTTTAGGTATCTTCCCCTAAAAGCTTAAGACATCATGCTGCAGTAATACATACATACCAATGTATATAGCAGCACAATTCATAATTGCTAAGTCCTGGAGGAAGCCTGTATGCCTGTTGACAGACAGTTGGATAAAGAAAATGTGGTATCAGGGCTGGGGATGTAGTTCAGTGGCTCTGCACCTGCCTGGCAAGTGCAAGGTCCTGAGTTTGATCTCTGGTACCAAACAAACAAACAGACAAACCAAAAAACCCCCCTGTGGTATCTATATATAATGGAATATTAATTGGCTATGAAGAAGGACAAATTTGTGAAATTTGTAGGAAATTGGATGTACCCGGAAAATATAATATATAAATAATATTTGTAACTACTGTTTATATTATGTGATATATATATACATTAATCCTTTTGTCAAAGAGCTAATAAAATATTGTGTGATAAATCAGACACAAAAGCTTGAATATTGTATGGTATCTCTTACTTGAATAAGGCAAAGTACAAACTAAGAGAAAAATAAAGGAAGGATAGAAGAAGACAAGGTGATGCATCTCTTGCAGATAGGAAGGGGTCCAGGGGACCAAGGTGAGGGGCGAGGGGGAGGGAGTGAGGAAATAGGTAGAATGAAGATATGCCATATACAGGACCATAATAACCTCCATTAATGCGAACATTATATCGCATAAACATTATGATTACAAATATCAAGAATCTAAAGGGGGAAAGGGGAATTAGAGGAGGAGGGAGGGAGAAGGGAGGGACGAGGATTAAAATAGTTAACTATTATATAAGTGTACCAACTCCCCAGGACGACTGTAAATTGTGTACTACAAACATTTACTAATAAATAAAAAAGGAAACAACAAATGGGACCATTTCAAATTAAAAAGCTTCTCCACAGCAGAGGAAACAACAGAATGAAGAGAATGGGAGAAAATTTTTTCTAGCTACTCTTTGGATAGACTAAGATGTAGAATATATAAAGAAATAAAAAAAAGCACCAAAACCAACCAACCAACCAAATATAAATCCAAATCAATGAGTGGGCAAATGAATTAAAGAGAATTCTCAAAATAAGTAAAAATGGCCAGTAAGTATATGAGAAAATGTTCAACATCTTTAGTTGATAGGGGATGCAAATCATTGATTTTTCCATCTCACCCCAGTCAGAATGGCTACCATTACAAATACAATAAACAGTGTGGGCAAAGTTGTGGGGAAAAGGGACTCTCCTACCCTCTTGTGGGAATATAAACTAGTATAGGTACTATGAAAATCAGTATAGAGATTTCTCAAAAAAAAAGAAAAAACTAAAAATAGAAATATCATTTGATCCAGACAGCATACGATAGTGATACATAAATTCTCGTGTTTATAGTGGCACAATTCACAATAGCTAAGCTGTGGAAACAGCCTGCCATGGATGCCTGTCAGTAGGTGAATGGGAAAAGAAAATGTAATATATTTACACAACGGAGTATTATTTAGCCATAAAGAAGAACAAAATCATGTCTTTTACAGGAAAAGACATGTATGAGCTGGAGATCATAATGTTAAGCAAAATAAGCCAAACTCAGAAAGTTAAATATCACAGGCTTGCTTTTATATAAGCAATCTAAAATTAAATAAGCAGATAAATAAACATAAATGCAACATGACAGAAACTAAAAAGTAGACTTTTAGAGGTAGTGAAAAGAGTTGGGGTGGGAAGGGGAGCAGAGGGAGAGGAGGGTATTGGGAGATGAAAATAGTCAGAATATGTTATATGCATTTAACAATGTGCAAAAACAAATCTCATTATTCTGTATCACTAATATGCACCAACAAAGAGAAGACCTCCTCCTTAGAGATTTTAGTCTAGAAAAGGGTAAAATAATTTATATCACTTATATTTATATATCTGACACATTAATAATCAATTGTATTACCATTACTAATTATTGCTCTAATCTACAAAGTATTCTAAATTTCAGTGCACATAGAATTTCACATGCAAGTTCTACTGAGGTTTTGTTAAATTCTTCCGCTTTCTTGGTAAGTCTTATTCTGTATTTGTGATGGGGTCTAGGCACCTAGATCTGTAAAGGGCAGTGAAGGTATGTAGTTCTTATGTCTGCCAGAGGTTCAGAAATTCTGCTGTAATTGCTCAGAAGCAAGCATGATCAAGTCAAGAATTATATGCTTTTTTAAAAATCAGGAATTTTCCTAGAGCTTTTGAGTCAGAACTCAAATGAGAGCTATTTAATGACAGGGTTGGCTATTGAAGACACCCTGGCTTACAGGTTAGAGGACTTCTGTTGGCTGTGTTTGTCCTTTCGGCTTGCTTAAGGACATTGGCTCTTGCTTCTTGGTTATTGGTTTGAATGAAACCCATTCTGCACAGATGGGCAGTGGTTTGTGAGCACAGATGGAGAAAGAACAGTAAGTTCACTGGCAGAACCAACATATGGGAATGAGCAAGAAACGAAAAGACTAACGCTAGAGGTAAAGGCACTGAGAAAAATAAACATTCACCTGGTTATTACAGAAAAGGTTCTCTTCTCTAATGTTTCTAAATAAAGCTGTATGTAGCAAATCTTTTATGAGGTCATTTGAATTTTCTGATTTCCTGATTTATGGCCATTAAATTAAATGATAAATACATTCCAAGAACTTCTTGAAATAAAAATAACTAGCTATGCAGCAAAATAGAAGAGAAAAAAAATCCTCAGTGAGAAAGTTCTATGCTTTGCCTAATGAGCAGAAAAAAAATAAGCTGGCAAGGGTGAAAACAGTTTACTGACTTCTGTTCTCACCAATAAGTCTCAGGTTAGTACAACCTTGACATTTTTAAAAAAGAATTACTGCTGCTGTTGGCCTATCTACTTCATTTTCAATATTTATATTTGCTTTATTTTTGATATTTGATTTTCTAATTTTGTGTCATGTTCTGAAAGCAGCATAAAATTTAATCCTTGCTATGTATTCTGTATTTTAGTGATTGCCATCTAAAATTTATCCCCACTTCCCCAATATCCATATTTGAATTTCAACAATTTGTCAACAGATATTTTATTTAGCAACCACTATATAGAATGTTACTACCAGGCTGTAAGGCGAACACTTATGCACAAAGGGCCCTAAAGTCTAATTCTGGAAAAATGAAGGAGCAATGAGAAACACATAGCTAGTAGCCCCACGCTTACTTGCATCTGGACAGTTTGTCTAATTCAGAGTATCCTGGGAGAGGTTGCTCTACTGACCTGCTTCCTTTGTAGACTTAGAGAGCTCCCAGTTCTTCAGTAGCTGTAAATTTCACTCTTTTAATCTCCTCTTGACCTACCCAGATAGTTTGAAAACAATTTTTGTTTTCTTATTAGTCTTCAAATAATCTTCTTACCAATTTTAGGATAAAGGCCAAATTTATTAACATCACCTGTAAGGTCCTATGCTAGTGGCTCTTAACCAGGGGTGATTTTGTCCCCAAAGGGACATTTAACAAAGCCTGGGGACATGTTTGGTTTTTAGATTCTGTGTTGAAGAGGTGCTACTGGCATGTAGTAGATAGAGGCCAGGGATGCTGCTAAATGTCCTATTATGTTCAGTACACATCTCCACATGAAAGAATTTTGGTCTTCAAATTATTGTCAAGAGCACCGAGGTTCAGAAACTTTGTCCTGTGGGATCCGGCTGCTGTCTGCTTCACTAGTCTCACCTTCAGCTGCCCTCCCCTTGCTCTCTCCACTCCAGGCACACTGACTTTCTTACACTTCTTTAAATAACCTCTGTTCCTATTTATTTCAGGGATCTTCTATTTGTGGCTCTCTCTACATGAACCTTCTTCCCACTTCTTTCATTTTCCCAGTAGGAACTGTCTGAATCTTTCAGAGCTCAGCAAATAACACTCCTCAAAGAATCCTTCCATATTTCTCCCAGTAGGTTAGATTCCCTTTCCTCTTAGAGCACTACATGTTCCTGTGCTTCTGACCTTATTAACACTTCTAATTAAATAATTTATTGTATAATTGGTTGTTCACAGTTTTCCTCCTCCCACTGAAATTTTCCCTTCAGGAGGGTGGAGCCTATTTGTTCACTGTGATATTCTCTGTGGCCAGAATAGGGCTTTGCACTTGTCAATCAATACATACCTCTTTAATGAGTGAGTCATCAAGTAAGATAATTATAGAGAATTAGGCGCATTGCTACATTTAATACCTAGAGAGATGACCTCTTTCCTCTAAGTCTATAAGAAATTTTAATTTAAACAATATCTGGTTCTAATCATATATTGTTTTCTATAGTAGTTACGTTAGACCCAGCGAGAAAGAACCAACCAGAGACCGATATTAAATCCACACAGGAGTTTATTACCGGCCGGGACCGAAGCCGAGCATCGGACTCGAGCCCCGACTGGGGGGATACAAACATGTTTTATACACCTTTGAGGCCAACAGTTTCCGGGCCCCTCTATGGGATAGAACTAGCAAAGCAAGTGAAAGGTACAGAAGCGGAACGTCCTGCTGTTAGGACATTTGTAAAACAATAGTTGATTAATTGTTATTTCTAAAGAGACTTTCTAAGGGGAGGAGGTTTCTAAGCTTCCTCCTGAGTTCATCTAAAGGACAGGCAGGTGGGTCAAGCAGCAGTATGGAGTCTGTCTTTCTGACTAGGGTCCTTCAGTTATAGGCAAAGTAGAATATTCCATGGCTTTGTGAATGGTCATTTTGGTACTAGAAATGCAGTTACTCTTTTCTTTTTATCACAATCCCTTGTTTTCTTTATTCTACCCTTTCACTTTAATTATAGGTCAGTTTAAATTTCTATTTTTTGACTTATTAAGGACTTAATGGACATTGTTTTTGTATTAAGAAAAATGATTAAAACCTTAAACTTTTATTGAAGCTATACTGGCTTCTTAAGATTATACCATCCAATTCTCAAAACCATAATTTTATAGGAGTTTAAATAATATTAATATAACACATACTTACTATTGACTATGGGAAAATCTGTGAGAAATTAAATTGAAGATTAATGATGTAATTTGGAGTAAAGAAGAATAAGCCAAACATCCGGCTTGGCTCCCTGTCTAATATATACTCAATCAAATATAGTTAGCATAATTAGGCAGTCTACACAAAGCAGAGGTGTTCATCCTGTAGATTTTTCAAAAGGCAAACCGATTGAATATCCTTATTAAGTTGATTAGTCTATTTATTACCTGAAACAAATAAGAATAAACATTATAGCCAAAGAGAATAATAAGAAAATTTAAATTACAGATCATTATAGATGAGCACATTTGTAAAAAGTGAGCTAATTGTCCTTTCTGAGGTAGGTAAGTCTAATAAACATTTGACTTCTGCAGTTGATCTGCTGGTTGGTTTTGACCTGTATCCTGTTTCTGCTTCGAGTGTAGGTTTGGCAAAGGGCATTGAGCTTAAGGTGAAGATGTTTGCTGCTTGACATTATTTGGTAATAAAAAGCATATGGCCTGTTTTTAGGTGTCCTTGAGTCAAAATGCATCAAATTTCTGGTCTTAGTGTCAGTAATCATTTATGTGTTAAGCAGAGGTAACGACCTGTGAATGTAAGGACTTGTCTTACACATCCTTCCCCCAACCTACTTCTGTCTTGTGCATATTATTAAGCGAATACTTCTTGAATGATCAGATTGGAACATATGAATTTGACTATATTCAAATATTACTGACCTAAACATTTCATGTTCATATCGTCCGGTCCAATATAAATCTAAAACTTTTCCATAGAAACAATATTCAAATTAATAGTGAAACACACTTGAAGTAGTACTGACTTTACTTTTCTAAGGTACTTAATGGTTCAAACAGATTTTTATAGGCTAGCCAGAGAACTTAGCTATAAAGGTGATTCTGTAGGAAAATTTATCCTAGGCTAAAAAACATTCAGCATAAAGACATTTGGTATTCAACTTATTCATAGTTTGGTGACATATATAATAAAACCTATAATAATTTTCTGCATATTGTGACAGAATCATCAATAGAAACTTCTTTGTTAGTCATTTTGTTTAGGCCTAGCAATTAGTAATGGATGATTAGTTTATGATATCCATATTAGAATCTTAGTCTCTTCTAAAGGCACTCATTCTCACCGATGAAAGGAAACCTTTGTCACTCAGGAATGGAGTTTTGGGATCTGGTCAAATGTAGGGGAAATGTGCAGAATTATAAAGAAGCAAACCTCTTTCTAAGGGGCTAATACATTCTGTATCAGTGACATGCAATGAATGAAGACTACTTTTAGTCATTATCTATTTCTTGATCTTAGAGCTTTGGAAATTCCCTAGTTCATGGACCTTTAACCCTCCAGACACACAGGCATGTAGGTGTGCCCATGAAAATTCCATGATGTGAATGTGCGTATAAAGATGGTCCATAAGGCAATGTAGGAAGCTGGTATTTCTGCCAAAGGGTAAGATAACCCACAATGGTTTCACCCTTTCAAATGCATGTGTAACAGCTTGAGCTCAGGCCTGCTCCAGAGACAGAATGGGGTAACTTTATAGGTCTCAGTCTGACATGTCTGTGTGAGTGGGTTGGCAGTTCATGTACATGTTTCTTTGCAGGAAAATCCTTGGCTGGGGAGAAGAAGAGATTAGGTTTGGATCATAAGTTTTTATTTACTCCCTAATTCCCCTGAGGGTAGAATAATAATAGTGATGATAAATCCATGAAGAAATAAAAATCAGTAAGGGGGGGAAAGCTATTCTCAGGTGAGGATGTTGCTTCCTTTTCTGATCTTGTTTTTCAGATAAATAGATGAGTATGAGACTCTTATGTCTCTGTTTGTCTGATTAATACAGAGCATGAGAATCTAACAGTACTCTTGATGCTCATAAATATAAGTAGCTCCAAGCAGGTTTGCTATTTTCACCTTGTTAAAAAAAGAGACCATAAATTTTTTATGAATGCCTGAAGAACTCTTATGTAAGAAGTTTTTTGGGGAACAAAACCTATGTTACTGTGGAATTTAAATAATTAAAAAATAGATAATGATTTGATTACTAATGCATATCATGTCATGGGGTCTTGAGGTTCTAAGCATTTCATATTGATCTGACTAGGAATAATATTAAATACTGTTGCAGATACAAATATTAACACAAACATAATACTTCTTATTTTTTATCATGTTCCCACATACATTTGATGTGCAAAGCAGTTCTCAGGCCTGTTGTCAGAGATATTAGCAAAGTTTGATTAAATCTTAATGTGCATGTCAATCAATGCCAGGATATATGACTGGATTATAGCAGAGAAATTTGAGGTTGAATGAAATTAAGAAGGTTGATAATATTTAATGAAGTTCTGTCTTCAGTGTTCTCTCAGGCATGCATTTTTCTCACCACAGCTATATCTACTTGCACTGTATTTTGAACATCATTTTATTGCTAATATTATCAACAGAGACTTTGTAATTTATCACCACTGATCTCTTAGATTTGAACTTGCTATAACTATCCAGGTTGATAATCATGCGTTAATGAAGGCTTTTAAGTGCTCTTTCCAGCCAGATTCTCAATGTTGTTCATGTATATGAACAGCATATTTCTTTATATTTCTTGATGGTAAAAGGCAAGCAGGACATAGTTAACAATCTTTGCTCATGTTATAAAGAATTCACTTTTTGCTTTTGTTTCCTCATAATATTCCTCATAATATACTAGCTGTATACTTCTTATTAGATAAGAAACTAAACTGACATAGAAAAGCCATCCTTACACTGGTAGAATGCACTAAATATTCTGTGGATTTACTTGATCTTAAGGAATTTCTTGCATCCAAGAAGGTATTGGAGCAGGGCAAGGTAAAACTTTCTATTTGTCCTAGTTGAAAACCAAATAAAGTAGTTTTTACAGGAAAGCAAAAACAATATAAAAGCCATCATTATTTGATGGCTCCCATACATCAGACCCTTGATCTTCATCTGCTGTGTCTTCTTTCTCTGTCTTCATGTGCAGAGCCCAAAAGCAGGGAGAATTTAGCTCTTATTGTCTATGTCTCCTTTACTCTGGTGATCTAAGTATTTGGTTATTCAACAGATGCAAATTAAAACAATGCTGAGATTCCATTTCACTCCAGAAAGTAAGGCCATTATCAAGAAATCAACCAATAACAAGTGCTGGAGGGGTTGCGGGGAAAACGGAACCCTTCTCCACTGTTGGTAGGAATATAGACTGGTGCAATCACTGGGGAAATCAGTGTGGAGATTCCTCAAAAATCTAAAATTAGAGGCTCTATTTGACCCAGCTATTCTCCTTCTTGGTATCTTTCTGAAAGAATTAAAAGCATCATACCACCAGCAATATATGTGCACCCATGTTTATAGTAGCATAATTTGTAATAGCTAAATCTTGGAAACAGCCTAAATGTTGCTTAACTAGTGAATGGATAAAGATGTGGTGATTTTTTTATACATCAGAGTACTACTCTGCCATAAAGAAGGATAAACTTGAGACATTTCTAGGTAAATAAATGTGCCTTGAGACCTTACTCTTCAGTGAAATAAATTGGACATGTGTTTAAGTATCACATTGTTTCTCTGTTGTGAGAAACTGAAAGTGTAAATAAGACCAAAATGTATAATAGATATTGTGAAATAGGAAGAAAGTGTTCAAATGGAAAGGGGAACTATGAAGGGGGGAGGGCAGGAAAGGAAGGGAAAAGAAAAAAATGAGAAAAGAAGGAAAAAATGGAAACAATGCTTTTGTAAATAAGGAGGGAAAGAGGGGTTGAAGGGTGGAGAGGGGAATGGGAAAAAAAGGAGAATCAAGATATATCATGTGGAGGTGCAAATTCCCTATGATGAATGTGATCATTATATACATCTAGAATGCACCAATAAACTTAATTAAAAAACAAAACAAATTATAGAGTGGAGTTAGCTGTCACTCTATTCCTAACAAGTTCAAGTGAGAATAATAATAACCCTATTACATAGGGTTGTAGTAAAGATTGAATGTGCACTTAGGCTAAGTCCATACCTCCGCCATACCTTTTACTTGCATCATTGAGGATAAAGAGGCAGCCCCAGAACCCTATCTCTCCTGCTTCCAAAACTCATAGCCTCACCTTCTCCGTCTGCTTTGAATTTATTGAATCAAATCTCATTATGTTTTTAATTTTATTTGTGTCACTCACAATAAGAGCTCTCAGTCTCCCAGATCATACTCTTGTCATGTCCTGTACCTTACTTATTTCTGCCTCCATATACTATCTTTTCCCATTTACCCCTTTACCACTACTCCCTGACTCCTAAAATCCCTTCCTCGTGCTTTCTAGAGCTGATGGACCATTACCAGAAATTTATGGTATAGTTTTAGACTTTTCTCAATATTCTTTCTGTTTTTTTTTTTTTTTAATATGACAGCTGTCTTTCCTTTAGGTTGCTGTTTTCACTGTAGACCAAGTAAGATGTGGCTCTTTTCTTCTACAACTATACTTTGTACCTGTAGGCTTAGGGATAGGATAGTTGCTTTCCTTGTTTCTCACTGCCAGTTTCAGATGATAATCTTGTCTTACTCTTAAACATGTTTAAATTATTCTGTTTCTTTTACCTACCAAAACTTTTACCCTGTCTCCCATTTATCAGCTATTTCTGCTTGTGGGGCACTTTAACTTTCTCCAATATTATCCATAACTCTCAGCCATTTAAATATGTACAGTATATAGATGATCCTTAGCGTCTCAGTTCCCAGGATCCTACTTCTTCATGATTGAATCTTCCAATCTCAGTCAGCTGCTTCCTCCCTTATACACAGACCTTGCCATTAACAATTGTCTCAGTTTTAGGCAAACTGTTTCACCACCATCTTTAGCTTCTCAAGGATTTTAGCATGTCTTTGATTTTCTCCTCAGCTGTGGATGATGAAAGAGAAAGCTGGTAGGAATAGGCATTGTGAATTCTTCCAGTAGGTTAAATTTATGCCTTTATGTTGCTAAACTACACCAGACAACTTTAAGTTCATGGAAAATATAATTTTGATTACTCTTTAACCTCAATAGGAGGCAAATGCAGCTCTGAAAACAGTACTTTGGATTGATTCTGAGATTTTTTAAGCACTGATATGGTGATGCTGCTCTGTAGACTCTCTAGAAATTTCTGTAGAGTCTTGAATTCTGTGTGTGTGCATAGGGGGAAGGGAAGGGTATGAGAGGAGAGGAGAGGAGAGGAGAAGTCAGGAGAAGATAGGAGAAGAGAAGAGAAGAGGGAGGATGAGAGAGAAATTCACGTGGATTGGATTCTTCCATGTGGCCATGGTCATGAGTGCTAAAGTCCACCCTTCTCTCCTGGGTTCATTGTTATTCTAGAGAGACCTTGACTTATATTTAATTGATGAAGTGTTGTAGAAGTACAAAGTGATTGCATTTTCCCCTTGTGATCCACATATGTGTTTGTTTTTGGAAAAGAACAGTTTATTCTGCCATTATAGGATGTTCTAGTCTAACAGCGAGACATCTTCTCATATAAATTTAAGTTCACTAGGCAAGGGACATGAAAACTATATGGTATGTAATTCACTAAAGTTGTCAGTTTTGCAAGCAGAAGACCTGCTAATTATTAGCTGTATAACCTTACATGAATTTACTAATGTTCCAAAAATATACTTTTGTTGTTTATAAAATGGTTATGTTAATACCTCCCTAACAAGCATGATATTAATGTTAAAAAGATTCCGTGTAGGCAAATCTGTCCAGCACACTGGATGGACATTAGATCTTCCACAATTGATGATTTTCTTCCTTCCTGTCAATTCAGCCAACACAAACTCTGCTTCTCCCTCAGGTTGTAAATCTTTTTTTTTTTTTTGGTACCGGGGATTGAACCCAGGACTTTGCATTTGCGAGGCAGGAGCAGTACCACTGAGCTAAGTCCCTGGTCCTTCAGGTTGTAAATCTTAATTTTGTATTTGAGATAGCTTATCTGAAATGAAGCTAAACATAAAAGGTTTATTTACAATTAGTGGAGGTTAAAATGTTACCTGATTTTTAATTAAAAAATTAAATGTGCTGAAGATATTTTGAGTATTTAACATATAATTCAGTCTTTTAAAACATCTATCTTTATGATTTTTAATACATATTTATTAATTACACATTCAATACACATAATTTTAGCCTGTGGCTTAAAAGAGAAAATAGTTATGCTTTGGTAGCATGTTATCACAGTGTAGATAATAAATGAGAGAGACATTGGTATTTGACATGAAGGAGGGGTAAATAGAAGCAAACAGGAACTGGAAAGTAGTTTGGACTATTGTTTGCCCTTTGGGGTGGTTGTACTGGCTGTTGTGGCAGATGGCCCTTTTCCTGATTAATAAACAAAGTTGATTTTACTCACATTTTTTCTTGGCTCTCACTTCACAACAGGTGGCCAGCCAGGCTACAGTTGACTCTGCAACTGCTGGCTGTCAGGAGCTTTGAGAGCCTTCTGTTATGATAAAGCAGTAGTGTAAGGGAAATTTAGGGAAGTTAACTGATTTTGTACAATTTATTTAAACTTGCTTGTAAGCTAAGATGGATTCTGGTGACTCTCATGTTGCTTTTATTCTCTGTTAACATATTTGGTGATAGAAGTCTGTAGAATTAGCCACAGAGCATTTAATAGCTGGTAATTGAGATTTCAGAAATTTCTCTGCTTTGAACCTTAAGAAGAAGCGTTATTTTTGTAAGACCTGATGGCTTTCTTTTTCTGCAAAGAGATAAGATGCAGAGGCTAAAGGTGGGGAGAGAGAGTAGGGGCTCACTGTGAAAGAGCAAATAAACTGTCATTCACTGCTGGCTTAGTTCTTGGTTAATAGACTAGATCACTAAGCTCAGACTGACTTGCCATACTAGAAGGCCAGAAAAAATTAATAGTAAATAGGTATGTATATTTGCATTTGGATACATTCCTTATGAACTTCACTTAGCCTTGGATTGGTGGAGAAATTTTTGGAATTTTCAGTCTTACAACAAAAACACAAGTGGCATTGTCTTCCTCTATCCATAAAATGACCCTATGGGCTTTGAATTCAACCAGTCTGACACCAAGGCCTGACTCTATGGCAGATGAAAGGGAAAATAAAGACCTAAACTGGAGGTTCAAAATCCTTCATCATAGAAACAGGATGGCTGAGTCGGGTAAAACGGAACTAGGAGATTCTTAGCTTACTGTATCTCAGAAATCCAGAGGTAGAATTGTGGTTTTTTCAAAGGAAGGTGGTAGTGGAGAAGTAATAAAGCTGGTGATTAAACCTGTGAGTTCTACAGATAGACCCAGGAAAAGAATCTTTACCTTTTTCTACCTATGACAAATTAGGTAAATTAAGTAATCCCTGTGTTCTTCTGTTTCTCCATCTCTAGGATGGGAGTAGCATCTGGTACAGGGAGGATTTAGAACACAGAAAAGATACGTGGAACAGGCACTGTCATATGACAATGTGTCACATATAAAGTTTTTAAAGGGGGGGCCACTGGGTAAAATTGCTCTGTAAAGTAGGGCAACAATGGTGTGGACAAGAAAAAAAATCATTAGGCTGTTTTGGGATTCTTACGTGAAAATTGCCACTCAAATGTAAATATTATCATTCCTAACATTAGCACAAAAAGAAAGTATACATTTTTCTTGCTTTGCTTATTGCAGTAAATTTCACTAACTTAGAAATTTTATACAACTTCTCTTGAGAATAATTTAATTTTCTCTCATAGCTTTTCTCACAGATACTCTGTTGCCCTGTGAACAACACTTTGGTTTATTAATTTGTTTGACTGTAAATATTACCCTCTTGTTCCTGTTCTGTTTGTAGAGCCAGGGTGAAGGGCTATATGCTGCATGTTAATTCTTTAATCTTGCAATCACACAAATGCAGTTCAGAATAGTAACTTACTTGCAAATCCTTGGTCCAACCTAGAAAATTTTCATTTACATATTTTAAATTAGTTTGCTTTCAGTTCAATGATTTTTGTCTAATTTTATACTTATAAATATATGGCAGATGTTGTTTAGCTAAATTTAAAAATTAGGAATAATTGTAGAAATAGTGCTCTTATATATGCTATTTTGTGAACCATGGGAGAGTCATTATTCAAAAAAGAAGAGAATACCCTGGAAAAAATACAAGTCTTTGAGCTATTGATTTATAAAAGACTCTAAAGTTATTATGAAATCAAATAAGTTAGGACTGTAATTTCAAGTTGTGCTCTGATTTATCTCATGCTGTTTGATACTGCCACAAAAGTGATGCCAGCATAGTCAAACATTTAAATGAAAATGATAATTCTAAATGCTTTACTTTGTTGATACCACTTTGTTTAATCTTGAAATTCCCAAAAGATTTATGATTTTGAGTTAATGTTTGAAATGAAAGCTTTTGATAAAAATGGCAGATACAGAGAATAAACTGAAAAATAGCATAATTCAGCAAATTCAAAACATAGACCATCTTCCAGTTGTGTAAACTAAGTTGGACAAAATGAGCACTGTCTGCCAGGTGATAGAAGAATCAGAGCTGTTTGTGAGACAAACAAGGAAGTGTAAAACACAAAAGGTCAAGTCCAGCTGGAACTGTAAAGAGCAAGTCGGATCAATAAGCAGACAACCCAGTCTAGTGACAAGGGATGTTTTCAGGCTCTGCCGAGTGACTGGAAATTCACTTTAGCAAGATGGGAGCTAACTCATCACAAGTTTGCCTCACTGAATCTTGTGGGGTGGTCTGGACTTCAGGGGGAGTTTATGTTTTCTATCTCTTGTGTGACTTCTTTGACCATATGTCTCTCTGGCCAGGCACAGCTTCTCTGAAACAAGTGAGTGATGGAAATCACAAAGGTAGGATTCCTTAGCAACCTTTCCAGCTCACAAGTAGCTTATCAGAAAATTAGAGAAGGGAAATGAGCTAATTATAATTTATCTTTTTCATGGTTAATTTTAATACTCATCTAAAAAGGATGATGTGAAAAGCTCCCTTGATTATTATATTTTAGTAGCCTTTTGTTTGAACCCTCTGGAATAGAAATTGTTAATGATCCTCATTGACTGGGCTATATTGCATGTACTGAAATGTACAGGGCCTAAAAATGAAGCAGAGTTCCTTATTTGCCACGTTAACATATATTACCAGTTAGGTTAGAGTCTTAATGGGAGTACTTCATTATATTGGGTACCTCTATAGCATACATAGTAGGTGCTCAATTTTAAATATTAAGCGTGATTTTTCTTTTGGTTAAAAACTCTAGTTTGTATTGTAAGTTGGAACAGACAATTTTTAAAAGTCAAAGCTAGAAAATAAAATTTGATTTGTTACAATTTTTCTTAAAAATATCTTTTCCATTATCAAATTATTTTAAAATACCTTTATTATTTTCTAGCAATTGTGAAAAAAGAAAGTTAAAAATTATATGTATTGATATATAGCAAGTTAAATATATATATGTGTATACACACACACACACACACACACACACATATATATATCACCAGTAGCAATAGCAAAACTGCAACAATAAAATAAAATGTTCTGGCTAACTTTTACCTGCTCTGCCTGAGTAAGGATGATAAATTTTACATAGAAATTCTTTCTTGTAAGTCACACCAACCCATAGTTGACATTTTTTTTTGGATCCATATCATACTGAGTGAAGACTGTCAACTATCAGTTTGTCATTGTATAGAAAACAGTATGGTTTCTCATTCGGGGCATTAACTTCCTCCAGCTATGCACTGAAAACACTCTGCAGAGGTTGTGCTCTAATCAAGCAGCAAGCACCTTGCAAGCCATCACAACATTATTTTAGCAGTTATGCTTGGCGACGTCCCTATCTCTGTCCTGATAACCATTCATCTAACTCTGGGACCATCCATTTTTGTCAGGACAGTACAGTCAGGCTATTTATGCTGTGGATTTTGGATGTCTATATTTTCAGTAGTTTATATCAAGTCTGTGGAAAACAAAAGAGAATGAATTCTGAGACCATGGAGCTGTTGGCTGATTCTCCTAGTGTAGCCAAAGGTGATTGCACCAAATGATGGTGGGGTGAGAAGGGAAAAAAGGATCTGCATGAGGCAGAAAATGTCTTCAAGTGGAAGGCTTGCAACAGGAAAAGAACAAAGAGTCTTTTCACGCAATAGTGGTAAGATAGCTGATCCTGATATTGGAAAGCTTCTAATTAATTCAGCCACAAAAAGACACTTTAGAACTAATCAACACTTCTGACTTTGCACAATCTTAACAATGTCTATTTAACTCTTCTATAAACTTTTTAATGAGGTAACTGAGGTTAGTTGTCTCTGGCAATAAAGATGATCCTGTGAAATGAAACAAAAATTGAGTGAGAGATAAATGTAGATGAGAAGTTTTTAGAAGGGATTTGTTTTTCCTATACCCAATATTTTTTTTTGTAGGCAGATTAAGTTCATTTTGTAAGGATTAGATGTAATAGTAAAGTTATCCATCTTAGTTGAATTGGAAAAGTACAGATATGTAAAATGCTGTCCTCTCTCTGTGTCTTTCTCTGGTGAATCTCAAAGGTAGGCTGCTACTATAGGAAACAGGAAATTGTAGATATACTTCAGCAGCATTTTAGTTACAAAGCCATGGTTTGTAACTCATGGTTCATAAATCCTGGTTTGTAAATCTTCACCGGTTAGGGCTTCAATAAAATCATAACTTTTTTGCCATTTGAGTTTATCTAATTTTCCAATAAGTAACTGAGCCCATAAAATACACCGTATTCTGTACTCTAGATGTATATATAATTACTAAATTTAGATCTAATCTCAAAAACAAGGTCATTTAATATAAGCAGAATATTTAGGGATATGAAACATTTCCTGTACCTTTCATTGTATAAATCAAGCGAAATGCTACACATCAGAGGGAGGTTCAGCTCTTGTCCACCTCAGCTGTTCACCTCTCCCCTTTGACCCCTTTTCTCCCTTACTCTTAACCTAGCTACCCATGGCAGCAGTCCTTTGTTATGGGGAAACAGGTCCCAAACACAGGTACTTGGCCAGGTGGGAAACATTTATTCCATTTTCTCTTTCTTCAGTCTCATCACCAATGGTCATTAATTCTGTGTCTCTCTCTGCCTCTGTCTCTCTTCCTTACCAGAACATACACTCACAAAACTTCTTAGAAATCAGATGCTTTAATAAAAGACTTTCCAGGATTAGATGTATACAACAGTATATTCCTGAGTTGATAGAATAAACAATGACTGTGCTTCTGGTCTGAGATTGGTTTTGTGTTGGTGGGAATACCTGGGGCTGGGAGCTACTTGGTGTCCATCAATGTTTCTTTGGCAGAGTTACTGATAGACGATAGACTCTCAGTCAATAGTGGTAGTGGATAAATGAGTGATTACTCAACTACCTCTCTTGCTTGACAGGAAAACTTGAAGTCATGCTGCAACTGTCCAATATATTCATTTGGGAACAGAAAAAAAAATAAGTAGCTTGAATACTAACAAAGTTATCATTCAGGAAAAAGTTAAATGTAATCACATCATTCATTATGTATTCAGTTAAACAAGAATTACTTACATGGGTTATATGAGTGAGGGCTGAATGAGGTAATATTACTAATGTGGTTGGTGAGTACCTGGCACATAGTAACACTCAAGAAGTATTGACTATTACTGATATTATTATTTTATTAAGAGAGATACAATGAATAAGAATGATGGTTGCCTGATATGAATCTTATTAGTTTTTCCTGAAACAAATATAATCCTAACATCCCAGTATTGTGTTTATTGTGCCAGAAAAAGGCAATAAGTATAATTAGATGCATTCCTGCTAGGATGACTGTTTTAAAATGAAAAACAGAGAGTCACAGGCATTCTTAAAACCCAGCAAAAAGTTGCTACTATCTTCAAAATGAAATTTTAAGTCTTTATTTGGTGTGACACATAAAGCCATTCAGTATTTGATGTCTACATTTCATCCAATCCAGTTTGAGAAGACTTTCTTTCTTCAGTTCTTTCCTACATTTTGTTTTGGGTGACCCCAGGGCATCCACAATATCATATTATTTGTACCTCAGTACCTACTATACTGATGATTCAGGTCTTTTTCTCTGCTCACCTCCACAATTAGACCTTGTTTTGTTCTCTCAGTAGCATTTTTCTGTTTTAGTCAATGTTTTGGGTTTTGAAGACCATATTGTCTCTGTTGGCAGCTATGCACTTTAAAAATTAAAACAATTTTTTTTGTTAGTACAGGTTTGGAGTATAGAATGATTACATTCATCATGGAAAGTTGGTACATGTACGTAATACATCTTAATTCTTTTTATTTCTTATTCCCTTTTTCCTTTCTTTCATCTCCCAACTACTCTACTTAATTTTGCCATTCTATCACAAAAAGCTGCTGTATAAAGCAGTAACATGTAAAGGAATGATTGTGACTGAATTTAAATAAATTTTTATTTATGGCCATTGAAATTTGAATTCTATATAATCATGTATCATAAAATATTATTCTTATTTTGATTGTTTTCATCTATTTAACAACATAAAAACTATTCTTAAACTTTGACCATACAAACATGCAAAGGGAGGATTTTGTGTGTGATATTTGCTGATCCCTGCCACAGCAAAATGCCTAGCATAGAAATGGGGCCCAGTCAATGTGTGGGAACACATCAGAATTAAGTGAATGAGTATATTTTCACTAAATTCATTTTCAGACACAAGGAGAAAATTTGCCATTGCCTCAATTACAGAATCTAAACACCTTAGCAAGATGTAGAAGAATCTGTACAATCTAGTACTTGGAGAGGTAATTTTCATTGTCTCCCTTTTTTATCTGCCTGCCCTTTATGCTCCTTTCTGATTGTTGTCTACTTACAAATCACTGATGTAACTAGTTGACATTCTTTAAAACACTACACTCATTTCTCCTCTTAGCTTTGTGTCTTGCATTTTTCTTTACTTGAAATGTTCTTTGATTTTTAATTTTCTATTTAGTGAGTTATTATTTGTCCTTTAAGATTTAGCTCAAAAATTTCTCCTCTGGAAAAAGTTTCTCCTCTTCGCCAGGTAAAAGTGAAGGGGTGCGGATTGTGGTGAGATTATATTTTCTCTGTGTTCCTGTGGAGTTTGGTAATATTGCTAGTGTAGCACTTTTTGTGTGGCATTTAATATACATTGCATTATATTTATAATATGTTATACTTAATATATTTATTTTTCAATGGTACATAATAACTATACACACTTATGGGGTACAACGTGACATTTTAATATATGAATCCCTGTGTAATGACCAGATTGGGATAATTTGCATATTCATCACCTCAAAAATTTATCATTTTTACATTTGGAGAGCATTCAAAATTCTCTTTACTAGCTATTTTGAGTTATAAATACCAACTGTATTTATACTACTGTGCTACAGAACACTTGAAGGTATTTCTCCTCTCCATTTGCACTCCTTTATTTCTTTCTCTTGTATAATTGCTCTAAGGCTAATATTATTTTGAATGAGAGTGGTTGTATACTTCTGACAATTTCTCTATAATATGCCTCAGAGAGGATTTTTGTTGGTTGCATCTGTTAGGGGTCCTTTGAACTTTCTGGGTCTGGATGCTTATATCTTTCCCCAAAGTTGGCAACTTTTTTTGTATCTTTTCCCTCTCTTCCTGTTCTTCCAGAATATCCATAATGTAAAAAATCTTTTAATGATGTCATATACATCTGTTCACTGCTTTACATTTTTTACCTTAAAAAAATCAAACTGAGTTATTTCAAAAGGCTTCTCTTCAAGCTCAGAAATTGTTTTCTGCTTTAGTTTGACATTGAGGCTCTCAATTGTGTTTTTTGTGTCATTTATTAAGTTCCTTAGCTCCAGGATTTCTGTTTGGTTCTTTTTACTGATCTATATCTTAGCTACATTTCTCATTTAGATCATGAATTACCTTCCTAATTTAATCGAATTATTCACCAGTATTCTCTTATATTTTATTGTGTTTCCTTGAAATCATTATTTTGAATTCTATTTCATGCACTTCATTGATATACTTTTCTTTGTGGTCTGTCAGTAGAGAATTCTTGTATTATTTTGGAGGCTTCATGTTGCCCAGCTTTTTCATGTTTCTTGTGTCCCTACATCAATATTTGCTCATGTGGTGGATCAGTTGCTTCTATCAATTTCAAAGACCTTCTCCTGGGGCTATTCCCTAGGGTGTTAGTTGGGTAGATTGTGTTCACTTTGGTTAGGAGGTTGGTTGCAGTAGCATAGTTTCTGTGTAGCTTCTTAGCAATAATCACTGTTTATGCTGCCTGAGCATGTGTTGATGCTGCAGAGGTTTGTGCACTGGACCAGCTCTTATAGTCAAGGTGCACTAATTGGTGACTTGAAGCACGATGCACTTAACTGCAAGTGTAGAATGCCTGTCATCTTCCTTGGGTCTAAAGGCAGAGGCCTCCAGTTAGGCCTAAGTGAGTGTGAGACAGTGTGGCCACTAGAGGAGGTGAGGAGCTTGTCAGTTCAGTGTCTGAGAGTCATTTGGGGGCCAGGCCACACCAGTGGGTCTGGAAGGGGTGTGCATCAGTCTCTGAGACCTTTCTGTGTGCCTTTATGGGGAATTTGACAGTGACTTGCTCAGGGTGGTCTGTCCACCTTCCTCCCAAATTTGATAGTGTGTGGAGCTACTTGTCCACTTTCTAGGGACCTTGGTGGGGTAAGCCTCTTCAAGGGAGGCCACTCAGCTGCTTTCCAGCTTTTTGTGTGGGTGGGTGGGGCCATCTCGCTGCTTCCTGTGGCCTTGATGGACCCAGCTTCTCAAGATGAGCTGCTTGATTGCTTCTTGGGGCTACCGCAGAATAGTTAGAGCTGCCCATCTACCTCCCAGGGGCTTCAAAGTGCTGAGCTTCCCAGGATTGGCTGCCTGGCAGCTTCCTGAGGCTGCTGGAAGCAATCAAATTATGTTTTATTTTTTATCTTTCTGTAGGTTTCTTTTTCCAGTGTGTTCTGAAGTTATTTTTATATGTCTACTGTCAATACAGAATTTCTTATTGATGTTCATTTAATGACAATTTAATAAAATAAAATTTTTAAAAAGTTACAGGTAGATTCCCAATATCTTGGTGGGACAGCTTGACATCAGTTTAATCTGTAGTGATGAGACTATCTTTCTATATTTATAGAGAAGTAGCCTGAGTGTTGAACATTGAAAAGAATAAGATTGAACGTGAATAAATAAGTAATATCAAGAAATTAAAGTAATTAAATTGGAAAGTCAAAATCTAAAAGCACCATGTGTGATATAAAACATTAATTTTATAAATTAATTTCAAACTTAGTTGAATTGAAATTGCTGAATACATTAAAAAATTATTGTGTTTAAGCTTTTGCTTGATTTTGTGTGCATAAAATGGTTATGTCATTTAGCCATACTTATGTATTGCTATTATTTCCTGGAACGATGAAGGACAGTGTTAATACTGAATATTTCATGATGAGATATAATGGGTTTTGACTAATGCTTTTGTTATTTCAGCAAATTAACTGTTTTCAAAATTATACTTTAATGGAGTTTACCTGGAAGAGATGAGAAGCTTTTTGTAATGCACATTAATTCCAGTGTCTCATTAGAAGTTGTCTTAGATATTTTATACATGACCAGTACTAATTTACTGCAGGGATATCTAGTATCTTATATCCTATTTCTCTGCATTTATTTCCATGGGGAAATTTGCTGAATCTCCCAAAGTATAAGATTTTTCAATTGAGATCGATGTTCTGGCTATATTTCGCCATAAATATCTTGGGAAATCTCACTTGGAATTGAAAGCATATTGTTATGTGAGATGAATATGAAGCTTCCCCATTATTGATTACTTATTTTCATTCACTCTGATCATTATAACAGATACTAGTGGGTTTCAGTGTCTGTTAGATTGTCATTACAAGCAGAATGTCTGAATGCTGGCTGTTTATCTTCATAGTAGATTGCATACCAATTATTGGAAATCAGCATGTGTTCAGTTGATATAGGTGTTTATGAAATGTATCTCATACTAATGTGAGAAACATGACAACCATGTTTTCGTGAAATTACTTGGTATTTTACCTTATAGAAAATCATATTTTTATGGGGAAAAAGGCATCTTGTGGTTATGAAGAAAATAGTGATGGACTAAATAATTTAATATACTTCAGAACAGTGATATTTTATTGCACATCCCAGCTTTAGGCTATTGATTAGCTGCCTGAATTTTAAGATAGAATATATTCTCTTATATACTGTTTAAACAACAAACTCTTTAATCATAGAAATCATGTCAGGTATCTTTAGGTACGTTGCAGTACCTGGCACAGTGTTGTGTATATCACAAAAATACATACATTTGCTGTGTTAAATTACATTTATAAATAATTCAGACTGTATGACCTCTAAAATTGTTTGAATAATGTTTCACATGAGCCATTTTCAGAAATGCACAGTAATTAAATTATGATATCAGCATTCATCCATCCAGAGCTGCAGTATCTTGGCTGCTTTTATACACGAACCCATTTAACTTGCAAATAGTGCTGTGAAGTTGGTATTAATTCCCCTTTCCATAAAGGAAACTGAGGCTCAGGAAAATTAAACAATTTGATTTAATATGTGAGGTATTTATAGGGTTTGTAAGGATTAACAAGGGTGGATTATGGACCAGACTTCCTGGTGCATGGTAAGCCCTCAGTAATGTATCTGTTGTTATTAAATTCATACAGCTAAAAAGGTTAAATAGTTAGGATTAGATCACTGATCTTTTCTCATTACATAGCTCACACTCCTTTCATCATTGAGTTCCAATACCCTTGGTCAAATTATATGGTATGAATCATTATATCTTTCTACTATGAGTTCCTAAGGGGCAAAGGAACTGTATCATTTACTAGGACTCTAGTACACACTCTATATCATAACTTTCTTCTGTATCATTTACTAGTACTCTGTACACACAATGATGAATGTTGTTAACAGCTTGACTGGTTTGGCAATGACACTTTTTCTAGTTTTGCTCTCTATATATGAATGGTTGCTAAGGTAGTTGATTTTGAGGACTCAAAGGAATGTTGGTACAGTGTGCCTTACATTTTATATTAGAAAAGGAGTTTATTCTCAGTTATATGCCAACTGCGTCTTGATTTTAAGTTCTGTTTCTCTAGTGCCTATGTGGAGAAGGGACTGAGAGCATGTAAAATATTTAGGAAGAGTTAACATTTTCCAATTAGCTTTACCAGTACTTCCCAATTTCATCCTGATGTAATTTTAATGGTTGTGTCTTGGGATTTATTTCAAAGTTAAGCTTTTTAACCTGAGGAGTAAAAATTTTTTGTGTGTGTGTTTTGGAAGTAAGAGAATTTTAAGAAAATCGTTGAGTCTCATAGTCTTGGAGAGCTTTCCTGAAAGGGAATTTAAGTAAAAACCAAGCTGTCAGTGCCTTGAGGTTTCTTGTTAGTTGCATAAAAATCCATCATTTGTCAAAAGCAGTTGTCTTCTTTTACTTGAAGTTCCTGTGATTGGTGGTATTTCTCCACATTTGTGCAAGTAGAACTCAGAAACAAAGTCAGGACCAGGAGTTTGGAATCTGTGTATAACACACATGTTATGGTACACATCAGCAGTTCTGTGCATGTCCATGGCTAATCAGTACTACACTACACCATGGGACATTTTTGGTCAGATTTTATTGTGGTAAAATATACATACTAAAAAATTTACCATCATAATGAGTTTAAGTATATAGTTCAGTGGTATTAAGGACATTTACATTGTTGTAAATAATCATCAGTATTCATGTCCCAAACTTTTCTTTTCCCAGTCTGAAATTTTGTACCCATGAAACACTAACCCTTCATTCTCCTCTTTTTCCAACACCTGGTATCCACTATTGTACTTTCTGTATTTATGAATTAGACTACTCATGTCTCAGTTTTATAATTGCATGATTTTTTGGTTTAAATTGAGGCCTATTATTTTCTGTTTTTCCTTCTTGTGATTATTATCCAGTTATTGAGATTGATGTTTCACTACCAGATCCATACAAAGATGTGAACTTAATGAAATTCTCTTCTAATAAATATCGTATTTGGCTTCTCTATATAGTAACCTCTTGAATTCTATTATGACATCATAAAGATAAGAGCTATATGTATTATTCCTATTACCATATCACCAGGGTCAAGAGCTTTGCTTGTACTCTGTAGAAAATCCATCCATATTTATAGAATAAACAGATGCTGCTGTTCACCATTTAAAATTTTATTTTAAAATTATTTAAAATCATTTACTGAAATTTTTTACTGTGTAAAAGACTAGCTAAAGCACGAACTATTCTGAGTATCTCTTTGAAAATGAGTTATAGTGACAAAATCCCAGAGTTATGAGGTTATGCATCAAGATTATTTATTTAACTCATTCATCAACTGTTTATTGAGTACCTATTATGTTTTATGTGCTGATTGTGCAGTTGTACACAAAATAGACATAATCTTGAATTCATGAATTCAAAAAAAGAAATAGCATTAGCTGTAAAATATGTATAATTGTTCTAAATTATGAGAAGGAATATGATAGAATGTCACTGGAAAGACCAAGGATGGGATGGACAGATTTAAATTGAAGGAAGCAGAGACATGATAGCTTTTCATTTTTGTGAAGAGTTGTGTTCTGATATAGAAGTGAACAGGGCTTTAGGATAAACTTTTGTAGAAGACAGATTCTGAAAGACTTTGCTAATAGAGCTCTTCAAAATAAAATGTATGGCTTAAAAACAAAGAGGTTCCTTGTTTTATCCTTGGAGCTACTTAATATCTTTGTGGAAAAATGTACACCAACACTGGTAGATTGGCTTCCAAACTTGATTGATATTCACCAATTTATGTTGAAAATCCCAATCCAATGTTCCATATTTAATATTGCTGTTTAATAAATGCTAGTTGAATCTGACTTTGAGTTGCTTTATGGTATATTTAAATATGGAAGCCAAGATGAAAAGTAAAAAATATTGAACATGATTTTAAATATCTTCCAACTTGTGATCACAAAATAAATAATGCAGTAATATCAGTTACTGTCCCACTTGATTGGGTATAAGTGTTCACATTTTGGCAACCAAATTTGGCCGACTAATGTGTTAAATGTACCCAGGGTTCTTGAGGAGGTAGCTTTATAATTTCTTATCCTTTGGTGCCTAAAATATAGGTTTTTGTTGTCAGTGCACAATCTTTTAACTTAATGTATGTTCATATAATTCGATAGAATAATTTATATTTTAAAGATTTGGTTAATTTGTTCAGCAGTAGTAGTTCACCAAGGCATCAGTCAACAATCAGATATCAAGCAGTTAAGGAATGTCTGTTTTGTCTCAGATAATGAATGTTATGTGAGTTGAAAAGTTGATTAATTTCTACACTGCAAACACTCATGAGAACAACTGGACAGGTTTTGTAATGTATTGTCTTTATATCAATTATTATAAAATTGTATTTTGGCTTTTGATCAGTGCTGTCTTTGAAGATTCTGATCTTACATTATTGCTTAACTCAAAACTAATTTGTCATGTTTACATGTTGAATCTTTCACAGTGTCTATCTCTAAATGGTCACAATTTAAAGACTCAATAGTTGAGTGAATAAGATAGGTTATTAAGTGGAACAACCTGATTCAACACATTCTGCTGCAAAGCAATTTCATAATATTGCAGTTCATTAAATGATGCTATACAACTTACAATGCAGTTCATTACTTACACTGTGGAATTGGACTAGTAACAAGGGTGATTTTTATAATAGAGCAAGTCCAGCAGAGCCACCATGCTGTGTAATGATGATGTGTGAGTTGTTAAATATCTGGGTGTAGTGTTTGCCTGAAGAATTAGATATTGAAATTTTAGGCTTACTGTTAACTTAAGTCTCAAATGGTATCCATGAGCAGCAGGAAGTCTTCTTTCTTTTTCCTTTTTGTGTGTTTATTAATGCACTTAACTTTTAAAACATGCTAACCAGTAAAATTGTGTTCTACTTGATCTTGCTTTATTTCAAATCTCTTACATGCTATGATTAGAGAATTGTGGGAGGGTAATAACAGCACGGATTTCTATTGCACTACCCTTGTGATAAATACTACAGATTTATAAGCTATAGGGCCTGAATTTATCTCACTGACTTCCATATAGCAAAATGCCACCTCATTTATTGTTTGATAATCTAATCCTTAATAAGTAGCCTATCCTGCTGAATATACTGATTTTTCACCATAATCTGCAAATATTCAGTGACAGAGTAAATTTTCCTGATAGCATTTATAAACATAAATGTTCCCCTGGTGAACTTTTGTGATTTGAAATATGGGGAATATGAATACCTCTTGGGCAAAGAATTAATTTTCAGCATTTTAGTAGGAAGTGTGTTTAAGTGTGCTTTAGGGTTTTGAACTATTTTGTTAACTGAGCAAATTTCAGGGTGATTTTTGTCCTCAGCATGAGTGCACTTACATTATTTTCTGCAAATTACATTTTTTTCCCAGTATTTAGGTTTAAGTGACTTTTTTTCCCCTAACCTTACAATAATCTGGAAAAGAGGATTTCATTGCTTTGCTCTTCTGGGTGCATTTTATTCTGAAGTATTGTGTATTTTAATGTCAAAACCATACTAATTATATTTGTTATTGATACATACCAATTTTGACTACTATGTTTTAGATTGCATTATTTCCTACTTAATTTCTAAATATTTGTTTTAGTAGGGCACTTTTAAGAATAAGATAAGGAAAATATGAAATAGAATAGTTTGAATAAGGTTTCACTCCTGTAGAGATTTTTATGCATTGGTTGAGAAAATTCAATAAGAACATACGCAATGGAAGTTTGAAGGTAGTTGTAAAAATGGGAAATGTCTCTTTCTAACCATAGGCACCTTTGTGCCTTCGCAAAGCATTTACAGAGGTTAAAAAACAATGCTCTGTTATAAATCAGCAGTCTGTTTTTTCTTTGAAATGCTGAACTATAAGAAGGGTGATATGTGTCTTCCATGGTTTTTAATATGGTACATTCACCTAAAGGAAAATAAAAACTGTAAAAATAACAGTTTTATGAACCAAAGGCTTGGCAGGACAATAGTAGCATGGCTGCACAGGACTCAGGCAGGGCCCCACCCAGACACCAGCAGCTTGGGCATGCAGGCATAAACATGCCTGGAAAGCCAGGCACAGAGGCCCTGGCCAGAATACAGCCCAGATACCATCACTAAGTGGAGGCAGGCCCCAGCCAGAAGCCCACCTGGACAACAACCCAGCGTGGGGATCCAGAAGGCCATCATTCTGAACCCAGGTATTGGCCCAGTGGTGAGCAGCAAGCAGAGAGAAAGCCTCTCTGGGGCTTGTTGAGAATTGAAGACCCCTGGGAGAGCAAGGAATCATCTCAATAAAGGCACAGCAGACTGCATTGGTTGAAGTAAGAAGACACCTAAACAAGTCTCAAAACCAGAATTCCAGATCACCTAAGGCAACCCCAAGGAGCAATGAGATGGAACAATCTGAAACTCAACAACCTGGACTCCCTGAACTGGCAATAAAAGAGGATAATGAAAAATAAAATCAGAAATAATTTCTCAGATAATAACAGGATTATGTCTATAGTGAAAGGCATGATTAATAACTCTAGAACAGACACAGATAAAAAAATAAAGGAGCTGAGCAACACAATGGAATTCCAGCATAGAAAACAAATGGAATCCATATAACAGATGCAAACAGATATCCAGGAGATTAAAAACTCCATTGAAAATTTCCACAGCAGAATGAGCCAATGTGAGGACAGAATTTCAAATATAGAAGACAGGATTGCAATTAGTGACCAGGAAAAAGAAGATTTCTGAAAAATAGCAAGGGACCACCAGAAATCAATCCAGCAACTGCTTGATGATGCAAAGAAGAATAAGATAAGACTGATAGGAGTCAATGAAGAAGCAAGAGAGAGTGCAAATGACATAAAAAAAAGTTCAGAGAAGTAATGGCAGAAAACTTCCCAAGCACGGGAATAGAATTTGACATACAGATAAAAAAAGCTTCTGCACTGCAAAAGAAACCACCAACAGTGTGAAGAGACAACCCACAGTGCGGGAAAAAATTTCCACCTGCTATTCCTCAGACAAAGGTCTACTATCTCGAATCTATAAAGAACTTAAAAAAAATCAGACTTCCCAAATTTAAAGACCCAATCCAAAAATGGACATCTGAACTGAACAGACATTTCTCAGACAAAGAAGTAGAAATAGAAAATAAACATATGAAAAAATGTTCAACATCACTGGTCATTCAAGAGGTGCAAGTGAGAACAATGCTGAGATTCCACCTCATCCCAGAAAGAATGGCTGCCACCATCAAATCAACGAATAACAAATGCTGGAGGAGTGGTGGCGAAAGAGGAACACTGCTGGTGGGAGTGTACACTGGTGCAACCACTGTGGAAATCAGTGTGGAGATACCTCAAAGAACTAGGACTGGAAGTCTCATTTGACCCTGCTATTTCCCTGCTGGGTATCTGCCCCAAAGAATTACAACAATCATACCACAGTGATATATGTGCACCCGTGTTCATAGCAGCACAATTTGTAATAGCTAAAACTTGGAAGCAGCCCAATTACCCATCAATTGGAGACTGGATAAAGAAAATGTGTTTTTTTTTTTTAATAAAATGCAGTACTACTCAGCCATAAAACTGGAGAAATTAGAGACATTTATACCTACATGGATGCTCATTGAGCCAATACTCTTAAGTGAAATAAATAGGACATACATGTGTAAATACTGAATAGTTTCTCTAGTGTGAGAAACTGAAAGTGTAAATAAGGACTAAAAGGTATAACAGATAATGTGAAATAAGAAGAAAAGGGACGAAGGGGAAAAGGAAGTGGGATGGGTAGGGGAAAGGAAAGAAGGGAATGGAATTAATATGAGAAAATGAAAAAATGGAAACAAAGTCTTTGTAAGTATTGAGGGGTGCAGGCGTTGAATGGAGGGCAGGGCAAGGGGGAAAAGAACAAGAACCAAGAGAGATTATGTAAAGGTGCAAATTTCCAATGATAAATGTCATTATATTGTATACCTACAATGTACCAATAAAATTAATTAAAAAAAAGAAAATCACACTAAAAATTTGTCATTTTACTTAAGGTGTGGAACCTTATAGAATTCCTAATAGTGATTATGACTTCATGTGCTGAAGGCTCAACTAAACATTTTATAAATGTAGTAGTAAGTTCTACCTCTGTTTTATAGATGAGAACAGCTGAGCTTTAAAGGAGCACTTGGCATGGTGCTGGGGATTTAACTTCGGTCTGTCTTGTCCAAGCCCAGGAGCTCAATGTCTTATGCTACAGTTTCAAATTAATGTCCTTGTAGCAATCTTTTGAGTGCTAGAAACACACACAGTTGGAAAATATAATAAAATTAAATGGACCATGGTGTGTTTCTTAACCACACTTAAGCCATAATGAGACTATCTCAATTCCTTTATGGTTATGACACTGGAAGGGCTGTTGGAGAAGTTTTTTTTTTTGGTACCGGCGATCAAACTCGGGTCCTTAGCTTGTGAGGCAGGCGGTG